>NC_091992.1:78801908-79171391 GCF_044704955.1 Pristiophorus japonicus
GCAGTTGTACAGGGCCTTGGTGAGGCCTCACCTGGAATATTGTGTTCAGTTTTAGTCTCCTAATCTGAGGAAGAACGTTCTTGCTATTGAGGGAGTACAGCGAAGGTTCACCAGATTGATTCCCAGGATGGCTGGACTGACATATGAGGAGAGACTGGGTCAACTGGGCCTTTATACATTGGAGTTTAGAAGGATGAGAGGGGATCTCATAGAAACATACAAGATTCTGGCGGGACGGGACAGGTTAGATGCGGGTAGATTGTTCCCGATGTTGGGGAAGTCCAGAACCAGGGGACAGAGTCTTAGGATAAGGGGTAGGCCATTTAGGACTGAGATGAGGAGAAACTTCTTCACTCAGAGAGTTGTTAACCTGTGGAATTCCCTGCCGCAGAGAGTTGTTGATACCAGTTCATTGGATATATTCAAGAGGGAGTTTTATATGGCCCCTACGGCTAAGGGGATCAAAGGGTATGGAGAGAAAGCAGGAAAGGGGTACTGAGGGAATGATCAGCCATGATCTTATCAAGTGGTGGTGCAGGCTCGAAAAGCCGAATGGCCTACTCCTGCACCTATTTTCTATGTTTCTATGTTTCTAATGTTTCTATGTTTCACTTTGGAGTTATATTAAAGAGACCAGGGTCACAATGGTTTGAGCTTACAACACAGTCTCGTGGAGTTATTCTGAACCTAACAACTAGCGATGAGTTACAGATCACGAACTTTCACGCAGAAATGGCTGCCATTGATATTCTTAGAGATTTGTTGAGGGTGATGATTGCGAAGCCTTCATTGAGTGTCTTGACCAGTACTTCGTGGCAAACAAGCTGGACACGGCTGAGACGGAGATCAAGCACAGGGCGATTCTCCTCTCCTCGACCATGTGGGTCGTCAGTGTATGGCCTCCTCAAAAATTTACTGTCCCAGACAAACCAACGGACAAGACTTACACAGAACTGTGTGCACCAGCTCGGGAACACCTCCTGCCAAAGGAGATCATCTTAATGGCCAGATATCGCTTTTACACGCACCGTCGCTCCGAGGGCCAGAACGTGGTGAGTTTTGTCGCCGATCTAAGACACTTTGAGGGACAGTGCGAATTTGCAGGAGCTTTGGGGGAAATGTTGTGGGACTTTTTCGTGCTCAGGCCATCCTCTGCAAACTACTGTCTGCCAAATCCTTCGATCTGAGCAAGGCCATCACGATAGCCCAAGCTTTCATATCCACGAGTGACAACACGAAACAGATATCTTCACAGAATCGAAGCTCACCGGCAAGTACTGTGCATAACATAATATCTTCAGCAGGCAGAACTGTACATGGTAGGGCCTACACGCCTGCAGAGGCCAGGCCTAAGGTGATTCAGAGGCCGCTGTGGAATGCTAATGCTGGCACTGCAGTCATAGAGCCCATCAAGGTCGAGTCAAGCACTTATGCGTGCAAGGGCTGTGGAACAATGGGGCACCTCCAGCGAATGAGCAAGCAACCTTGGACTCACCACATGGCAGAGTCAGCAGAGGACGACTGATCCAGTGTGGATCACGCTGAACGAGCAGGAGAGGCAACTCAACCTGAGGATGAAGAGGAAGTGTATGGTGTACACACCTTCACCACCAAAAGCCCTCCGATAATGTTAAAAGTTAAACTTAACGACATTCCAGTCTCCACGGAATTGGACACGGGGGTGAGTCAATCGATTATGAGCCAGAAGGCTTTTGAGAAACTGTGGAGTAACAAGGCACAGAGGCCAAAACTGAGCCCGATTCGCACTACGCTGCGCACTTACACCAAAGCACTCATACCTGTTATCGGCAGTGCGACAGTGAATGTATCGTATGACGGAATGGTGCATGATTTATCACTATGGATTGTACCAAGCGATGGCCCAACACTGTTCGGCAGGAGCTGGCTAGGCAAGATCCGGTGAAACTGGGATGACATCAAAGCACTGGATGACGCCCCGTGCGCCCAGATACTCAACAAATTCCCAGCGTTATTTGAGCCAGGTATCAGCAACTTCACTGGCACCAAAGAGCAGATTCATCTAGTTCCTGGGGCACGGCCTATTCATCACAAGGCCCGAGCAGTCCCATATATGATGTGAGAGAAAGTCAAAATCAAGCTGGGCAGACTTCAACGAGAGGGAATCATATCGCCAGTCGAGTTCAACGAGTGGGCCAGTCCAATCATGCCGGTACTAAAGAGCGATGGGACGGTCAGAATCTGTGGGGACTACAAGGTGACAATCAACCGAGTCTCGTTACAGGACCAGTGCCCACTACCCAAAGCGGAGGACTTATTTGCAACGCTAGCAGGGGGAAAGTAATTTACCAAGCTAAACCTAACATCTGCTTACATGACACAAGAGCTTGCTGAACCATCAAAGAAGTTGACGTGCATCAACATGCATAAAGGACTGTACCACAGATGCCCCTTTGGGATTCGCTCGGCTGCGACCATTTTCCAGAGGAACATGGAGAGTCTGCTGAAATCGGTTCCATGCACCGTGGTGTTCCAAGACGACATCTTGATCACTGGCCGCAACACCATTGAACATTTACACAACCTGGAAGAGGTTCTAAAGCGACTGGACAGAGTGGGACTCAGGCTGAAATGCTCCAAGTGTGTTTTCCTGGCGCAAGAGGTCAAATTTCTGGGAAGGAAGATCACGGCAGATAGTATCAGACCCATGGACTCCAAGACGGAGGCCATCAAGAACGCACCCAGACCACAGAATGTGACGGAGCTGTGTTCGTTCCTGGGACTCCTCAACTATTTTGGTAGCTTTCTACCGGAGTTGAGCACACTGCTGGAGCCCTTGCATTTATTGCTACGCAAGGGTGATGACTGGGTTTGGGGTAAATCTCAAGAGACAGCCTTTAATAAGGCCAGAAATCTGCTGTGCTCTAACAGGTTATTTGTATTGTATGACCCATGTAAACGTTTAGTACTAGCATGTGATGCGTCGTCGTACGGGGTCGGTTGTGTGTTACAGCAGGCAAACTGCAATTGGTTGTATATGCGTCCAGGAGTTTATCCAAGGCTGAAAGAGCCTAAAGTATGGTTGAGAAAGAAGTGTTGGTATGTGTATACAGGGTTAAGAAAATGCACCAATATCTATTTGGCCTCCAGTTCGAGCTCGAAACCGACCACAAACTGCTCACCTCACTGCTCTCAGAAAGCAAAGGTATCTGTTATGTATGCAACCCTAGGTAACCTGTGTCATACCGCCACCAGGGAGCATACCTGTTAGAGTCCCAAGGGATCCCAGCATCCCTTGGGAGCACTGTATATAAGCATGCTGTACCAACATTCTGCAGTTTGAATAAAAGAGCTAAGGTCACACTAACTCATGTCTACAGTACTCAGTTACATTACTTTATTATGAGCTTAACAACTGGCGACAAGATAATGAACAATCACGCGAAAATGCAGAGAACTGTTGGTATACTGGAGAAATTCTCAGAAGGGGACGATTGGGAGGCCTTCATGAAGCAACTCGACCAATACTTCATGGCCAACGAGCTGGAAGGGGACGAGAACGCTGCCAAACGAAGAGCGATCCTCCTCACCGTCTGTGGGGCAACAACCTATGGCTTCATGAAGAATCTTCTAGCTCCAATGAAACCAACAATCAAATCGTATGAAGAACTGTGTACGCTGTTCCGGGAGCACCTAAATCCGAAGGAGAGCGTTCTGATGGCAAGGTATCGATTTTACACATGTCAACGGTCTGAAGGCCAGGAAGTGGCGAGCTACGTCGCCAAACTAAGGCAGCTTGCAGGACATTGCGAATTCGATGGATTCCTTGAGCAACTGCTAAGAGACTTCTTTGTGCTTGGCATTGGCCACGAGGTTATCCTTTGCAAACTATTGTTGAAACACCGAACCTGAGAAAAGCCATAACGATAGCCCAGGCATTTATGTCCACCAGCGATAACACCAAACAAATTTCGCAGCATAAAGAGGTTTCGGCAAGTACTGTACACAAAGTGACGCCGTTTTCAGGCAAGAATGCATATGGCAGAATGTACATGCCTGCAGCTGCATGACTTCAGGTGACCCAGAGTCTGCCATTAAACATTAATGTGAGGCAGTTAACACCTTGTTGGTGCTGCAGAGGTGATCAGCGAACCCATCAATGCCGCTTCAAACACTATGTGCGCAAAGGCTGTGGAACAATGGGACATCTCCAGCGAATGTGCAGACGAGCTGCAAACCCTGCAAACCACCATGTTGCAGAGGAGGATTGATCCATGGCGGATCAGGCTGAACGAGAGACTTGAAACAAGGAGGGAGAAGTGTACGGGGCACACACTTTCACCACGAAATATCCACCTATCATGCTAAAAGTCGAACTGGACGGAATTCCAGTATCCATGGAACTGGACACGGGTGCGAGTCATGAGCAAAAAGACCTTCGACAGACTGTGGTGCAAGAAAGCACACAGGCCCAAGCTTAGCCCCATTCATACCAAGCTAAGAACTTACACTAAAGAGTGATCCCTGTAATTGGCAGCGCAGCAGTAAAAGTCTCCTATGATGGAGCAGTGCACAAACTCCCATTATGGATTGTACCAGGAGATGGCCCCACACTGTTCAGCAGAAGCTGGCTGGGAAAAATCCGCTGGAACTGGGATGACATCCGAGCGCTCTCGTCTGTCGACGACGCCTCATGTGCCCAGCTTCTGAGCAAGTTCCTGTCGTTGTTTGAGCCAGGCATCGGAAGGTTCTGGGGGGCGAAGGTGCAGATCCACTTAGTTCCCGGTACACGACCCATCCACCACAAGGCACGGGCGGTGCCATATATGATGCAAGAGAAAGTGGAAATTGAGCTGGACAGGCTGCAGCGAGAAGGTATCATCGCGCCGGTGGAGTTCAACGAGTGGGCCAGCCCAATTGTTCGGGTTCTCAAAGGCGATGGCACGGTCAGAATTTGTGGGGTCTATAAAGTAATGATTAACCATTTTTCGCTACAGGACCAGTACCCGCTACCCAAGGCAGATGACCTATTTGCGATCCTGCTGGAGGGAAGACATTCACCAAGTTGGACCTGACCTCGGCCTATACATGACGCAGGAGCTGGCGGAATCTTCGAAAGCCCCCACCTGCATCAACACGCACAAAGGTCTGTTCATCTACAATAGATGCCCGTTTGGGATTCGATCGGCCACGGCAATTTTTCAAAGGAACATGGAGAGTCTGCTAAAGTTGGTTCCGCGCACCGTGGTTTTCCAGGACGACATATTGATCACAGGTCGGGATACCATTGAATACTTGCAGAACCTAAAAGAGGTTCTAAATCAGCTCGATCACGTGGGATTCAGGTTGAAACGGCCGAAATGTGTTTTCCTGGCACCAGAGGTCGAATTCTTAGGCAGAAGAATCACAGCAGATGGCATCAGACCCGCCGACGTCAAGACGGAGGCCATCAAGAATGCACCGAGACCACAGAACGTGACGGAGCTGCAGTCGTATCTGGGACTCCTCAACTATTTTGGTAATTTCCTACCCGGGTTAAGGACCTTGCTAGAACCCTTACATGTGCTGCCACGCAAGGGAGATGACTGGGTTTGGGTGAAATCACAAGAGACTCCTTTTGAGAAAGCCAGAAATCTGATATGTTCAACAAACTGCTTGTTCTGTATAACCCACGTAAACGTTTAGTGCTAGCTTGTGATGCATCTTCGTACAGGGTCGAGTGTGTGTTACAACAAGCTAATGAATCGGGAACATTGCAACCGGTCACTTATGTGTCCAGGAGTTTGTCCAAGGCCAAAAGGGCCTACAGCATGATTGAAAAAAAGGCTCTGGCATGTGTTTATGGGGTGAAAAAAGTGCACCAGCATCTATTTGGTCTCGAGTTTGAGTTAGAAACTGACCATAAGCCGCTCATATCACTATTCTCAGAGAGCAAAGGGATTAATACCAATGCCTCTGCCCCCATCCAAAGATGGCCGCTTATGCTGTCAGCATATCACTATGTAATCCGCCACAGACCAGGCACAGAGAACTGCACTGATGCTCTCAGTCGGCTACCATTGCCCACCACCGGGGTGGAAATGGCACAGCCTGCAGACTTGCTCTTGGTGATGGATGCATTTGAAAATGAAAAGTCACCCGTTACAGCCCACCAGATCAGGACCTGGACCAGCCAGGATCCTTTACTGTTCCGTGTGAAAAACTGGTCCAGCATCCCAGCGGAGATGCATGAAGAGATCAAGCCATTCCAGCGGCGCAAAGGTGAAATGTCCAAACAGGCGGACTGTCTTTTGTGGGGTAATCGCGTGGTTTTGCCTAAGAAAGGCAGGGAAACGTTCATACGCGACCTTCACAGTACCAACCCAGGCATAGTAATGATGAAAGCTACAACCAGATCCCATGTGTGGTGGCCCGGCATCGACTCAGATTTGGAGTCATGCGTGCGCCAATGCAACACCTGCTCTCTCAACTGAGCAATGCACCCAGGGAGGCACCGCTAAGTTTGTGGTCACGGCCCTCCAAACCATGGTCTAGGATCCACGTTGACTTTGCGGGGCCGTTTCTAGGCAAAATGTTTTTGGTTGTTGTGGATGCTTATTCAAAATGATTTGAGTGTGTAATAATGTCTGTAAGCAAGTCCACTGCCACTATCGAAAGCCTACGAGCCATGTTCGCCATGCACGGCCTACCTGATGTCCTTGTCAGTGACAATGGGCCATGCTACACCAGCACTGAATTCAAGGCATTCATGACCACAATGGGATCAAGCACATCACATCTGCCCCGTTCAAACCCGCATCCAGGAAGAACGGACAGTCCAAACCATCAAGCAAAGCTTGAAATGTGTGTCGGAAGGCTCCCTGCAGACCCGCCTGTCCCGAGTCCTGCTCAGCTACTGCACCAGACCTCACTCGCTCACCGGGGTTCCCTCAGCCGAGCTGCTCATGAAAAGGGCGCTCAAAACAAGGCTCTCTCTTGTCCACCCTGATCTCCCTGATCACGTCGAGGACAGGCGGTATCAACAAAGCATGTACCATGATCGCGCAAACTTGTCGCGATATTGAAGTCAATGACCCTGTATTTGTACTAAACTATGGACATGGTCCCAAATGGCTTGCTGGCACTGTCGTAGCCAAAGAAGGGAGTAGGGTGTTTCAGGTCAAACTCACAAATGGACTAACTTGCAGAAAGCATTTGGACCAAACCAAACCGTGATTCACAGACAGCCACGAGCAACCCGAAGAGGACACCACCAACTTCGACCCTCCAACACACACACAAGTGGCAACCGACATCACGGTCGACATGAAGCTGAACTAACCATCCCCAGCATCCCAGCAAGGCCAGCTGCCCAGCAGCCCAGCGAAGGACCAAACCAACTCACCCACACCTGCATTTGTACTGAGACGATTGACAAGGGAGCGAAAAGCCCCAGATCATCTCACCCTGTAAATAAGTGTACTATTGACTTTGGGAGGGAGTGATGTTATGTATGCAACTATAGGTAACCTGTATTATTACCACCACCAGAGGGCATACCTTTTGGAGTCCCAAGGGATCCCAGCATCCCTTGGGAGCACTGTATATAAGCAGACCTCTCATGCTGTAGCAACACTGGAGTTTGAATAAAGCAGCTAAGGTCACACTTATTCATGTCTACAGTACTCAGTTATATTACTTTAGTTTGAACATAACACTAAGTATGGTCTGACCAAGTCCAAACAAGTGTACCATAACTTTTCCTTTCAATTCTATCCCTCTAGAAATAAACCCTAGTGTTTGGTTTGCTTTTTTTTATGGCTTTATTAACCTGTATTGCTACTTTTAGTGATTGGTGTATTTGTATTCCCAGATCCCTTTGCTCCTCTACCCCATTTATATTCTTAGTTTCCCACACACAAGGAAATCGGTAGTCAGCAGGCTTTTCACTAGGTGTGTCTTGGCTAATATTTATCCCTCAATCAACACCTAAAACAGGTGATCTGGTCATGATCACATTGCTGTTGGTGGGAGCTTGCTGTGCATAAATTGGCTGCCGCATTTCCTACATTACAACAGTGACAACACTTCTAAAGTAGTGAATAGGCTGTAACGTGATTTGGGACATCCTGCGTTCATAAAAGGCACTATATCAATGCAAGTCTGTCTTTATTTTGCCAAACAAATGGCAAATCAAATGGAAAATGCAGCCCTTGGCGGTGCCTTGGCCAGCTACCTGTCGCAGACTCCTTGCTCACGCTTGTCTCCTGAGGCACAACAGGCCATTAATCAAGAAAGCATAGGAAATTAATACAACACAAAATAAAAGTGGGGCTTTAAGTGCTAGTTGTTTGGGTTTATCACTTAGAAGCCAATGGAATGTAGTTGAAATAGATATTAGTGTAATGTATGCACCTGTGAGGATGCTCACAGGTTTGGTTAGCTCAGTTGGTTAGAGCGTGGTGCTAATAATGCCAAGGTCACTACTTCGATCCCCGTATGGGCCATTTAAAAAGTATTCATATAGGGGGCACTTGTTTGGAGTGTCCCCTGCCCCCTTTAATCAGGGGGCACTCAATGATAAGTTTACAACAAAATAGTTGTAGAGCTGTTGAAGTGCCCTCAAAAAAAAAACAAGGGGGCACTTGAAAAGTGCTTGGAGTGTGCCCCCCCCTCCCCGACCTTTAACCATGGGGGCACTTGATTACTGATACAACTAAAATAGTTGTAGAGCTGTTGACAACATTCATCTGGTCCACCATTCCCAGGAGGCTGGTCTGTCGGTCGCCTTCCTTTCCCGAGACCAGGAGAAGGCGTTCGATCGGGTGGATCATGTGTATCAGTCGGAACTTGGTGCACTTTTGGGTTCGGGACGCATTTCGGCGCCCGGATCTGACGCCGCGGAGTGTCTGATTAAGGTTAACGGGTCTTTGATGGCACCCCTTCGCATTGGGAGAGGGGTGCGCGAGGAGTTCCGAACAGATACTCATGATCCACCCTGTCGAACACCTTCTCCTGGTCTAGGGAAAGGAAGGCAACCACAGACCAGCCTCCTGGGAATGGTGGACCAGATGAATGTTGTCAACAGCTCTACAACTATTTTAGTTGTATCAGTAATCAAGTGTCCCCATGATTAAAGGGTGGGGGGCGCACTCCAAACACTTTTCAAGTGCCCCCTTATTTTTTTTTGGGGGGGTACTTCAACAGCTCTACAACTATTTTGTTGTAAACTAATCATCAATGCTCCATGTCCGGCCAGTTATATGCCATCTGCGTGGAGCGTTTCCTGCGCCTCTTGTGGAAGAGATTAACGGGACTGGCTCTGCAAGGGACGGGCGTGGAGGTCGTCCTCTCAGATTACGCTGATGACGTGCTCCTCATGGTCGAGGATCCCGTTGACCTGCGGAGGATGCGTGAGTGCCAGGAGATTTACTCGGCCGCATCCTCCGCCAGGATCAACTTCCAGACTCCGACTGGGTCAGTGGCGGGTGGACTCCCTGCCGGAGGAGCTCAGGCCTTTTGCCTGGAGCACGACCCATCTCCTCTATCTGGGAGTCTACCTTAGCTCTGATGAGGAAGCCTGGCCGGCGAACTGGCAGGAGCTGGAGGCCAAGGTCGCCGCTCGCCTAGGGCGCTGGACAGGACTGCTCCAAGTGCTGTCCTACAGGGGTCGAGTGTTAGTCATAAACCTGCTGGTGGCCACTGTGGTACCAGCTGATCACTTTGACTCCTCCCATGGGTTTGTCGCCAAGACACAGAAGAAGCTGGTGGATTTCTTCTGGAACAACAGGAAGCACTGGGTCTCTGCCGCGGTCTTAAGTCTCCCGCTTAGGGAGGGCGGTCAGGCATTGGTGTGCGTCAGCACCCAGCTCACGACTTTCCTTCTTCAGACCCTGCAGAGATACCTCTACGTCGAGCCCCCTCCTAGGTGGCGTGCGCTGGCGACGTATTTCTTCCGCCAGCAGTACAGCCTCAACTATGACATGCAGCTCCTGTTTGTGAGCCTGGGGGGGCATCAGGACCATTATGCGGGAGCTGCCTGTCTCTTATCAGGATTTCATCAGGGTCTGGAACAGAATCACCACCAAGTGTAGCGTCTGGAGTGGCGGCTGTCCTGTAGGAGCCACTGCTCAGGAATCTGTACCTCCACTGTAGTGTATGTAGGCACCTTTAGTAATCACTCCACGAGGCAGGGTATGGTGCTTAAACTCTACAGTCCTGCAGACTTTTATTAGCAGCTCCTGAGTGCTGACAACAAGCTGTGTGTTCCTTTTTATACTGGGTTACCTGCCGTGTGCAGGTAACCCCTGGGTCTCCAGCAACAGCATCCTCTAATGTACTGGTAAGATGTGTACAGTACAAGGGTACATTCAATGTTGCATACAGTGTTACAGACGTCACACAGTAAACAGGCATGCATGCACAACAATACTCCTCCCTGAGCATTTTTCATATCCTAGTTGTCATGACCAGGGGAGGTGATCGGTGGTGGACTATGGGAAGTTGTGGTGAGGGTTGTGTGGTTGCCAGGTATGACCCCTGTGCTTGAGGCTGGCCTCGTACATTTCCTCTCCCTCACACACAAAGCAAGTGGATGTCACTGTTGTGGGATCCCTCGGGGAGGTAGCCACGGCAGCAGTGCGTGGTGTATCTACACTGTGATGTGGGTAGTTGTGGGGTGGTGGGCAGGGCTACAAGACTGGGTGGGTTCCTTGTCCACCAATGGGGATGAGGGTCAGGTCATCCCAGGGTTTGCCAGGGAAGCTGGAGGGTATTGGCCTCATGCTTCTGGTGTTGGCCCTGGTGGCCAGGGGCTGTAGGGCTGGTCTGGTGCCGGTTGCCATTGGTGGTGGCTGGGCTGCCCATTGACCACTGTCCCTGAACTGGGTCTGCTCCTACTAGCTGTGTGTATGTGTCCTGCAAGGGGCATCACATTCATTCCAAAGGTCCAGGCTACATGGTCAGGTAGCCTGCTGGATCTGGGTAGTCTTCCACAGGGGGCTTCCATTGGCATTAGTACAGTTCCTGTAGGACCCAATGTCCTTTGGCAGTGTCCTACTGGCATACATGACACCTTGGCTCTGATCACACATATTCGAGCCTGCATTATACACTCTAGCACTTGCATCGCTTTTGGGTGTCCTGGTTTCAACAGACATGGTTACATTAGGCATTTCACAATCTCTATCATTATTGTTAAGCATAATAAACTTGTTCTTAACCTTACTGATACCTGCATTAATCTCATTAGTCATATTAGTTAAACCAGCATCACAATTCATGGTTACATAGCATACATTTTCATACTTGCACCCTTTAATTGCATCTTTAGCTTTAAAGGCCGTGTACTCAAATAGTTGGAACTTCCCCTTTAAATTTTTTTGGTTACCGGTCTCCTTTAAGGGAGCTTTCAAATCCGATTGGCCGCTCAATGTCACATGATGCTCCTCCATGTTGACTCGCATTTTGAATGCAGGTCTGCTGCTCACTAAGCAGCAGCCATTTTGTGGTGCTCCTTTCTTCCACATTCTTGTGATGCTGCACCATTTTGTGGTCTTGTTGCAGGCAGGCTGTGGTAGCGGTGGTCTTTTCTTCCACATGCGTGTGGTTCTGCAGTCATTCTGTGGTCTTGCTGCAGGCAGGCTGTGGTGGTCTTTTCTTCCACAGCACTACTTCACCTGATGTGGACCCGGTTCATCCAATTCCTGCCCAGCAGCGTGGGACCATCGCTGGCTACAATCCACAGGGGGAGTTTGTTTGCAATACGCCGCCCTGGGAGACCTGGACGTCTACACTGCTAACGATTTGGATTTTACCTTTGGTGTAGGTGAGATCTTTGCCTGGACAGGAGACAGTTTTGGTCGAGTGGCAGGATTCATCCAAATTTTTTCAAAGGTCTTTTGGCTCATCACAGACTGGCTCGCCCCTGTGTCGATCTCCATGGAGACTGGAACCCCGTTGATGTCCACTTCCATCATCCACGGAGAACTTCCAGTGGAGCAGGTAAGGATTCCATACTCCTCTCCCCGGTTAGAGCAGTTTCATCTTCATCTGTGTCGGAGCCCCGGTGATTAGCCAACTCATCAGAGACACAGTGAGTACAGCCTTTTCTGCACATTCTCTGAAGGTGCCCTTTTTCTTTGCAGCCTTTGCATGCATAGTTTTTGTAGCGGCACTGGTGGGCCCTGTGCTTTCCTCCACAGCACCAGCACGGGGCCACCCGGTTTGCCCCATATGGCGGACTCAGGGTTGTGGTACTCAGGTCAGCATTTCTGCCTTTCGAAGTGTCCATGTAGTGCACTGCGTTCGCCGGTTTAGAGTCCTGGGTCAGTATTCGCCTGGAGTCGCTGGTCGAAACCATGTAGGCCTGGCTCACTTGAATTGCTTTCTGCAGGGTGACCGTAAGGTCAGCTGAGAACAATTTGTGTAGGAGGCCTTCGTGGCCGATTCCAATGACAAATATGTCCCTTAGTGCTTCATTAAGGTGGTCACCAAACTCACACGGTGCAGCTAATCTTCTTAAGTGCGCAGCATACTTGGCAATTTCCTGGCCCTCAGGTCGCTGGTAAGTGTAGAACCGGTGCCTGGCTGTGAGGATGCTTTCTTTCGGTTTTAGTTGTTCCTGTATAATTGTTACAAGTTCCTCATAGCTCTTGGTGGTTGTCTTCTCCGGGGCTAGTAAGTCCCTAATGAGACCATAGATGGTGGGCCCACAACTGCTAAGCAGGATGGCCCTGCAGTTGTTCGGTAGTGTGGCCGGTGTGTCTCCGTCCAGGTCGTTGGCTATGAAGAAGTGTTCCAATCTTTCCACAAAAGCGACCCAATCCTCCCCCTCCGTAAATTGCTGGAATTGCTGAGGTTAGACATGTTGAGCGTGTAGTTCGTGATCCCATATTCCCATCGGCAGTTGTAGTGTATGTAGGCACCTTTAGTAATGACTCCACGAGGCAGGGTATGGTGCTTAAACTCTGCAGACCTGCAGACTTTTATTAGCAGCTGCTGAGTGCTGACAACAAGCTGTGTGTTCCTTTTTACACTGGGTTACCTGCCATGTGCAGGTAACCTCTGGGTCTCCAGCAACAGCACCCTCTAGTGTACCGGTAAGGTGTGTACAGTACAAGGGTACATTCAATGTTGCATGCAGTGTTACAGACATCACACAGTAAACAGGCATGCATACACAACATCCACGACCGCGGTTTTAGGTGGCAGGCAGACGAGAGGGCTGTGGTTGGCGAGGTGACCAGGGTCAGGGACCTGCTCGATGATGGAGGAGCGGGCTGGATGGCGCCAGACGTGTTGGCACGGTGCCTATCCTGGGCCAACGTCTGGCGCGTGGCCAATGCCATCGAGTCGCTAAAAACAGCTCTGGGCCCTGACTCCGTTAGGTGTGTCGAGGAGGCTCAAGCACGTGGGGAGATCCCATCCGAACTGACCCCCATCCGGACAGAATTCCTCATTGGTGCCAAGCTCCCCCTTGGGAGCCGGCGCCTCACAACTTGAGCCGCCTCGGGGAAATCCCCTCCGTGCCTTTCAGTTCTGCGCGGAGGGGTTTCCTGTACGGGCTGCTCCTGCACACTCTCCACCTTGCCATCCTCGTCTGCCGTCCAGACACGTCATGGCATACCATCTTGCCGTCCGGAGGAGGTGGGGGTCCCCAGTGGAGTGCACTCTACGCGGGAGTCCTCCCACTATTCATTGGGGACTTGGCCTGGAGGGTGGTGCACAGAGCAGTCCCGTGCAATAATTTTTTTAATTGCTTCACGGGCTCCCAGGCCCACTGCATTTTCTGCGGTCTGGAGGAGTCCGTGTTCCATGTTTTTATGGAATGTGAGAGGTTGCAGCCCCTGTTCCACTATTTAAAGGGGCTGCTCTTCAAATTCTTGTTGCACTTCAGTTCCACACTCCTGATCTTTGGGCACCCTGTGCGGAGGGGAGCGGGTAGGTCCGAGGGCCTCCTCGTAGGACTGCTCCTGGGCATGGCCAAGGGGGCCATCAGCCGGTCCAGGCAGCGGGCAGTCGAGGGGGTCGTTCAGCCTGACTGCCTGCCTCTCTTCCGCGGTTACTTCCGAGCCAGGGTGACCCTGGAGATGGAGCACGCGATGTCCATTGTAAACTCGCAGCCTTCCGCGAGAGGTGGGCACCGGAGGGACTGGAGTGCATCATCACCCCCGGCAACCAAATTTTACTTTGATTTTATATGTTTTAAAGTTTAATTTGTTTTATTGCTGGGTTTTAGTGCCCCCCTCCCATTTTAGCCAGGGGGCACTTGAATAATTTGTGGTTTTAGTGCCCAAAAAAAAGATTTTTTTTTTTTAAAACAAAGGAAAAACAAAAAAGGGCACTTGAAAAGTGTTTGGAGTGTGCCCCCCCCCGGGGGGCACTTTAATCAGGGGGGCACTTGATTACTGATACAACTAAAATAGTTATAGAGCTGTTGACAACATCCATCTGGTCCGGGACCTCATCCATCATTCCCAGGAGGCTGGTCTGTCGGTCACCTTACTATCTCTAAACCAAGAGAAGGCATTCAACAGGGTGGATCACGATTATCTGTTCGGAACTCTGCACGCTCTCGGGTTCAGGATGCATTTCGTCGCCCGGATCCGACTTTTGTACGCCGCCATGTAACGTCTGATTAAGGTTAACGGGTCTTTGACGGCGCCCCTTCGCTTTGGGAGAGGGGTGCGCCAGGGATGCCCCATGTCCGGCCAGTTATATGCCATCTGCGTGGAGCCTTTCCTGCGCCTCCTGTGGACGAGGTTGACGGGACTGGGTCTGCAAGGGCCGGGCGTGGAGGTCGTCCTCTCGGCTTACGCTGATGACGTGTTTCTCATGGTCGAGGATCCTGTTGACCTGGCGGAGGATGCGTGAGTGCCAGGAGATTTACTCGGCCGCATCCTCCGCCAGGATCAACGGGGAGAAATGTTCCGGACTCCTGGTGGGTCAGTGGCGGGTGGACTCCCTGCCAGAGGAGCTCAGGCCTTTTGCCTGGAGCTCGACCCATCTCCTCTATCTGGGAGTCTACTTTAGCCCCGACGAGGAAGCCTGGCCGGCGAACTGGCAGGAGCTGGAGGCCAAAGTCACCGCTCGCCTAGGGCGCTGGACAGGACTGCTCCGAGTGCTGTCCTACAGGGATCGAGCGCTAGTCATAAACCAGCTGGTGGCCGCTATGCTGTGGTACTGGCTGGTCACTTTGACCCCTCCCCCTGCGTTTGTTGCCAAGATACAGAAGAAGCTGGTGGACTTCTTCTGGAACAACAGGAAGCACTGGGTCTCTGCCGCGGTTATGAGTCTCCCGCTTAGGGAGGGCGGTCAGACGTTGGTGTATGTCAGCACCCAGCTTGCGACTTTCAGTCTTCAGACAGTGCAGAGATATCTCTACGTCGAGCCCCCACCTAGGTGGCGATGTATTTCTTCTACCAGCAGTCCAGCCGCAACTACGACACGCATCTCCTGTTTGTGAGCCTGGGGGGCATCAGGACCACCATGCAGGGGTTGCCTGTCTTTTACCAGGAACTCATCAGGGTCTGGAACAGAGTCGCCACTAAGCGCAGCTCTCCACCGTCTGGAGTGGCGGCTGTCCTGCAGGAGCCGCTGCTCAGGAATCCATACCTCCATGACCGAGGTTTTAGGTGGCAGGCGGATGAGAGGGCTGTGGCTGAAGAGGTGACCAGGGTCAGGGACCTGCTCGATGGCGAAGGAGCGGGCTGGATGGCGCCAGACACGCTGGCACGGCGCCTAAATTCGGTCGACGTCCGGCGCGTGGCCAATGCCATCGAGTCGCTAAAAATAGCTCTGGGCCCTGACTCCGTTAGGTGTGTCGAGGAGACTCAAGCACGTGGGGAGATCTCGTCCGAATTGACCCCCGTCCGGACGGAATTCCTCATCAGTGCCAAGCCCCGAAACCTCCCTCAGGGGCTGGCGTCTCACAACTTGAGCCGCCTCGGGGAAATCCCCTTCGTGCCTTTCAGTTCTGAGCGGAGGGATTCCCTTACAGGCTGCTCTTGCACACTCCACCTTGCCATCCTCGTCTGTCGTCTGGACATGCCATGGCGCACCATCTTGCCATCTGGAGGAGGCGGGAGTCCCCAGTGGAGTGCTCTCTGCGCGGGAGTCCTCCCTCTATTTATTGGGGACTTGACCTGGAAGATGTTGTATGGAGCAGTCCCCTGCAATAAGTTTTTAAGTCGGTTCACAGGCTCCCAGGCCGTCTGCAATTTCTGCGGTCTGGAGGAGTCCGTGTTCCATGTTTTTATGCAGTGTGCGAGATTGCAGCCCCTCTTCCAATATCTGAAGGGGCTGCTCCTCAAATTCTGGTTGCACTTCAGTCCCACACTCCTGATCTTTGGGCACCCTGTGCGGAGGGAAGTGGGTAGGTCCGAGGGCCTCCTCGTAGGACTGCTCGTGGGCCTGGCCAAGAGGGCCATCAGCCGGTCCAGGCAGCGGGCGGTTAAGGGGGTCGTTCAGCCCGACTGCCTGCCTCTCTTCCGCGTTTACATCCGAGCCAGGGTGTCCCTGGAGATGGAGCATGCGGTGTCCACCGGTACGCTCGCGGCCTTCCACAAGAGTGGGCACTGGAGGGAGCAAAATTTTAATTTAATTTGATTTGACAAGGTTCCCTTTAATGTTTAATTGTTAATTTGTGGGTTTTGGTGCCCTTAAAAAAGGGGGAACTTGATTTGAAAGTTTTACTAAAATAGTTGTCGAGCTGTTGAGTTGGGAGTGACTTAGCCAGTCATGTAATGTTCGCAAGACTCACTAAAACCTCAGCCAGTTGGGTTCGGGTGATCCATGATGAGGCAGGTGGTTGTGAGCCTGGTGGATGAACTGGTAATGTGTCGTGTGATTGTTAAACCTTTGCTAATAAACCAACTAGTTCTTAATAGCAATGTGTTGCTATGAATTCTTAAGCAAAAAATCCATGAAGCAAATACATTGCATATAGAGATGGTCAAGCAAGAGGTGGGTCAGGTTACAGACCGTTAGGGCAAGTACTGAGATATCATCAGTGTTACACAGTATGCAAGAATCACCAGCAGTGTCCCCCTGGGCTCCTGTTAAATGGTCTACTTAGTTCCTGTTATAATACACTCCAGATGAGGCAAGGAGTAGGGCAGCGGGAATGATTTTACCCTCACCTGTCACTCCACCACACGCACTCTGATTGGGATAGTCTCGAAATGCGTTGGTGGGCATAAAATGATTGCTGCTCAAATCTCTCTAATCTCACAAAGCTCAGCTCTGCCACACAAAGGCTTGGTACTGATCAGCCTAAAAGCCCATTAATTCAAGCAGGGCTCTGTTTATAGGATTTACATTTCAGAGGGTGGGAAGGTTTAAGAGCTGAATGCAAAGAGCACGCACGGGTTGATCGGTTGTCAAGCCCTGCAGCTGATTCATTATTTTATATGGGCTGCAACTGCAGTTCATCACCGTTCACCTCCAAATACCAGCTCACTTATTATTTAAATTAAAACAGAATTAGTCTCTCTGAGCCACAGTTTGCACTCCATCGCCACCTGGTTTCTCAGCGGTATTGGTTGTTTTGGGCGAGAACCGGGTCGGCGAAAGCTACCACAACTGAGTTCTACCGACGGTTTCGAAGTACCGCTGGGGAGCGGCCTGCCGGTGTGCACCATCCATCGATCGCCAGCGCCCGATCTTTGGCCCAGCGGCGACCCGTAGGTAAGTTGAAAGAAAAACGCCCATGAGAAGCAGCGGGAGCTGGGTGGTGCTGGGCGGGAGGGGAGCAGCCCTGCAAAAAAAGGTAAGTTAAAGGGTTTTTAATCATTATTTTAAAATTCTCTTACAATGATTAAGGTGAAAAGGATCCTGAGAATGTTTTTCTGATCTTTTTAATTTTACGTTTTTTGAAAAATTATATGTTTTGTGTTTTTCTCCTCCGAGGTCCAATCCACAGCCTGAGTGTAAATTTTAGTAATCAACGGCCATTTTTTTAAGAACCGCCCAATCAGCCCAAGGCTCCATTTCCCACCGAGAATCGGGGTGTAAGGTCCATTTTTTTTCACCGGGCGGATTTTTTTCTTTTTTTTATGGAATTTTGAGAATCTTAGCGGTTTTGGGCAGCAATCTGGCGCTGGTGGATTTTATGGAAATTCTAGCCTTATGTCCGTTTTTGCTGCCACTTTCCTCATCATGAATTACACAGTAAATATTAACTCTATCCTACTGTTGGACACTTCCAGATTTGTAGTCAAAGAGGCTTTTGCATCTCCACTGACATGCCCATGGATGGTCTGGGGACTGCAGCATGGTTGTCATGTTTAGATGTTAAGGTGGAGCTCTATTTAACCTGCCTAAAATATATTCCAGTGAGGAGAAAGGGTGTGAAAGAAAAGATAGCCATCTGTGGTTAACTAAAGAAATAAAGGACAGTATCCAATTAAAAACAAGGGCATACAAAGTGGCTGAAACTAGTGGGAGGACAGAAGACTGGGAAGCTTTTAAAAGTCAGCAAAGAATGACTAAAAAAATGATTAAGAAAGGGAGGATAGACTATGAAAGTAAACTAGCACGAAATATAAAAACAGATACCAAGAGTATCTATAGGTATATAGAAAGGAAATGAGTGGCTAAAGTAAATGTTGGTCCCTTAGAGGACGAGACCGGGGAATTAGTAATGGGGAACATGGAGATGGCAGAAACTCAGAACAAATATTTTTCATCAGTCTTTACGGTAGAGGACACAAACAATATTCCAACAGTAGATAGTCAAGGGGCTATAGCGGGGCAGGAACTTAACACAATCACAATCACTAAGGAGGTAGTACTCAGTAAGATAATGGGACTAAAGGCGGATAAATCCCCTGGACCTGATGGCTTGCATCCTAGGGTCTTAAGAGAAGTAGGGGCAGGGATTGTGGATGCATTGGTTGTAATTTACCAAAATTCCCTGGATTCTGGGGAGGTAATGATTGATGGATGTTTTTGTGACTGGAGGGATGTTTCCAGTGGGGTTCCGCAGGGCTCAGTACTGGGTCCTTTTTTGTGGTATATATCAATGATTTAGATTTGAATATAGGGAGCATGATTAAGAAGTTTGCAGATGACACTAAAATTGGCTGTGTGGTTGATAATGAAGAGGAAAGTCATGGGCTGTAGGGGGATATCAATCTACTGGTCAGGTGGGCAGAGCAGTGGCAAATGGAATTTAATTCAGAGAAGTGTGAAGTGATGCACTTTGGGAGGGCTAATAAGGAAAGGGTATACACATTAAGCGGTAGGCCATTTAATAGTGTAGATGAACAAAGGGACCTTGGAGTGCTTGTTCACAGATCCCTGAAAGTAGCAGGCCAGGTGGATAAGGTGGTTAAGAAGGCATACGGAATGCTTGCCTTTAATTGGCTGAGGCATTGAATATAAGAGCAGGGAGGTTATGCTTAAATTGTATAATACTTTGGTTAGGCCACAGCTGGAGTACTGCATGTAGTTCTGGTCATTGTATTATAGGAAGGACATGATTGCATTAGAGAGGGTGCAGAGGAGATTTACTAGGATGCTGCCCGGAATGAAGAATCTTAGTTATGAGGACAGATTGGATAGGCTGGGTTTATTCTCATTGGAACAGAGGAGGTTGAGAGGAGACCTCATTGAGGTGTACAAAATATTGAGGGGCCTGGACATAGTGGATAATAAGGGTCAATTTCCATTGGTGGAGCGGTCTATTACAAGGGGGCATAGTTTTAAGGTGGTTGGTGAAAGGTTTAGAGGGGATTTAAGGGGGGGGGTTTCTTTACGCAGAGGGTTGTGGGGATCTGGAACTCGCTGCCTGGAAGAGTGGTGGATGCAGAAACCCTCACCACTTTTAAGAGATGGTTGGATGGGCACTTGAAGTGCAGTAACCTGCAGGGTTATGGACCTCGAGCTGGTAATTGGGATAAGACTGGATGACCTTTTGTTGGACGACGCAGATATAATGGTAAGTACTGCAGGAAATAGAATACGGCCAGGGTGATCTCCTGGACTAGTTTCGATCGCCTGGATGGGTCGGGGAGGAATTTTCCCAGATTTTTTCTCCCTAAATTGGCCAAGGTTTTTATCTCATTTTTGCCTCTCCCAGGAGATCACATGGCTCCAGTTAGGGTGGAGTGTAGAATGTTTCAGTATAAGGGGTGTCGCAGTGTGTGCAGTGGATTGGTTGGGCTGGGTGCTCTTTGCCTTTCCATCATTGTTCATAGGTTTATATGTAACCTTTAAGGCTGCTGACCAAGGGCCGTGCGGCTCTTTGTTGGCCGGGCGGGACACGATGGGTCGAAATGGCTTCCTTCTGTGCTGTAAATGTCTATGTTTCTATGTTTCTATTTCCCAGCAGATTGGAAAACTGCAAATGTAACGCCCCTATTTAAAAAAGGAGGCAGACAAAAAGCAGGAAACTATAGACCAGTTAGCCTAACATCTGTGGTTGGGAAAATGTTGGAGTCAATTATTAAAGAAGCAGTAGCAGGACATTTGGAAAAGCATAATTCGGTCAGGCAGAGCCAGCATGGATTTATGAAGGGGAAGTCATGTTTGACCAATTTGTTGGAATTCTTTGAGGATGTAACAAACAGGGTGGATAAAGGGGAACCAGTGGATGTGGTGTATTTGGACTTCCAGAAAGCATTTGACAAGGTGCCACATAAAAGGTTACGGCACAAGATAAAAGTTCACGGGTTTGGGGGTAATATATTAGCATGGATAGAGGATTAGCTAACTAACAGAAAACAGAGATTTGGGATAAATGGTTCATTCTCGGGTCAGCAATCAGTAACTAGTGGGGTGCCGCAGGGATCAGTGCTGGGACCCCAACTATTTACAATCTATATTAATGACTTGGAAGAAAGGGCCGAGTGTAGTGTAGCCAAGTTTGCTGACGATACAAAGATGAGAGGAAAAGCAATGTGTGAGGAGGACATAAAAAATCTGCAAAAGGACATAGACAGGCTAAGTGAGTGGGCAAAGTTTTGGCAGATGGAGTATAATGTTGGAAAGTGTGAGGTCATGCACTTTGGCAGAAAAAAAATCAAAGAGCAAGTTATTATTTAAATGGAGAAAAATTGCAAAGTGCTGCAGTATAGCTGGACCTGGGGATACTTGTGCATGAAACACAAAAGGTTAGTACGGAGGTACAGCAAGTGATCAGGAAGGCCAATAGAATCTTGGCCTTTATTGCAAAGGGGATGGAGTATAAATGCAGGGCAGTCTTGCTACAGTTATACAGGGTATCGGTGAGGCCACACGTGGAATACTGCGCGTGTTTTGGTTTCCATATTTACGAAAGGATATACTTACTTTGGAGACAGTTCAGAGAAGGTTCACTAGGTTGATTCCGGAGATGAGGGGGTTGACTTATGAGGAAAGGTTGAGGAGGTCTACTCATTGGAATTCACTAGAATGAGAGGTGATGTTATCGAAACGTATAAGTTTATGAGGGGGCTTAACAAGATGGATGCAGAAAGGATGTTTCCACTGATAGGGGAGACTAGAACTAGGGGATATAATCTTAGAATAAGGGGCCACCCATTTAAAACTGAGGTGAGGAGAAATTACTTCTGTCAGAGGGTTATGGATCTGTGGAATTTGCTGCCTCAGAGAGCTGTGGAAGTCAGGACATTGAATAAATTTAAGACAGAGATGGACAGTGTCTTAACCGATAAGGGATTAAGGGGTTATGGAGAGCGGGCAGGGAAGTGAACCTGTGTCCATGATCGGATCAGCCATGATCGGATCGCAGGCTCGAGGGACCATATGGCCTACACTTGCTCCTATTTCTAATGTTCTTATGTTTTCATTTTCTAAATAGGAAAATGCACCTAATTGTAATTGCTTATAAACTACTGAGATCAGCCAGAGGGCAATTGCAACTGCTCGTAAACTATTGAGGTCAGCCAGAGGGCAATTGCAACTGCTTGTTAACTACTGAGTTCAGCCGAGGGCAATTGTAACTGATCGTAAATTTACGGTTCCAGGTCGGAAGAAACCAATTTTAAATTATAGACCTTCGTGCTCTTTTGTTTTCAGAATTGTTTTGCACCTGTAACAATGTGACGTTTCAAAGTGTAACATTTTAAATGTGACATTTTTAAATGTGACTTCGAGATTGTGACACAAATTTTATGGGGTTTGAGATTCTGCTCACCTATGCCTGCGACACCAGTGCAGAAGGGCCAGAAAAGTGGGGATGAGGGCGCTGAGTCAGATTTGTGCTTGCCACAGATTTACTGCTGGACTTGTACAATGGGGGAGCAGGAGATTAACTCTGCTCCGTGGTATGAGCCTCATTAGGGAAACCAATTTTATGCATTGGCGGTGCACTGTATTGCCCTCTAGTGGAGCATTAGCTTCTCCAGAAATTCTTTATTGCAATGTCATCACTGAGCATCTGCATGCGCCACCTCTGTGCCAGGGCAGACCACAGAGCTGCTGTGAGAATCCCTGCAACAAGTCCAACTCTGGGCCATCGGCATTATGGAGAATGTCAAAAGGATGGACCCTGGTCAAATGGCATCAGTTATGGAAATCCTGAGAGATGCCAACGGTTGTGTTGAGTATGGAGAAAGAGTCAGACTAAACACTGTGAGCTCAAAGTATAGTGTGACCTTAGTCTTTTATTGCAGGTCTTCAGAGTGCCTCTCTAACCTGTGAAGCCTCCTTAAATACCTGTGCTCCCAAGGGATTATGGGATCCCTTAGGACTCCAGGGGATGAGCCCTCTGGTGGCTGTACAGAGTAAATACAAGTCCACAGAAATCACAACACTCCCGCCACCCCCCCCCCCAAAAGTCAATACTGTAACTATTTACAATGTGAGTCGATCTGGGGCCCTTCTTGCCCTGGTTGATCGTCTTGGTGTGAAAGCTGGTATTGCTGAATCATTTGTTGGGCCCTCGCTGGGCAGCTGTGCAGCTGGCCTTACTGGGCTGCCTGGTGTGTTGGGCTCTGCAGGGCTGCTGTGGATGATGGGTTCTGCTTCATGGTCAACCGTGGTGCCAGTTGCCACTGGTGTGTATGTTGGGAGATCAAGAAAGGTAGGGTCCAAGGTGGGTTGCTCAGGTCAGTCCGTGAATCTGAGTTTGATTTAGTCCAAGTGTTTCCGGTGAATGAGTCCTTTTGAAAGTTTGACCTGAAACACCCTGCTCCCCTCTTTGACCACGACAGTATCGGGAAGCCACTTGGGACCTTGTCCATAATTTAACACAAATATAGGATCATTGATTTCAATCTCGCGTGACACATTTGCGTTATCATGGTATGCACTTTGTTTAAGCGGCCTGTTCTCCACCTGTTCATGTAGATCAGGGTGAACTAACGAGAGCTTTGACTTAAGTGCTCTTTTCATGAGCAGTTCAGCCGGTGGAATCCCAGTGAGTGAGTGGGGTCTCGTGCGATAGCTGAGCAGGACTCGGGATAGGCGAGCCTGCAGTGAGCCTTCAGTTACACTCTTCAAGCCTTGCTTGATAGTTTGCACTGCTCTCTCTGCCTGACCATTGGACTCTGGTTTAAACGGAGCAGATGTGACATGTTTGATCCTGTTACGGGTCATGAATTCTTTGAACTCAGCACTGGTAAAACATGGCCCGTTGTCGCTCGCCAGGACATCGGGTAAGCCGTGAGTGGCAAACATGGCCCGCAGGCTTTCAGTAGTGGCAGCGGACGTGCTAGCCGACATTATCTCACATTCAATCCACTTGGAGTACGTGTCTACAACCACAAGGAACATTTCACCCAAGAACGGGCCTGCATAATCGACGTGTACCCTAGACTACGGTTTGGAGGGCCAAGACCATAAACTTAACAGCGTCTCTCTGGGTACATTGCTTAACTGCGAGCATGTATTACATCTGTGAACGCAGGACTCTAAGTCCGCATCGTTACCGGGCCACCACACGTGGGATCTGGCTATCGCTTTCATCATTACGATGCCTGGGTGGGTACTGTGGAGGTCATTGATGAAGGTGTCTCTGTCCTTCTTGGGAACCACTACTCGATTGCCCCACAGAAGGCAGTCTGCTTGTATAGACATTTCATTTTTGTACCGCTGGGATACTGGAGCAGCTCCCGTGAAGCACACAGCTTTTGACTAGAGATAATAAGGGGTGCTGGCTTGTCCAGGTTTCTATCTGCTGGGCAGTGACGGGTGATTGCTCACTCTCAAATGCTTCCATAACCATGGCTAGATCTGCAGGCTGCGCCATTTCCATCCCAGTGGTGGGCAATGGCAGCCTACTGAGAGCATCGGCGCAGTTTTCTGTGCCTGGCCTGTGGCGGATGGCAGAGTTGTATGCGGACAACGTGAGCGCCCATCTCTGGATGCGGGCAGATGCATTGGTATTTATCCCTTTACTCTCAGAAAACAGGGATATAAGTGGCTTATGGTCAGTTTCCAATTTGAATTTTAGCCCAAACAGGTATTGACGCATTTTCTTTACCTCATAGACACACGATAATGCTTCTTTTTCAATCATGCTGTAGGCTTTCTCGGCCTTAGACAGACTCCTGGATGCATAAGCAACCGGTTGCAGTTTCCCGAAATCATTAGCTTGTTGCAATACACACCCGACGCCATATGACGACGCATCACATGCTAGTACCAAACGCTTATATGGATCATACAACACATGCAATTTGTTTGAGCATAACAATTTTCTCGCTTTTACAAAGGTATTTTCTTGGCTTTTGCCCCAAACCCATTTGCCCCCTTTTTGTAATAAGACATGTAGTGGTTCTCGCAGTGTGCTGAGACCTGGCAAGAAGTTACCAAAGTAGTTCAAGAGTCCCAGAAACACAGCTCCGTCACTTTCTGTGGCCTAGATGCGTTCTCGATTGCTTCCATCTTCATGGTGGTGGGCCTGATGTTGTCCGCCGCAATCCTCCTTCCCAAGTGATAAGTCCTTACTATACAGTATAAATGCACACGAGGCCCATGCTTGAGAGAAGGTCAGTCTGTGACCTGTCCTTTATTCCTTAGCACTCAAGTGATAGAAGTGGGTGGAGCTTCCCCTTTTATACCTGAAGGTCCAGGTTTGGAGTGTCTCCCACAAGTTCACCACCTAGTGGTTATTGTTCTCACAGTGTACAACTTAGGTCAGATTAAACATGGGTTACAATGCTGGTTGAATACATGACACCAAGAACTCCACTTCAGGCGCCGGGAAAACACACTTCGAGTGTTTTAACCTGAGCCCCACACGATTGAGTCAACTAAGAACCTCCTCCAGGTCCTGCAAGTGCTTGACTGAGTTCCAACCTGTGACCAAGATGTCGTCCTGGAAAACCACGGTGTGCGGGACCGACTTCAGTAAACTTTCGATGTTTCTCGGAATATCGCCACCGCTGATCGGATTCCAAACTGGCATCTGTTATAATCAAAAAGGCCCTTGTGCGTGTTGATGCAGATGAGAGCCTTCGATGATTCCTCCAGTTTCTGCGTCATGTAGGCTGAAGTCAGATCCAGCTTCGTGAACGTCTTTCCTCCCGCCAGCATTGCAAAGAGGTCGTCGACCTTTGATAGTGGGTATTGGTCCTGCAGGGAGAAACGATTGATAGTTACTTTGTAATCGCCACAGATTCTGACTGTGCCGTATCCCTTGAGAACTGGGACAATAGGACTGGCCCACTCGCTGAACTCGATCGGTAAAATGATGCCCTCTCTTTGCAGCTGGTCTAGCTCGGTCTTTACCCTTTCTCTCATCATGTACAGTATTGCTCTCACCTTGTGATGGATGGGTCGCGCCCCCGGAATTAGGTGGATCTGCACTTTTGCTCCTTGGAATTTCCCGATGCCTGGTTCAAACAGCGAAGGAAATTTGTTTAAGATCTGGGTACACGAAGTGTCGTCAGTGGACGATAGCGCTCAGACGTCGTCCCAATTCCAAAGTATCTTTCCCAGCCAGCTCCGGCCGAGCAGCGTGGGACCATCACCCGGTACCATTCAGAGTGGTACCTTGTGCACCGCTCCATCGTAGGAGACCTTTACGGTAGCACTGCCGATTACAGGAATCAGTTCTTTCGTGTAAGTTCTTTGTTTCGTGCGAACTGGAGTTAAGACTGGCCTTAAG
The DNA here is from genome assembly GCF_044704955.1 of Pristiophorus japonicus. NCBI lineage: Eukaryota > Metazoa > Chordata > Chondrichthyes > Pristiophoridae > Pristiophorus > Pristiophorus japonicus. Next base: position 78,827,926 of record NC_091992.1, read on the forward strand.
GCCTTGTTTCACCACAACCTTTCGAAAGTCTTTTTGCTCATGATGGACTGGCTCGCGCCCGTGTCCAGCTCCATTGACACCGGGAGTCCATTTAGTTCAACATTCAGCATTATCGGGGGTCAATTCATGGTGAATGTGTGCACCCCATGTGTCTTTGCCTCCTCTATCTGAGGCTCTGGTTCGTCGTGATCCTCCGTGGATCTGTCCTCTTCTGCAACATGGTGGTTTGCAGGTTTAACAGGTTTAGCAGCTCGCCTGCACACTCATTCTATTGTTCCACAGCCCTTGCAAACGTACTCTTTGAAGTGGCATGAATGGAAACAATGATCACCCCCGCAGCGCCAACAAGGTGTTAATGGCCTTGCATTCATCACCCTTGATGGTGGACTCTCAGTCATCTGCGGACGTGCAGCTGTCGGTATGTGTGACCTGCCCTGTACGTTACGATTCGAAAACAGCATCACTTTGTTCACAGTACTTGTAGCAGCACTTGTGTGCTGAGAGATTTGCTTCATATTGTCACTGGTGGCAATGAACGCTTGGGCTCTCGCTATGGCCTTACTCAAGGTTGGGGTCTCTACAGTCAAAAGTTTGCGAAGTATGATTTCGTGGCCAATGCCAAGTATGGAAAAGTCTCTGAGCATGTGCTCCAAATGTCCTTCAAATTCGCAATGTCCTGCAAGGCGTCTTAGCTCGGCGACATAACGCGCCACTTCCTGGCCTTCAGACCTTTTGTAGGTGTAGAACCGGTACCTCACCATCAGAATGCTTCTTTCGGGTTCAAATGCTCTCGGACCAGTATGCACAAATTGTTGTATGATTTCTCCGTGGGTTCCGCTGGAGTGATCAGATTCTACATGAGGCCATACGTTGGTGCCCCACAGATGGTGAGGGGGATCGCCCTTCGTTTGGCAGCGCTCTCTTCCCCATCTAGCTTGTTGGCCACGAAGTATTGGTTGAGTCACTCCACAAAAGTTTCCCAATCTCCCTCCGAATATTTTTCCAGGATGTCCACTGTTCTCTACACATTTGGGTTCGCTATATGTATCTCATCGCCAGTTGTTGAGTATGGAGAAAGAGTCAGACTGAACACTGTGAGCTCAAAGTAAAGTGTGACCTTAGTCTTTTATTGCAGGTCTCCAGAGTGCCTCTCCAACCTGTGAAACCTCCTTAAGTACCTATGCTGCCAAAGGATTATGGGATCTCTTGGGACTCCGGGGGATGAGCCCTCTGGTGGCTGTACAGAGTAAATACAAGTCCACATCTATAACAGGTTGCATTTAGCATCTTTCTGATTACTCTCCTGTGAGGTGCCTTGGGATGTTTTACTATGTCCTATGAGAAGAGATTCAGTAGACTAGGCTTATATTCTCTAGAGTTTAGAGGAATGAGAGACGATCTCATTGAAACCTACAAAATTCTTACAAGGCTGGACAGGGTAGGGAGGATGTTGCCTTTGGCTGGGGAGTCTAGAACCAGGAGTTACAGTCTCAGAATAAGGGGTCGGCCATTTAGGACTGAGGTGAGGAGAAACTTCTTCACTCAGAGGGTGGTGAATCTTTGAAATTCTCTACTCCAGAGGGCTGTGGAGGCTCAGTCTGTGAGTATATTCAAGACGGAGATCGATAGATTTTTGGATATTAAGGGAATCGAGGGATATGGGGATAGTGCAAGCAAGTGGAGGTGAGGTAGAAGATCAGCCATGATCTTATTGAATGGCAGAGCAGGCTCGAGGGGCTAAATGGACTAGACCTGCTCCTAATTCTTATGGCGCTATATCAATGCAAGTTGTTTTAAGGACAAGAGTCTTGTAGATTCCCCCCGAAGCTGTTACACACTCTGAGGTGGACGCCTGATCTATGAAGTGGTCAAACCACACTGCTCTTTCCAACGCTCACTCAAGGAAACCTGGATTCAGGCATAGCGCACAGTTCACCTTCATTGCAAACCTCTCCCTGCTCTCGCTGATAGAGGGTGGGACCACGGCACACTGACCCACTACCCACTGGCACACTGCATGCTCCTGCTCTCTGGCTCAGGAAAGCACAGTGCCCAGTTACCAGGCGCTGGCAGGCCTCAGGAAACAGGCAGCATTTTGTCAGTATTTACATGCAGACAATGTGAGTGTGTCGCTGGGTGAGGGGCAAGTACGCGTGTGTGTATGTGTGTGTGCACCTGTGTGTTCATGTGTGTGTATATGTGTGCATATGTGTATGTGTATGCGTGGGTGTGTGCATGTGCAAACGAGCCAAAGGTGAGCATAGGAAACGTTACAAGGACACCCTCAAAGCCTCCCTGATAAAGTGCAACATCCCCACCGACACCTGGGAGTCCCTGGCCAATGACCACCCTAAGTGGAGGAAAAGTGTCCAGTTGAGCACCTCGAGTCTCGTCGCCGAGAGCATGCAGAAATCAAGCGCAGGCCACAGAAAGAACGTGCAGCAAACCAGTCCCACCCACCCTTACCCTCAACGACTATCTGTCCCACCTGTGACAGGGACTGTGGCTCTCGTATTGGACTGTTCAGTCACCTAAGGACTCATTTTAAGAGTGGAAGCAAGTCTTACTCGATTCTGAGGGACTGCCTATGATGATGATGTATGTGTATGCATATGTGTGTGTGTATGTGTGGGTGTGTGCATATTAGTGTGTGTATGTATGTGCATGTATGTTTGCATGTGTGTGTGTATGTGTATATGTGTGCACGTGTGTGTGAGCATCTGCGTATACATGTGTATGCGTGAGTGTATGTGGGCATATCTGTGTGTGACCGTGTGCATATTGTATGTGTGTGTAAGCACACTATTGCAATACAGATAACTGCAACAGGCACTTACAGGAGCATATTTCTTCCAGATGTCGAATTTCTTCCTCATGCCGTCCAGTTACAGCAGGCTCTGCATTGATCTACTTGGCCATCTCTTCCCAGGGAAGCCTGGCGGCAGCTCATGAAGGAGCATGCCCTCACATCCAAAAGTGCCACACCTCCTTGCCATTGCTTGATTCTCCCAGGGTCTACCCTTCCCCCATTGGATTAGTCAGACCCCAGCTTCATCACACAGCACCGCACACAGAAAAATAAGCAGAACACAGCAACGCGAAGTACAGGGGCAACTTGGAGGAGAACACTTCCCCCCCTTCCCCCGACCGAGGAAATCTCACCCTAACCCTCGCCCCCAGCCACCATCCAGCAGCTGCCTTCCAGGCTACAACATCACTAAAACCAATAATCTGGTCATTATCGCATTGTGGGAGCTTGCTGTGCATAAATTGGCTGCCGTGTTTCCAACATGACAACAATGACTACACTTCAAAAGTACTGTAAAATGCTTTGAGGCCTCCTGAGGTCTCGAAAGACGCTATATAAATGCAAGTCTTCCTATCTAATTGGAACTGAAACTATGTCAAATTCAAGATTAGGTTGAATAGGTGGATGAAGGAAAAAGGTTTGAAGGGATATGGGAACAGGATGACTAAATTATGACTAGTTACACAGACAGAGGGTAAGCGACAGCACGGACTGGATGGACCGAATGGCTTGTTGGCAATTTGAAACTTCTATGTATTTCTAAGTAAACATCACCAAAGCAAGCAGGAGATTCTGGACTGAGATCGATTTTACTTCAACACCAGCGGTCATCTAATGGGTTAACATTCCACCCATCAGAAAACCATCAGAAAACCTGGGCCAGTTTTTATAGATAATCAAAATCTGGTAAGAAATACAACAGCGGTAAAATTAATAGCTGCTCCTCAGCCTGGGGATACAATGATAGCAATGAGTTACTGCAGTCAGAGGACATTGCAAATCACATTAGTGTAATAATAGATCACATTTCTGGGGAAGTGTTCGGCTACCAGGACTGTCGTATTCAGGCGTGATGGAGTGCGTTCGTACCAGGCAACAGAGATTCATTTATTCCAGATTTGTATTACAGCTTTCCTTCCTGCATCACTCAAAGGAAAGACGTGCACTTATATATCACCTAGTCGCATCTCTCAGAAACGGCCCAAAGCACTTCATGAATGGAGATTTTTTTTTTTTAATTCATTCCGGGATGTGGGCGTCGCTGGCAAGGCCGGCATTTATTACCCATCCCTAAATGCCCTCGAGAAGGTGGTGGTGAGCCGCCTTCTTGAACCGCTGCAGTCCGTGTGGTGAGGGAGTGCCAGGATTTTGACCCAGCGACGATGAAGGAACAGCGATATAGTTCTAAGTCAGGATGGTGCGTAACTTGGAGGGGAACATGGAGGTGGTGGTGTTCCCATGCGTCTGCTGCCCTTGTCCTTCTAGATGGTAGAGGTCGCGGGTTTGGGAGGTGCTGCTGAAGAAGCCTTGGCGAGTTGCTGCAGTGAATCTTGTAAATGGTACACACTGCAGCCACGGTGCGCCGGTGGTGGAGGGAGTGAATGTTTAAGATGGTGGATGGGGTGCCGATCAAGCGGGCTGCTTTGTCCCGGGCTGTGTTGAGCTTCCTGAGTGTTGTTGGAGCTGCACTCATCGAGGCAAGTGGAGAGTATTCCATCACACTCCTGACTTGTGCCTTGTAGATGGTGGGAAGGCTTTGGGGAGTCGGGAGGTGAGACACTCGCCGCAGAATACCCAGCCTCTGACCTGCTCTTGTTGCCACACTATTTATGTGGCTGGTCCAGTTAAGCTTCTGGTCAATGGTGACCCCCCCAGGATGTTGATGTTGGGGGATTTGGCGATAGTAATGCCGTTGAATGTCAAGAGGCGGTGGTTAGACTCTCACTTATTGGAGATGATCATTGCCTGGCACTTGTGTGGCGCGAATGTTACTTGCCACTTATTGTCCAGGTCTTGTTGCACTGACTTGTTATGCAGGTCCACGGAGCAGCCATATTGTGCTCAGCAAGGTGCCACCACAGCAATAGGATGGATGGCCATTTTAATCTGGTTTTGTCTGAGGGTGAAATGCTGGCCAGAACACCAGGAGAACTCCACGTTCTTCTTTAACAGGAAATTATTGCATTCACGGAATGTCCAGCTTGTATTAGACCAACAACAGCGCATCCTGCATGAGGTACTGGCAACTGTGCATTGCTCTGATTCCTTGGAGTGCCAAGGTTATTGGTTCAAGCCCCACTCTAGGGCTTGGCTGATGGTCTAGTGCAGCACTGAGGGAGTGCTGTGTTATTGGAGGTGCCATCTGTAATGTATTTGCTTCATGGGTTCTTTGCTTAAGAATTCATAGCAACACATTGCTATTAAGAACTAGTTGGTTTATTAGCAAAGGTTTAACAATCACATGACACATTACCAGTTCATCTATCCTTGTGAGCCTGGTGGATGAACTGGTAATGTGTAGTGTGATTGTTAAACCTTTGCTAATAAACCAACTAGCTCCTGATAGCAATGTGTTGCTTTGAATTCTTAAACAAAGAACCCCTGAAGCAAATACATTACAGTAGGGTCCGCCTGTTATTCTTTTGGCAGCGAGGGGCCTATGCGAGCATCCTCATCACTGGGGGAGGTGGTCGGGATTTCTGTCGGGGGTAAAAAGAATTTTAAACATCCTCTCACTGCAGCAGGCCCACCAAGTCCCGAGCTGACAAAGCTCTGCCACCCTCCCCCCCCCCCCCAGTCTGGTGTAACTGCCCCTGAGTGAGCTCACCTCCTGTAAGGAAATTACCCGGAGTGGGGGTTGGACACGTGCTTACTCCTCTGCTGGAATCCATAATGATTGTTCTTTGTGCTGTTCATTGATCTCTCCCGGCAGCGAGCAATCTTGACCTCCATCAGCGCACACCAGAAAATCACGGGTGGTATTCTTGCCTCCCGCATTTGCTGGTGTAGAACAGCGTCGCTATCACGTTGCACAGTGTGAGGGAGTTTGCAACCTTTAGCTGGGTCCTTTAATCTTCAGTCTCAATTGGATTTGAGGTTTTAATAATTGCCTCTTCTTTTCCTGCTCTTAAACATGTATCACTGATCGGAGTCAGAAACATTCCTTTATCTATGCCCTTTGCAAGTTAGGCATGTGGATTACATGGGTTTGGAGCATGTTATCAACTGGCTGACTGAAATACATCTCAGGGGTCTCAGAGACCCTGGTGCAAGATACATTTAAAGTGTAAAGGGGTTGAACTACTGGCAAAAGTTAGGGAACTCTAAGCTTCAAGGTCTAGACGGATCAGACCTCATTGAGACACGGAGATAACAGCAACTCGAATTTATACAGCACCGATTAACATAAAAAAGACTTGCATTTAAATAGCGCCTTTCATGATCTCAAGACGTCCCAAAGTGCTTTACAGCCAATGAAGTGCAGTCACTGTTGTAATGTGGGAAATGCGGCAGTCATTTTGTACACAGCAAGCTCCCACAAACAGCAATGTGATAATATTTTAGTGACGTTGATTGAGGAATAAATATTGGTCAGAACACCAAGGATAGCTCCACTGCTCTTCTTCAAATAGTGCCATAGGATCTTTTATGTCCTTCTGAGAATCAGTTTAATATCTCATCCGAAAGACAGCATCTCTGACAGTGCAGCACTCCCCGGATTTATGTACTCAAGTTCCTGGAGTGGGACTTGAACCCACAACCTCCTGACTCAGAGGCAAGGGTGCTACCCACTGAGCCACGGCTGATGTAGAAAAGTAGCTCAAGGCGTTTCACTGATTCATACTCGGACAAAATTTGACGCCAGGCCAAAGAAAAAGACATTCGGAGCAGGCTTGGTCAAGGAGGTGGATTTTGAGGGGGGTTTTAAAGGAGGAGAGCAAGGTAGCGAAGCTCAGGGATGGAATTCCAGAGTGTGGGGCTTAGAAACTGAAGGCACTGATCCCATTCGGATTGACGAGGGACTTGCTCAGCAAGGCCAGGCGGTAACAGGCCTGCTGAGATATTGCAGCCAGAGTGGATCCAGAATCTCCGGCTCCCCCACCACGGACTAGTATAAGACCCGTGAGGAATTTACTGACCTTCGGACAACCAGCAAGGTGAGGTGGCAGGAGGCAGGAAAGGACAGATAGGGATTGGGAACCATGATAATGGAAGCTGCGGGTGATTAAGCGCCTCTGTTGACATCGGCCTTTGCCAAATATGACGTTCCATCTTAAATTTAATGAGCATGTTTTGTTGAAAGATCGCCAATCAATCTGTCTGCTAATTATGAGTAAGCATTTGTAATTAAATTGGATGGCAATATGATCCAAGGCATGTAACTAATGAAAGGGATAAATGAGGGGAAAGCAAACAGACTCTTTAACATGGACAGTGGGCATAGCAACGGGAGGGGCACCAAGTACAGAAGTCGAGGAATGTGTCCTAGTGAGGCATAAATTCCTCTTGGACAATAGCACAAAATTGCAAATCCACAGCCTGTATTTAAAAATTCATCCTCGGGATGTGGGCGTCGCTGGCAAGACTGGCATTTATTGTCCATCTCCAGTTGCCCTTTGAAGATGGTGGTAAACCTTCAGAGAGCCGCTAAGAGTAAACCACATTGGTGTGGGACTGGAGTCACAGGTAGGCCAGACCGGGTAAGGGTGGCAGGTTTCCTTCCCTGAAGGATTTTAGTGAAACAGTTTTTACTTTCTCTGTAATCTCCTCCAGCCCCACAAACCCCCCCGAGATGTCTGCGCTCCTCAAATTCTGCCCTCTTGAGTATCCCTCATTCTAATCACTCAACCAGTGGTGGCCGTGCCTTCTGTTGCCTGGATCCCAAGCTCTGGAACTCCCTGCCTAAACCTCTCCGCCTCGCTACCTCTCTTTTCTCCTTCAAGACGCTCCTTAAAACCTACCTCTTTGACCAAGCTTTTGGTCACATGCGCTAATTTCTACTTATGCGGCTCGGTGTCAAATTTTTTATCTCATTATCTTCCCACTCCTGTGAAGCACTTTGGGACGTTTGACTACGTTAAAGGCGCTATAAATACAAGTTGTTGTTGTTATTTACGACAGTGCGACAGCTTCACGGTCACTTTTACTGACAACCAGCTTTTTATTTCCAGATTTTTTTGTGAACAGAATTCAAATTCTCCATCTGTTCATGCTGGGATCTGAACTCTCATTCTCTGGATCACTGGGCCAGGCCTCTGGATAACTAGCCCTGTAACTACCACACAGTGGAAATGAATAGCGAGCGGTGTGTGACACGGGCTGGCGATTGGCTTTTGACTGTTTTGCACTGATACCCAAGATGAATTTATACCTTCCCGTGAGTCCCTTGAAATAGAGGATCAACAGTGCTGATAGGGTCGTCACACATGGACACTGGATGGGCCGAATGGCCTTACCTTGCTCCAGACTTCATGTCCACGTGAAACTCCTCATGGCCTTTAAAGGCAGCAGTCTCTTGAAAGACGCAGTGGGTGGCTTCCTGTCAGTGTGTGTGACTACGTCATTCACGCCCAGTGTTGGTAATGTTGTGAATGAAAGGCTAGGCCCATTTTTGTTAGCGTTTAACAGCAGGAACTGAATAGCACACATTGTCCTGTGACTCTCAAGTGCTATCTCTGACTCACCCATGTGTGTAACTCAGTAGCATCTGTGCGGCTTCCGTTATCAGTGGAGTTTTGTACAGCGCGAAGTTTTGCTTCCACTGGGCAGAGTTCTCACACACTTTAGGGTTGCCAACTCTAGCTGGACACAATGTTCCTGTTAAGCTGGTGGTGAGAGAGAAAAGCGATTTCCCTATTTCCCACCCTGTAAGGAAAGGGTTAATCAGACTGTCCTGAAGTCTACTAACGTTGCTTTTACTATTGATTTCTCTTTATATTGTTGTAATGTTGATTTTTAGCCTTTGGCTGTTAAGCGGGGAAATACCCCTGGGCTGTTGGACCAGAACTGACGCTACACCCGTGCTCAGTTGCAGGATGAAGTAATCATCGAATGATTCAGCACAGAAGGAGGCCATTCGGCCCATCATGCCTAGGTCGGCTCTTTGAAAGAGCGATCCAATTCGTCCCACTCTCCCTGCTCTTTCCCAATTTTTCCCCCTTCAAATATTTATCCACTTCCCTTTTGAAAGTTAGGGGTCAAAATTCAGTTTCTACCGCCACCCATTACCGTCGGCGGGAGGCGGCTAACGGGCGGCAAAGGCCGACCATCGACGGGAAGCACCGTCCAGGCCTGCGCAGAAATTCAGTCGGCTCTTTGGCAGAGGCGCCAAGAGCAGACGCTGCGCCGGCTGTCGCCACCCACGTGGTGACATCATCCAGCATGCAACGCCCCCTTAGTAACTTCGGACATCACCAACTCATCGCGGCAACAAACTGACCACAGCCAACGTGGTAACCTCGAACCACCGTGATCGACAAATCCTAAGAAAGAAACTACTCAAGAAGAAACCGAAGATCCGAAAGTTTTCCACTCTATAATCTATTCCTGGCTTACAACGGGAAATATTACTTAAAGTAACCCAAAGCCCTACTCCTGCAAGAAGAAAGTGGGTACTCATCCCATAGATCCAATACACGCCCTACCGCATCAGCGGACACAACCCAACTGAAGACTACGCAGTAAGAAGTCTTCCACGACATTCGGGGTACGGCAAGCAGAATCTACAGAGTCCAGCGAACCCCGAAATCGCGAACCACCGCTAATTGTGAATAAGAGGATTGGTGAGCATTATCCCTGTTGCCCTAGAGCTTAACCTAGTCAGTTTTAGGCATTGGGAGGTAGGAGGTGTATTATTTTCTGTAACCCCTTTTGCATGTGTAATAAAGTGTTCCTTATTCCAGAGATTGTAAGTTTTGACATTGTACTTTCTTTCCTGAATAAAATCAAAGTTTCTTGCACCAAAACCAGTTGTCTGCTGTGCTTTGTCACATCCCTAAATAAATCCAAAGTCTAGAACCCAGCGAGTGGGAGCGATTCGAACCGCTCAGAAGGTCAGAAGTGAACCTGACCCACACACCACGCCCTACAGTCTACAGGGCAGTAGCGATACCCACCCTCCAATATGGCTCAGAGACGCAGACTATGTACAGCAGACATCTCAAAGCACTGGAAAAGTACCACCAACGCTGCCTCCGCAAGATCCTGCAAATCCACTGGGAGGACAGACGTACCAACATCAGTGTTCTCGCTCAGGCCAACATCCCCAGCATCGAAGCACTGACCACACTCGACCAGCTCCGCTGGGCGACCATATCGACCGCATGCCTGGCCCGAGACTCCCTAAGCAAGCGTTCTACTCGGAACTCCTACATGGCAAACGAGCCCCAGGTGTGCAGAGGAAACGCTTCAAGGACATCTCCAAAGCCGCCTTGATAAAGTGCAACATCCCCACCGAAACCTGGGAATCCCTGGCCCAAGACTGCCCAAAGTGCAGGTAGAGCATCCGGGAGGGCACTGAGCACCTCGAGTCTCGTCGCCGAGAGCATGCGGAAATCAAGCGGAAGGAGCGTGCGGTAAACCAGATTCCCCACCCACCGCTTCCCTCAACGACTGTCTGCCCCACCTGTGACAGAGACTGTAATTCCCGTATTGGACTGTTCAGCCACCTGAAAACTCACTTTTAAAGTGGAAGCAAGTCTTGCTCAATTCCGAGCTTATTAAATAAAGAAAACTAAAGTTATTGAGAAAGAATAAGACAATTAAATTCTCCTTATATAGAGCTGTATTTTTTTTTTTATTCGTTCACGGGATTTGGGCGTCACTGGCAAGGCCGACGTTTATTGCCCATCCCTAATTGCACCTTGAGAAAGTGGTGGTGAACTGCCTTCTTGAATCACTGCAGTCCAGTGCTGTTAGGGAGGGAGTTCCAGGGCTTTGGCCCAGTGACGATGAAGGAATGGTGATATATTTCCAAGTCAGGATGGTGTGTGACTTGGAGGGGAACGTGGAGGTGGTGGTGTTCCTATGCGCCTGCTGCCCTTGTCCTTCTAGGTGGTAGAAGTTGCGGGTTTGGGAGGTGCTGCCGAAGAAGCCTTGGTGAGTTGCTGCAGTGCATCTTGTAGACTGGTACACACTGCAGCCACGGTGCGCCGGTGGTGGAGGGAGTGAATGTTTAAGGTGGTGGATGGGGTGCCAATCAAGCGGGCTGCTTTGTCCTGGATGGTGTCGAGCCTCGAGTGTTGTTGGAGCTGCACTCATCCAGGCAAGTGGAGAGTATTCCATCACATTCCTGACTTGTGCCTTGTAGATGGTGGAAAGGCTTTGGGAAGTCAGGATATGTATTTTAACAGAAATATAATTATGTAATTGAGAAATGTTTGGTTTAACACGTGGAGGGAGTGAGAGAATGTACACAAATTAGTTGTTGGTAATGAGTATTTATTTTCATAAAGGCCTCAAATATTGAGCTGAAAACTGTAACACGATTGAGTCCCTCAACTAAACCCGTAAGCTTCAGTTGTAAGTATTGCCTTTTAAGTGTATGTTTAAGAACTAATACACGATTTGATGACCTGAATACATTGGTGATACTTAATATTCAATGTTCAGGAACCTTATTGATTTGAGGAGTAAATTATAAATAAGAACCCATCCTCTAACAACTCCTTCTAATGTGAGCTTCCTTGGGAACAGCAGTGAAAACATACTCCCAAACACCATCACAGAGATGTTGCACCATCTTTTATATATGCAAATAGCAGCGAACAATGAAAGGGTTAATAGCAGAACTAGTAAATATGTGAGTGAAGTTTTCCAACCTCAGTCCATCAAGCTGTGTCTGGCTGTGTGCAAATGCACCCTTGTACATCAAGCAGATGAGCCAGCCGAGCTCCTCCAGTGCTGCAGGCTGTGAGCAACACTTTCAAGTATGATTTGAGACTCTGAGTAGATCACAGAGTGCAATCGGATTGTCATTAATCTTCCCATTCCAGCTCTGCTCTTTGCATTTGCGTCATTGCCTTGTTTGTATTCAGGCTGCAGAGAGCAGGGTTCAGGGACATTAAGCGCCATGATTAGCTGTGAATGGATTCACGGCCACAGACAGATTAGTCTACCCTTCTGTGGTAATGTAATAGCACAGGAGGGATGGAAGCAGAAAGTCACACCCACACTCAAATGCACATGCACACACACGCACACACATGCACACACACACTCACACATGCACACACTCACGCGCACACACGCGCACACGCACACCCTCACACAAACACACACTCACACTCACACACACATACACACAAACACACACTCACACTCACACATGCACACACACTCACACACACACATGCATAGACACAGAGACACACACACACAGAAACATAGTGAGAGAGATACAGAAACCAAGTGAGACATAGGGACACAGAAACACACACAGGTACATGTACCAGTGCGCACACACTCACACACACACATACTCACACCCACACACACACCCACACACACACACTCACACACACACACACACACACACATACTCACACCCACACACACATACTCACACCCACACACACACACACACACACAGACACATACACACACACACACACAGACACACACACATAAATAAAACAAACCCACATTCACACACACACTCACCCACACACCCACACAGACACACACACACACACAGACACTCACCCACACACCCACACACCCCCACACATGCACACACATACTCACACACACTCACATACATACATACTCACACACACACATACACACACACACACCCATCATCATCATAGGCGGTCCCTCGAACGAGGATGACTTGCTTCCACAAGAGTTCACAGATGTTTCAATGAAGGACCCGATGTTCCAGTCCTAAATTCCAATTGAGGGGGTGGAAGATGCCTGTGCGTGGATTTTTTTAACGTGTGGTGACCGTTGCACATTAGCCACTACATGGACAGAGCTCGGCCTTTATTCAGTTGCAAGGGTTAACCAGGACGACTGGAGACCAGCTCTGCTGCACGGACCTAATGCGCACAGATATCACAGTGTGGGCTGGCCCGTGCTGCCCCTGGGCCCTCGCCTCTTCTGGACCCCGTACCCTCATTCGCCGCACCTCCGCCATGATCTCTCGCCGCTCCTCCGCCCCGACCTTCCCGCTCCTCCGCCCGACCTTCCCGCTCCTCCGCTGTACCTGGGCCCTGCCAATGTTCCTGCCAATACCCCAAATGGCGACCTGGGTTTTGATGACTTCACACAGTCGCCCACTTTGAACTGTTGCACACTTGTAGCAGCTCATGCTGGAAGCTGCAGTGGTATGCTCTTTTATTCTCCTGACCTGCGGTGGTGTCCTCTCGCAGGTCAGGGCGACACACACCCACACCCTATTTAGGGCACTCTTTGGGCATCTTAGCCCATGGCAGGGGAGAGGAATTTTGAAGCGCCCCCATGCCACACCTTGGAGGGGTGGGTGGGGTGGGGGGGGGGGGGGAGGGTAGGGGCAGAGATTGCTTTTGACCGTAGACTGCAATCTGTTTTAAAAGCAGAGCAAATTTGCATTACCATTAGGGAACCTGCACTGTGGGTCCCACTTAGTCCAGGAAGATTTTCTAGCAACGCCAGTGCACATGTGTGATGCAGAGGTGCCGTGGTTGGGGGTGGGAGGGGAGGGGGTGCTGGTGGGGGGAGTTCTGGTGGGTTAGATCATTCCACCGTTTGTCTACAGAACAGTGACTGCACTCCACTGAATGTGAAGGACTTGGAAGGTGCGTGTGGCGGTGCGTAAGTTCAGGTTCTCTCTGATATCTTCACTTAATGCACTCGCAATACATTCCTCCATCTTGCTGCTTTAGTGAAGACAATAATCCAGTTAAAGGAAGCGGTTTGGCACCCCGTTAACATTGCACAGAGCAATGGCGGATACGCGCATTAACCTTCGCCCACTTGCCACCGCGCCTCGGTTTAACGTCTCAGCTGGAGGACGGTTGGAGCATTGAACCAGGGCGCACTTTGCTCCTCAGGTTGGGATCTGAGATCCATCAAACTACTGCGCTGTCAATGCCAAAAGCCTTGGCATTCTCTGCCCCAGAGAGCTGTGGAGGCTGGGTCATTGAATATATTTAAGGTGGTGATTGACAGATTTTTGAGCGATAAGGGAGTCAAGGGTTATGGGGAGCGGGCAGGGAAGTGGAGCTGAGTCCAGGATCGGATCAACCATGATCTTATTGATTGGCAGAGCAGGCTCGAGGGGCCACATGGCCTCCTCCTGCTCCTAATTCTTATGTTGTTATGTAGTCGGCACTTTATTTTGGAAGTCAGTGCTAATTCCTGCACCAATCTCCACTGCCTTCCCATCCTCTGCCAAGTTGGATTCAAAATCCTTGTCTTTGTTTGTGAGCCCCTTCATGGCCCCGCCTCAGTCTCTCTCTGAAAGTCCTTATGTTCCAGGTATGCCCACCGTGCTGCCTCTTTTTCCTCACCCTTTCCTCCACTCCCCCATGGTGACACACCTTTCAGCCATGATGGCCCAGCACTCTCCCACCTCTTCCCTCCTCATACTCGTGCCTTTGACCAAGATTTTAGTCACCTCCCCTAACTCTTCCACCATCAAAGTCATTTCCGTAATACACCTTGTGACATTTTACTACACTGAATAAGTTGTAGCAATGCTGGGGAATGTCACGTGACCTATCGGGGTGACTCAGCTTTCGACTATGAATGGTCAGTTTTGCTCTTGTTATGCACATGGTATCAAGGGAACTGCTGAGCTGGGAACAAGTAGAAGGAATGGGTTCAAAAGGGACTGCCAGTGAATCAGTTCTTATCTACTGTTCCTAGTTATTGGCAATAAAATCCCCACAAAGTCACCGTTCCATATTTGCAGGATCCCGAATGCTCCCAAACCCAGGTGACCATCACCAAATTGTCTTGATCATCAAACAGCACAATGACTCCAGTTTGCACTTTCTTTCTTAGGCAGTACTCCGGAGTCGAGGTATGACTTGCTTCCACACATTGTTTAGTTTTCGATCTCATTCAGAAAAAATGCACCCATACATCTTAAGAGTCTTTGCAGGAGAGGATGAACATACATCATGATTGTTAGCTGTGTAGTATTCCTCCGGAAATCCTTGCAAATCCACTGGCAGGATAGGTGCACCAACATCAGTGTTCTCGCTCAGGCCAACGTCCCCAGCATCGAAGTACTGACCCATGAGTTCTAAGCTGACTGATGAGACCAATGCGGGATCTACAGTCTCTGTCACAGGTGGGGCAGACGGTGGTTGGAGGGACGGGTGGGTGGGGTGTTTGATTTGTCGTGCGCTCCTTCCGCTGTTTGCGCTTGGCTTCCACGAGCTCCCGGCGAAGAGACTCGAGGTGTCCGACGCCTTCTCGGATGCTCTTCCTCCACTTTGAGCGGTCTTGGGCCAGGAACTCCCAGGTGTCGGTGCGGATGTTACATTTTTTCAAGGCGGCTTTGAGGGTGTCCTTGAAGCGTTTTTCTGCCCTCCTGGGGCTCGCTTGCCATGACGTAGCTTGGAGTAGAGTGCCTGTTTCAGGAGTCTAGAATGCGGACAATGTGGCCCGTCCATCAGAGCTGATCGAGCATGGTCAGTACTTCGATGCTGGGGACGTTGGCCTGAGCGAGAACACTGATGTTGGTGCACCTATCCTGCCAGTGGATTTGCAGGGATTTCCGGAGGAATACTACACAGCTAACAATCATGATGTATGTTCATCCTCTCCTGCAAAGACTCTTAAGATGTATGGGTGCATTTTTTCTGAATGAGATCGAAAACTAAACAATCGTAGACATTAAAACCAAAGTTAACTGCCCACTGGGATTAACCGACAGCCATTACCATGGTGACTGTGGGGATTGTTAATTTTGAAGGTTCATTTAACCAGTATGCTCTGTAATCAGGAGCTCGAGGCTCTCGCAGCATTGGGCTGATTGATTTAGTGGCTGTGCAATGATGCAGTTGTCTTGGTGTCTGGACTAGAATCAATACTTTGACTCAGTGTTAATACAGAGTATTGATTTGGGATCAGCTAATCCATCCCAGATAATTATTCAGGTTAAGCCACCATCAGGCCATGTGGCCCTAGTAATTGCTAGGAACCAGCTGTGTCTACACCAGTGTCATAGTGTGTGTATATATGCACACTCACACACAACAACTCCTTTTAACATAGTAAAATGTCCCAAGATGCATTCGCAGGAGCATTATCAAACAAAATTGACACTGAGCCATATAAGGAGGTATTAGGACAGATGACCTAAAGCTTGGTCAAAGAGCGTCTTAAAGAAGGTGTCATGTATTCAACTGTCATTGTAACCCATGTATAAACTGACCGAAGTTGTACACCGTGAGAACACTGACCACTAGGTGGTGAACTTGTGGGAGACACTCCTAGAAACATAGAAAATAGGTGCAGGAGTAGGCCATTCGGCCCTTCGAGCCTGCACCGCCATTCAATGAGTTCATGGCTGATCATGCAACTTCAATACCCCATTCCTGCTTTCTTGCCATACCCCTTGATCCCCCTAGTAGTAAGGACTACATCTAACTCCTTTTTGAATATATTTAGTGAATTGGCCTCAACAACTTTCTGTGGTAGAGAATTCCACAGGTTCACCACTCTCTGGGTGAAGAAGTTTCTCCTCATCTCGGTCATAAATGGCTTAACCCTTATCCTGAGACTGTGACCCCTGGTTCTGGTCTTCCCCAACATTGGGAACATTCTTCCTGCATCTAACCTGTCTAAACCCGTCAGAATTTTAAACGTTTCTATGAGATCCCCACTCCTTCTTCTGAACTCCAGTGAATACAAGCCCAGTTGATCCAGTCTTTCTTGATATGTCAGTCCCGCCATCCCGGGAATCAGTATGGTGAACCTTCGCTGCACTCCCTCAATAGCAAGAATGTCCTTCCTCAAGTTAGGAGACCAAAACTGTACACAATACTCCAGGTGTGGCCTCACCAAGGCCCTGTACAACTGTAGTAACACCTCCCTGCCCCTGTACTTAAATCCCCTCGCTATGAATGCCATTTGCTTTCTTAACCGCCTGCTGTGCCTGCATGCCAACCTTCAATGACTGATGTACCATGACACCCAGGTCTCGTTGCACCTCCCCTTTTCCCAATCTGTTACCATTCAGATAATAGTCTGTCTCTCTGTTTTTACCACCAAAGTGGATAACGTCACATTTATCCACATTATACTTCATCTGCCATGCATTTGCCCACTCACCTAACCTATCCAAGTCACTCTGCAGCTTCATAGCATCCTCATCGCAGCTCACACTGCCACCCAACTTAGTGTCATCCGCAAATTTGGAGATACTACATTTAATCCCCTCGTCTAAATCATTAATGTACAATGTAAACAGCTGGGGCCCCAGCACAGAACCTTGCGGTACCCCACTATTCACTGCCTGCCATTCTGAAAAGTACCCATTTACTCCTACTCTTTGCTTCCTGTCTGCCAACCAGTTCTCAATCCACGTCAGCACACTACCCCCAATCCCATGTGCTTTAACTTTGCACATTAATCTCTTGTGTGGGACCTTGTCGAAAGCCTTCTGAAAGTCCAAATACACCACATCAACTGATTCTCCCTTGTCCACTCTACTATAAACATCCTCAAAAAATTCCAGAAGATTTGTCAAGCATGATTTCCCTTTCACAAATCCATGCTGACTTGGACCTATCATGTCACCTCTTTCCAAATGCGCTGCTATGACATCCTTAATAATTGATTCCATCATTTTACCCACTACTGATGTCAGGCTGACCAGTCGATAATTCCCTGTTTTCTCTCTCCCTCCTTTTTAAAAAAATGGGGTTTCAGGTATAAAAGGGGAAGCTCCACCCACCTTCTTCACTTCAGTGCTGGAATAAAGGTTACTGGTCACAGAGTGACCTTCTCTCAAATATGGGCCTCGTATTCATTTGTACTGTACAGTAAGGACATATTATTGGCGACGAGGATGGGATTTAAACCACACGAGCATGGTCACTAGCAGCACAGACGAGACTGTGTTGGTGATGATTGGGACGATTTTATTGAAAGACTACAGCAAAGTTTCGTCACTAAGGAATGGCTGGGACAGGATTCGGCCGACAAACGCAGGGCTCATCTCCTGACGGTTTGTGGATCCAGGACGTACACCCTGACGAAGGACCTTCTAGCGCCAGAGAAGCCGGTGGACAAGACTTTTGAAGAGCTCAGTAAGTTGATCGGGGAACACTTTAAACCGGCGAGCAGCATGCACATGGCGAGACACCGGTTTTACACTCACCGGCGGCAAGAAGGGCAAAGCGTTCCAGACCTCGTGGCAGACCTCCGGCAACTGGCGAGCCTATGTAAGTTCCCAGATGCATGCAGAGTGGAGATGCTGCGAGACTTTTTTACTGAGGGCATCGGGCACGCAAGGGTTTTCAGGAAACTGATTGAGACTGACTTGACCCTGGAAACGGCGGCTTTGATGGCCTAGACATTTATCTCAGGGGAGGAAGAGATCAGAATGATGTTTGACAAAAATCTTGGTTTAAATGCAGCAAATGGACAGGGAGTCAACATTTTTAACACGGCACACAGTTCTCCAGGCAGACAGGGGCAATCGGACATGCCCCAGCATATAGTCGAACCCAAAGGGGGAATTCAACAGAGACAATGGCTAGCTGAACGGCGATTCATGCCATCGCAAGGGACAATGCGGCCAGTAATGGGGCCATCAACACCTGTCAATGGTGCGCTTAAGGACAGTTACAGAGACAGTCAGAGACGATCGACTGGTAATGGACCTTTTGTTTCCAACAACGGCTCATGTTGGAGGTGTGGAGGCAAACACCCAGCCAGAGCTTGCAGGTATCAGCAATATACCTGCAGAAACTGCAACATCAGCGGTCACTTGGCGCGTATGTGCAGGAAGCCTGCAGCCAGGTTTATGTATGAAGAGGACGGGCCTGATGTAAGCCCTACGAGGCCAAATGGATACTGGGGGAAAATCGCTGGAAGCTGAAGTTCAGCGAGTTCATGTGGAGCACATTATACAGTTCATACACCAGGACGCCACCGATAATGATGAAAGTGCTCCTCAATGGCATCCCAGTATCAATGGAGCTAGACACGGAGGCTAGCCAGTCCCTGATGGGTATCAAACAGTTTGACAAGTTGTGGGCGTCCAAGGCCAGGAGGCCAAAATTAGTGCCGATTGACGCACAGCTACGAACATATAAAAGGAGATCATTCCAGTGCTCGGCGGCGCCACAGTAGTCGTGACCCACAAAGATTCGGAGAACAGGTTGCCGCTCTGGCTTGTCCCAGGGGACGGTCCTGCACTGCTGGGGAGGAGTTGGCTTGCTGTCATGAACTGGAAATGGGGCGATGTCAATGCAATTTCTTCTGTGGAGTGAATATCATGCTCACGGGTCCTGGACAAATTTGACTCACTATTTCAACCTGACATTGGCACTTTCATGGGGGCCAAGGTAGTGATTCACATAAACTCGGACGCCAGGCCAGTACACACAAGGCCAGAGCGGTGCCGTACGTGATGTGGGAAAAGATAGAAGGCGAATTGGACCGCCTGCTGAGGGAAGGCATCATCTTGCCAGTCAAATTCAGTGACTGGGCGAGCCCGATTGTGCCGGTGCTCATGGCGGATGGGTTGGTCAGGATATGTGGCGATTACAAGGCTACCATCAATCGGGTGTCACTTGTTGGGGGAGAGAGGGAAGACTTCTTTTCCCACGAGCGGGCCCACTGATATAGAGGGTCGACGCTCGCCCCAGCCCACGTAGCAATTCTCGAAGTTAGCAGACAGAGACGGATGGCAAAGTATAACGATCTTTATTACGAATGTCCGGGAACAACCCGCATCACAGCCGCCTGTGAGTGGGGATGCTCCCCAAACAGCACAATCATACAACTTTTATACATTTCAAAAACCCCTCTGTTCCCGGCCAAGACCTCCCTGGATCTCTAATTGGACTACCTTATCAGCGCTACTTCCCTAATTGGACTACCTTATCAGTACTACTCCGGATTGACAGGTCATGAGCTCTGACTGACAGGCCATGATCTCGTGACCATCTTAGACCGTTCCCAGAATGGTATCATTATGTTGGGATTTGTTATACATTTCCTTTGGTGCCATGAAGTCTCTCTGGTCTCTTCTCACTGCCTTATCAGCGGTCTGTTTAGGTTCTCTCCTATTGACATTCCATGTTGGAATACTATCTGGTATCCCAACCCATAACAGTACCTTCTGGAGCCTTGGAGCTGGAATGTACAAGGCGTGAGAAGAGATACAAGGCGTGAGAAGAGATACAAGGCGTGAGAAGAAAAGCCTTTACCTCCTTATGCAGGAACCAGCACTTTAACCCTTGTCCCGCTAGTACCCCTAATGCCAAATTTCTCTTACACACTCCAAGACCAGTACCCGCTACCGAGAGCAGAGGACCTCTTTGCGACGCTATTTTCAAAATTGGACCTGACCTAAGCTTACATGACCCAGGAGCTGGCGAGTGAGTCAAAGAAGCTAACCACCATCACGACACACAAGGGGTTGTTTGAGTACAATAGATGTCCGTTCGGGATTCGTTCGGCCGCCGCGATCTTTCAATGAAACATGGAAAGCCTCCTCAAGTTGATTCCAAGGACGGTGATTTTTCAAGACGACATCCTCATCACAGGTTGCGATATTGAAGAACACCTCCACAACCTGGAGGAGGTGCTATGCAGACTGGACCGGGTAGGTCTGCGTCTGTAAAAGGCGAAGTGCGTCTTCCTTGTTCCAGAGATAGAATTTCTGGGGATGAGGGTAGCTGCAGACGGGATCAGACCTACTGTGTTCAAAACGGAAGCGATCCAGAGAGCACCCAGACCCCGTACCACGATGGAGCTGCGTTTGTTCCTGGGGCTCCTGAACTATTTTGGTGACTTTCTTCCCAAATTGAGCATGCTGTTAGAGCCGCTACATGTGCTCCTACGCAAAGGTCATGAATGGATCTGGGGGGACAGCCAGGTAAGGGCTTTTGATAGAGCACGCAATTTGTTATGCTCCAACAATCTGTTAACGCTATATGACCCGTGTAAGTAACTAGTTTTAACATGCGATGCGTCATCCTATAGGGTCGGGTGTGGGGCAGCATGTTAATACCAAGGGTCAGTTACAGCCGGTTGCTTATGCCTCCAGAAGTCTGTCCCAGGCAAAAAGGGGCTACGGGATGGTAGAAAAGGAAGTGCTTGCATGTGTATATGCAGTTAAAAAAAATGCACCAGTCCCTGTTTGGCAGGAAATTTGAGCTGGAGACTGATCACAAACACCTAACGTCTCTTTTGGCCTATATTTTGACTATACAATTCGGCACAGACTGGGCACTGAAAACTGCGCCGATGCACTCAGCAGGCTCCCACTAACCACCACCGAGGGGGCAACCGAGCATGCTGCTGAGATGGTCATAGCTGTTCAAGCTTTCGAAAGCGAAGGCTCACCCGTGACAGCCCGTCAGATCAAAGTCTGACAAATAGAGACCCGCTACTGACTTTAGTAAAGAAATGTGTCATGAATGGGGACTGGGCAGCCACGTACAGGGTATGCCCTGAGGAATTTAAACCATTTCACAGGCGCAAGGATGAACTCTCGATTCAGGCCGATTGCCTACTATGGGGAAACCGAGAAGTCATGCCCCAGATGGACAGAGAGGTGTTCATCCGAGAACTCCACAATGAGCACCCGGGCATTGTCATGATGAAGGCAATTGCCAGGTCATATGTTTGGTGGCCAGGGATAGATGCAGACCTGGAACTTTGTGTTCGCAGGTGCAACACGTGTGCCCAGCTGGGCAATGCACCCAGGGAAGCCCCGCTTAGCCCCTGGTCCTGGCCCACCAAGCCATGGTCACTCATCCATTGAACATGTCAGTGATTGAAAGTCCCGATTCGCTGATGACCACTGAGTCCTCTGATGACTGTGGATAGGTTGGTTGATCGTCGATTGTCTCTTCCTCCGACTGTTCCGATTTGTCGGTGTGCTGCAGCTTGGTCTGATCCATATGTTTCCTGCATGTTTGCCCATTTTTGAGCTTGACAATAAATACTCTGTTTCCCTCCTTGGCCATGACAGTACCAGCGATCCACTTAGGACCTTGACCATAATTCAGAACATATACAGGATCATTTACAGAAATATAGCGTGACACAGCTGCGCGGTCGTGATACCCTTGCTGACTTTGTCTTCGATATTCAACATGATTATTCAAGTCAAGGTGTACAAAAGATAGCTTGGTCTTAAGACCTGTCTTCATCATTAGTTCAGCAGGCGAGACCCCAGTGAGCGTGTGTGGTCCTGTAACTAAGCAATATGCATGACAGGTGGGTCTGCAGGACCCTTGGGTTACTCGCTTCATCGTCTGCTTTATGATTTGGACAGTACGTTCTGCTTGCCCATTGGATGCAGGTTTGAACGGTGCTGACCTTACATGTTTGATACCATTGAGTTTCACGAACTCTTGAAACTCCTGATTGGTGAAGCACGATCCGTTGTCGCTAACAACGATGTCAGGCAGACCATGTGTCACAAACATTCTCAATGGTAGCTGTGGATGTGCTGGATGACATGATTATACACTCTATCCACTTTGAATATGCATCCACCACAACTTCCCCAGGAAGGGACCTGCAAAGCCTCTCTGGATCCTGGACCATGATTTGGACGGCCACGACCACAGACTCAGCGGTGATTCCGCTGGTGCTTTGCTGAGCTGCATGCAAGTGTTCCACTGATGCACACATGATTCCAGCTCAGAATCAATTCCTGGCCACCATACATGAGACTTTGCGATGGTTTTCATCATTACAATGCCGGGATGTGTGCTATGTAGTTCACGTACAAATCTCTCTCTCCCTTTCTTGGGCATAACGACACGATTGCCCCACAGAATACAATCCGACTGAATACACAGTTCGTCTTTGCAACGAATGTAAGGTTTGGTCTCCTCGCACATTTGCTTGGTGTGACAGACCAATCACCATTGAGGATGCAACTCTTCACCTGGCTGGTCCAGGTGTTAACTTGTTGGGCCGTGACAGGGGTTCCTTCACTCTCAAAAGCATCCATAACTAACAATAGGTCCACCGGTTGTGGCGTTTCCACCTCCGGTGTGGGCAACGGCAGACGGCTCAAAGCATCGGCACAATTCTCGGTGCCAGGTCTATGGCAAATGACATAATCATAAGCGGATAATATCAACGCCCACCTCTGGATGCGGGATGAAGCATTGGTATTGATAGCTCTGTTTTCAGAGAACAGCGAAATGAGTGGCTTGTGATCTGTCTCCAGTTCAAACCAAAGACCAAACAGGTACTGATGCATCTTTTTAACCCCAAATATACAGGCTAGTGCTTCTTTCTCTACCATGCTGTCGGCTCTTTCTGCTTTAGACAGCCACCGGTTCCACATACACCCTGTCATGTGCCGCTCTGCCGAATCAATCATATTTACAGTGCTTGCTGAGTTTCGATTTTTCACTGATATCTGCTTTAGACTTCTATCCATCATCATGCATGACTGAGCAATCGTGATGGCCCAGTTCAAGTCCAACGTCTCCACCGCCAGTAGTTTACGCAGGATCACCTCGTGGTTGATGTCGATTACAAAGAAGTCCCGCAGCATGTCTGCCAACACAGCCCCGAAGTTACACGGTCCCGCTAGACATCTCAGGTCGGCAACGAATTCCGCTGCATTCTGGCCCTCTGAGCGAACGTGCGTATAAAATCTGTATCTCGAGATGATAATGCCTTTGTCGATCTTAAGATGGTCCTGTACCAGTGTGCACAATTCTTCATACGTCTTCTTTGTTGGACTTACAGGCAGGAGTAGATTCTTTATCAGACCATAAATTTTTGGACCGCAAACCGTGAGGAACACCGCCCGGCGCCGATCTGCGTCGCCGACCTCCTCCATTTTGTTGGCCACAAAGAACTGGCTCAAATGGCTCACAAAGTCTGCCCAATCTTTTCCTTCCACAAATCACTCCAATAATCCAATTGTGCTCATTTTTGCATGCAAAGGTTCTTGTTATCTTGTCGCCAAATGTTGTGTATGCAATAACTGTTAGACTTGTTTAACTCCAAGAGGTATAACCTTGGCTCTACTTTATTAAGGCCCAAAGTGACTAATATACAAAATGGCTGGCCTTTTATACTTGGGCTGCACACACGTGCATGCAGCCCAATGGCCTCCAACAGTGACCCTTCTAGTCTGACCATCATCCTCCACGTGGTGTGTCGCAGCATGACAAAGGCATTAAAGAGATCGGGAAGGGTGAGGCCATGGAGGGATTTGAAAACAAGGATGAGAATTTTAAAATTGAGGTGTTGCTGGACTGGACACACACACATACATACATATAATATAGAGAGTGAGAGGGACGATGTGTGAGCCATAGGCTTTTGAGAGCTCTGTATCCGCCATAGGGGTACATCTTTAAGAAGTTATATAAAATGTCAGAATGAGCAAGTCAAAGCGGCATAGCTGTAAGGAATTGTTTACCTTAACTGCCTTTAATCAGGAAGAGCTGCAAGCCCTTGAGGATAAAAGGGCAGGGAATTGGTTCAGTCGTAGAGAGGAGTTTGGAGAGGAAGGAGCTAAGAGTGAGAAAGTTTGGTTGGAAAGTAATCCCTGTTACTGTCTTGTTCGTTGCTGCACTTAAAGGCGCAACTGCTGAGGGTGAATAAACCTCACCTGTTTTATGCTGTAGTCTGTGTGTCTCATTGACCACCTGGTCTTGGGAGACATACACAATCAGCGCACACACACCAACCACACACACATACATACATGGATGCATACATACATAGACACATGCCAACATGGGAATATGCATACATATACATATACATGCGCATGTACATGCACATACATACATGTGCATACACAAAGTCGTATGCATATTTATATGCCGCCTGGAGCAGTGTGGCGGCATGCCTCTGCACGGTACAGCGCAAGCTGGTGCAGGAGGGTGATGTCAACAAAGAGGGCAACTGGATTGGACATCATCAAGATCCATGTCGATGATTGGAGCGTGGACAGATACAGCAGGAGCAGTGCGTGATCGTGCAGCGATGTGATTGGGGCCCAGGAGAGGTGTGAGTTCGGGGCCAGAAGAGGCGAGGGCCCAGGGGCAGCACGGGCCAGCCCACACTGCGATATGTGCACGCACTAGGTCCGTGCAACAGAGCTGGTCTCCAGACGTCTTGGTTAATCCTTGCCACTGGACCAAGACCTAGCTCTGTCAAGCCCGTGTGGTTGCTGGGTGTGCAACGGCCCACACACATTAAAAAAATCCATTCACAAGTATCTTCCACCCTTCAACTGGAGTTCAGGATCTGGAATATTAGGTCCTTCATTGAAACACCAGTAAACTCATCCCTTGGTGTGGAAGGAAGTGATCCTCGATACGAGGGACCGCCTATGATGATGATGGTTATGTTACCAGACTATGGGCCCAAGTTTCCACACGATAAAAAACGGGCGCCCCTCCGAGCTGGGCGCCCATTTTTCACGCCTAAAACAGCGCCTAAAAAAAAATCGCGATTCTGGAGCGTTCTGCAGCTCCTTGTCTGCCTGGCGCGGCGCCCAGGGGGGCGGAGCCTACACTCGCGCCGATTTTGTAAGTGGGAGGGGTTGGGTACTATTTAAATTAGTTTTTTCCTGCCGGCAACGCTGCGCGTGCGCGTTGGAGCGTTCGCGCAGTGTGAAGGAAACATTCGCATTCGGCCATTTTTGTAGTTCTTTGTAGCTGTTTAATTTTTGAACATTTTTTTAATAAAAGCACATTGCCATCAGCACTTGCAGCCTTCTCACTGTCTCCTTCCCCTCCCCCCCCCCCTCCCCGCGGGAAGAACGGGTGCCTCCACCCCCCGCGGGAAAAAACGGGCGCCTCCTCTCCCCCCCCCCCCCCCCCGCGGAAAGAACAGGCGCCTCCTCTCCCCCCCCCCCGCGGGAAAGAACGGGCGCCTCCTCTCCCCCCCCCCCGCGGAAAGAACGGGCGCCTCCCCCCCCCCCCCCCCCGCGGAAAGAACGGGCGCCTCCCCCCCCCCCCGCGGAAAGAACGGGCGCCTCCCCCCCCCCCCCGCGGGAAAGAACGGGCGCCTCCCCCCCCCCCCCCCGCGGGAAAGAACGGGCGCCTCAGGCTGACTGCAGCATTCTCCGTGCCTGAAGCACTTTCACACAGGTAGGAAGATGGTTTATTTAATCTTTTCTTTGCTTATAAATGTTTATTCAGGTTGGATTTATTTGTATAATATTTGTAGAAGTATAAATAATGATTTATTGTAGAATTTAATGAGTTCCCTTCCTCCTCCCCCCCCCCACCTCGTTCTGGACACCTAATTTGTAACCTGCGCCTGATTTTTTAATGTGTAGAACAGGTTTTTTCAGTTCTACAAAAATCTTCACTTGCTCCATTCTAACTTAGTTTGGAGTACGTTTTCACTGTGGAAACTTTGAAATCAGGCGTCAGTGGCCGGACACGCCCCCTGTTGAAGAAAAAATTCTGTTCCAAAGTAGAACTGTTCTACCTGACTAGAACTGCAGAAAAAAAAATGTGGAGAATTGCGATTTCTAAGATAGTCCGTTCTCCACCAGTTGCTCCTAAAAATCAGGCGCAAATCATGTGGAAACTTGGGCCCTATAAATCCAGAGGCCGGGACTAATAATCCAGACCATGGTGGTTTGTGATTTTGAATTCAGTTAATGAAATAAATCTGGAATAAAAAGGTAGAATCGGGTGATAGTGACCGAAAAGCTATTGTGTAAAACATCAACTGGTTCACGAATGTCCTTTAGGGAAGCAAATCTGCCATCCTTAGCCGGTCTGACTCCAGCCCCACATCAATGTCATTGGGCGAGAACCTCCACTTTTTTTGCATGCTTAATGCCCACTTAACATCCATTTTACCGCTGAAATGACGTATAACACCCAGATAGCGCCATTTTGGCACAAAATGGAAACTGATGAGCTTTTTTTTAGGAGACTCATCGCCGAGCATTACTTTCCCCATGTGATTAACGGCGAGAAAAAATATTACCTCCCGCCCACTTTTTTTGGGCGGAATCAGCAGAATGGGCGAATTCAACACCCATATTATCACCCAGCATTACTTTCCACACAGAATTAACGTCGAGATTCAATATTGATGCCCGGACACTGTTTTTTATCGTAAAAAACATATTTACCCAAACTAGCGTCCATGGAGATCGCCATTGTCAATTTCATCACCTTGCACACATATCGCCCAGAATATCACCCGCTCAAAAAACCGCCCACAAAAAGTGGAACTAACTGGGACAAATGCCAGCGGTGTGGCTGGCATTTGTTAAATCCCACTCTTACGTGAGGAGCTGATATTGGAAAGATTTGCCTGAAAGAGCGCTGATGTGATTGACAATGCTGACACACTGCTGTGTCAGCTCAGACATCAATGGTGCCCATCAACTTGGTGCCAGTTAAAGTTTACGTTGATTGATGTTAAGTTGTATTCAACCCTTTCATGGTAAGGAATCACCAGTGTTTAATGGTCCAGCTATCTGAGACAATGCGCAACAAGGTTATGTTCAATAACAAAAGTTTAATACCAACATTGGTCTGAAATCATAAGTATCACAGCCAATAACACCCAACCCCCACCCACATCCCACTTTTTCTACCATTGACATAAATCACATGGTTAACATGTCCAGCAACACAGAATACAAAGGCAAAGCAGGAGCATGGTCCCCAGCCCCCATACATTGCAACAAATTGCATACACCCAGATGGAGATATAACACAGCCATCACCTGCAGACATGCACCTCACTTTCCTTCCCCCTCCCCTTATTCTCCCCATTTCTACCCCTTCCCCTTCTCGCTCCACGGCGCCTGGCCGAGGAGCTCCTCAGGCGGTGCCTCATTGCGGGGGATGAAGGCAGAGGCGGTGGTTGCATGGGTACGGGAGCGGGGGATGCCGGGGGGAGCAACATTCTCAGATGCAGAAGCAGGATCTTGGTCCTTGCTCTCATCTGTCGTTCGCAGTGATGGTGCAGAAACTAGGGGTGGAGTGCCGCGCTCGGGGACCACTGGAGGCCTGTGCCAGCATTGTTCCTGGTTATCGCATCCAGGGACTCCGCCATGCGCGGAATGTACTCGGTCATGGTAGCCAGGTGTCGGGATATGCCCCAATGCTTCAATGAGCTGGTCAATAATGTCTACAGTCCTCCTAGACAACTGTATCATCTCTCCGCTGTCATGTCGCACTCGTGGACCAGACCTGCTGCGTCCACGAGGCTTTCGTCGGGTCGGCGTCCTCCTGGGGACAAATGGGGTGCCCTGTGGCGAGGTGCTTAGGGCCGGTACCTCCAGAGTGGAGGCAGGAATGAACGGAGGACCACTAGATGGCCTTGGGGTGGAATGGCTTCTGGAGCGTGGCGATACAGGTTCCTCGAAGTCCGCGCTCTCATCCGTCGAGAGCAGACCCAGCGGATTGACAGGCGACAATAGGAGCTCCTCAGCACCAGATGTAGTAGGATCGTCCGCTGACTCCTGCCCCACGCCCCCACCTTCTGGCCTCTGTGGCCTTGCCTGGGGCTGTGCTGCTGGCTGAGCTGCAAGACACAAATGAGGTTGTTGGAGGAGAAGTTGGTGCTAGGGTCACAAGGTGAGTCCAGCGCTACACATAATATATGCACGACAAAAGCACCACCGCTCTCAAAATCATCGCAGACATCACATTTCATGACCATCAACACATTGTGCAATGCAATGATTTTCATTATGCCAGCATTATTTCGATGACACTTTTAGAAATCATCTATAATATATGATTGTTCGGATATGAGTTAGTGTGGCATCTATTGACTTTACATCACGCAATGGTGTAAGCTTTACTCAAGTGGCATCACTTCAGGGTCTGCAGATGTGTCCGTGGCTGTCTGGGGTTGCTTCCCCATGAGTGCAAGCACTTGCTCCTCGATGTCGCTGGGGACTGGTGGCCCCCACCCGTTCGCCTCTGCACGGATCTCATCGTCGATAGCGTCTTCTGTAAAAGGTGACAGGACGACATGGCATGAGATCATTGCATGACATCATTGCTAGGTACTGTCACAGACACTGATACAACACATAACCGACAGATGTAATCATGATTATGATGATTATTATCATTCTTTACCTAAAGACGTACACCATGACCGCAGGCTTTGAGTAAAAGATTCCTGGTGAAACTGCAAGACCTCACATCCTGATAGTCACTCATGACTGTTACAAATCAAATTATGTAAATACATAAGTACATGTAAATCTATGTGATACCTACTCTTGCGGATCCCACAAGGTCGTTCCATCGTTTGCGGCATTGGTTGCTCTCACGCACCTCGTTGGTCGCCGACGAGACCACCTCTGCTATCTCGGTCCATATCCTCTGGTAAGCCTTTGGAGTGGGCCTCCCACGCCCTCCCTGTGTCAAATCACCCCAGCATAACTCGACCTCCTGCAGGAGGGAGACATTTGCCTCGTCCGAGAACCTCCTGGCTCTTTTGCGGCCTCCAATGTGCTCCTCTCACTGCTCTCTCCAGCGTCAGTCTCCACAGCGTGCTGTGATGCCTCCTCCTCTCCCTCCATTATAGGGCAAATTCAGTCAAATATGTGGCTGGTAACAGCTAATTTTTGTTTGCCTACTTGTTGTGAAGCTCTAAAGTCTCCCTCCTTCCTCCCAAAGCAACCGCACCACACCCAGCCATGCCTTCAGTCCCTCTGAGATCCCTCTCTCTCTCCTCTTCTGCGCATGACATGGTGATCCTTGACCTCCTGAATCGCGGGAATCGAGCGTTGCCATGCTGTTGCTAAGAACGGCCACACTTTACGGCAGAAGGTCAAAAAAATGTATTCTTTGCTCATTTGATATCGCTCGCGCTAATGCCCGTTTTCTAAAATGTAAACTAGATGTTTTAAGAATGGGCGAGAAGCCGGTGATCTGAAAACCCTTTTTTACCACCCACGTCAGAAATAACACCCGTTTTGGGGCGATAAGCCCAAAAGTGGAGGTCCTAGCCCATTGATTCTTAACTGCAGCCTAATGAGCTAGTCAATTGTGCCAAACTGTGATAAAAAATTAGAAAAAGAATAAAATCAAACAGACCACCCGGTATTGACCTTGGTATCGGACTCAGACACAACAATGGCACAACCTGCCCAGCCGACACTGCAAAATCCTCCTCACTAACATCTCGGGACTTGTGCAAAAATTGGGAGTTTTGTCCCACAGACTAGTCAAGCAACAGCCTGACATAGTCATACTCACAGAATCCTATCTTTCAGCCAATGTCCCAGACTCCTCCATCACCATCTCTGGGTATGTCCCGTCCCACCGGCAGGACAGACCCACCAGGGGTGGCGGCACAGTGCTATACAGTCGGGAGGGAGTGGCCCTGGGAGTCCTCAACATTGACTCCGGAACCACAAAGTCTCATGGCATCAGGTCAAACATGGGCAAGGAAGCCTCCTGCTGATTACCACCTACTGCCCTCCCTCAGCTGATGAATCAGTACTCCTCCATCTTGAACACAACTTGGAAGAAGCACTGAGGGTAGCGAGGGCACAGAATGTATTCTGGGTGGGGGACTTCAAGATCCATTAGTGGCTCGGTAGCATCACGACTGACCAAGCCGGCCAAGGCCTGAAGGACATAGCTGCCTAACTGGGCTTGTGGCAGGTATGTGAGAGAATCAACATGAGGGGAATATCTACTTGTCACAGATGTATCTGTCCATAACAGTATTGGTAGAAGTGACCATCGTTTATGGAGACGAAGTCCCGTCTTCACACTGACGACAGCCTCCATCATTTGTGTGGCACTACCACTGTGCTAAATGGGATAAATTCAGAACAGATCTAGCAGCTCAAAACTGGGCATCCATGAGGAGCTGTGGGCCATCAGCAGCAGCAGAATTGTATTCTACCACAATCTGCAACCTCATGGCCTGGCATGTCCCTCTCGCTACCATTGCCATCAAGCCAGAGGGCCCACCCTGGTTCAATGAGGAGTGCAGAAGAGCATGCCTGGAGCAGCACCAGGCATACCTAAAAGTGTGGTGCCAACCTGGGGAAGCTATAACACAGGACTGCATGCATGCTAAGTAGTGGGAGCAGCATGCTATAAACAGAGCTAAGCGATCCCACAATTAACGGATCAAGTCAAAGCTCTGCAGTCCTGCCACATCCAGTCATGAATGTTGGTGGACTATTAAACATCTAACGGGAGGAGGAGGCTCCATGAACATCCCCATCCTCAATGATGGCGGAGCCCAGCACATGAGTGCAAAAGACAAGACTGAAGTGTTTGCAAACAACTTCAGCCAGAAGTGCCGAGTGGATGATCCATCTCGGCCTCCTCCTGAGGTCCCCACCATCATAGAAGCCAGTCTTCAGTCAATTCAATTCACTCCACGTGATATCTAGAAATGGCTGAGCGCACTGGATACAGCAAAGGCTATGGGCCCTGACAACATCTCGACTGTTATGCTGAAGACTTGTGCTCCAGAACTAGCTGCGCCTCTAGCCAAGCTGCTCCAGTATAGCTACAACACTGGCATTTACCCGACAAAGTGGAAAATTGCTCAGGCAAGTCCTGTCCACAAAAAAAGCAGAACAAATCCAATCAGGTCAATTACCGCCCCATCAGTCTACTCTCAATCATCAGCAAGTGATGGAAGGTGTCGTCAACAGTGCTATCAAGCAGCACTTACTCACCAACAATCTTCTCACTGCTGCTCAGTTTGGGTTCTGCCAAGACCACTCAGTTCCAGATCTCATTACAGCTTTGGTCCAATCATGGATAAAAGAGCTGAATTCCAGGGGTGAGGTAAGAGTGACTGCCATTGACATCAAGGAGCCCTAGTAAAACTGAAGTCAATGGGAGTCAGGGGGAAAACGCTCCACTGGCTGGAGTCATACCTAGCGCAAAGGAAGACGGTCGTGGTTGTTGGAGGCCAATCATCTCAGCCCCAAAACCTCACAGCAGGAGTCCTAGGTTCAACCATCTTCAGCTGCTTCATGAGTGACCTTCAGTCCATCATAAGTTCAGAAGTGGGGATGTTCGCTGATGATTGCACAGTGTTCAGTTCCGTTCGCAATTCCTCAGATAATAAAACTGTCCGTGCCCACATGTAGCAAGACCTGGACAACATCGAGGCTTAGGCTGATAAGTGGCAATTAACATTCACGCCATACAAGTGCCAGGCAATGACCATCTCCAACAAGAGAGAATCTAACCACATCCCCTTGACATTCAATGGCATTATCTTCATTTAATCTCCCACCATCAACATCCTGTAGGGTCACGATTGACGAAAAACTTAACTGGACCAGCCAAATAAATAATATGGCTACTAGAGCAGATCAGAGGCTGGGTATTCTGTGGCGAGTGACTCACTTCCAGACTCCCCAAAGCCTTTCCACCATCTACAAGGCACAAGTCAGGAGTGTGAGGGAATACTCCCAACTTGTCTGGATGAGTGCAACTCCAACACTCAGGAAGCTTGGCATCATCCAGGACAAAGCAGCCCGCTTGATTGGCACCCCATCCACCACCTGAAACATTCACTCCCTCCACCACCGGCGTACCGTGGCTGCAGTGTGTACCATCTACAAGATGCACTGCAGCAACTCGCCAAGGCTTCTTTGGCAGTGCCTCTCAAACCCACGACCTCCACCATCGTGAAGGACAAGGGCAGCAGGTGCATGGTAACAACACAATCTCCACGTTCCCCGTCAAATCATACAACACCCTGACTTTGAAATATATTGCCATTCCTTCATTATCGTTGGGTCAAAATCCTGGAACTCCCTCCCGAACAGGACTATGGGAGTGCCTTCGCCACAAGGACTGCAGCAGCTCAAGAAGGTGGCTCACTACCACCTTCTCGAGGGCAATTCGGGATGGGTTAAAAACAACATATTATGTGCACATGCATTTAGACAGGTATAGACATACACACGCCTATCTATCGAGGATACATTAGAAATCTTACATTTGCCAGCACTTTCTGTCTGTGCAAATTAACTTCCCATTATCATGTTTACGTCACAACTTTTGTGCCAACTTTTTTCATTTATCCCTATAAATTCCTATGACTACATTTACAATGGAACAATCCGAGGAAAACAGTGACTGCCTAATCTGCCAACCTGATTCCTACAATTTTCTCAAAATGCTTTCTGCAAAAGTACTTTGCACCTGTCTTTTTTTAATTCCTTAAGGCGCTCCTCCATTGTGTCCGTGGTCCACATCAGTGTGACTGTCCTCCCTTGGTTATACTCTTACCTTTCCCATCATAGAAACATAGAAACATAGAAACATAGAAACATAGAAACATAGAAACATAGAAAATAGGTGCAGGAGTAGGCCATTCGGCCCTTCTAGCCTGCACCGCCATTCAATGAGTTCATGGCTGAACATGCAACTTCAGTACCCCATTCCTGCTTTCTCACCATACCCCTTGATTCCCCTAGTAGTAAGGACTTCATCTAACTCCTTTTTGAATATATTTAGTGAATTGGCCTCAACAACTTTCTGTGGTAGAGAATTCCACAGGTTCACCACTCTCTGGGTGAAGAAATTCCTCCTCATCTCGGTCCTAAATGGCTTCCCCCTTATCCTTAGACTGTGTCCCCTGGTTCTGGACTTCCCCAACATTGGGAACATTCTTCCTGCATCTAACCTGTCTAACCCCGTCAGAATTTTAAACGTTTCTATGAGGTCCCCTCTCATTCTCACCAGGGCAACTCCAGCAATGGCTTCTCCACCCATCCCCGCACCATTATCTGGGGAATTACTCAAGGATCTATCCTTGGCCTCCTCCTCTTCCTCATTGACGTGCTGACCTTTGCCAACATTATCCACAGACATGGGGTCAGCTTCTACACGTGCACTGATAACATCCAACTCTACCTCTCCACCATCTAGACTCCTCCACTGCCTATGTCTTGTCAGGCTGCCTGTCCGACGCCCAGTCCTAGATGAATCGTAATTTCATCCAGTTAAATATTGGGAAGACCAAAGCCATCATCTCCAACCCCCACCACATATTCTGCACCCGTACCACTGATTCCAGCCCCCTCCCCAGCCATTGGCTCCGGCTGAACCACACTGTGTAGAATCTCAGCATCCTATTCAACCCTAAAGTGAGCTTCAAAAACCTTATCCTTCCACCTCTAACATCGCCTGCCTCTGCCCCTACCTCAGCCTATTACAGCAACACAGCATCGTAAGCAGAAGGCCATTCGGCCCATCGTGTCTGTGCCAGCTCTTTGAAAGAGCGATCCAATTAGTCCCACTCCCCTGCTCTTCCCCCATCGCCCTGCAAAATGTTCCACTTCAAGTATTTATCCAATTACTTTTTTCAAAGTTATTATTGAATCTGCTTCCACTGCCCTTTCAGGCAACGCATTCCAGATCACAACAACTCGCTGGGTAAAAAATGATTCCTCATCTCGCCTCTGGTTCTTTTGTCAATTATTTTAACAATGTGTCCTCTGGTTACCGACCCTTCTGCCATTGGAAACAGTTTCTCCTTATTTATTTATCAAAGCACTTCATGATTTGGAACACGTCTGTCAAAACTCCTCTTAACCTTTTCTGCTCTACTGACAAAAAACCCAGGCCTAGAAATTCGGGTCATTTGCAAACGACATTCCGCCCGGGCAGGGCGCCACTAATGACTCCCGCTAAATTCGGCGGGAGTTTAGCGGCGGCTATACCAGTAGCACCCCGCTCCACATGTGCCGGCGATGACGACATCATCACCATGCGCAGCATCCCATTAGCACCCCAGACCCTAAATTGGGTATGGTCCCTTGAAGCTGCGACGGGCATTGCCAACGACAGATTCAGGGGACGTGCACAGGACGGTTGGACACTCGCGGGGCACAGGTTAAAGGGGAGGTGTCGGCCATTACAATAAAAAGTCTGCCGATTTTGCCTAATTTGAATGCGGGTGACTGTGCCGCGATCGGTCAGCCCGGCACTTTGCTCGAGTGTTGGGCTGTTGGCACGGCAACCCCCTGCTCTCCCGTGGTCCACGGAAGCCCCTACCATGATTGCAGAGCCCTTCCCTTTAACTAAGGGAAGATACCCTCTCCACGTCACAACGTTAGGTGGCCCAGTGCGTAGCGCTGTGTCCTGCTCCCGACCCGCTACTGCCCCAGAAAGGAAGCGAAGCCTCAATTTCTCATGAAACATAGAAAATAGGTGCAGGAGTAGGCCATTCGGCCCTTTGAGCCTGCATCACCATTCAATGAGTTCATGGCTGATCATTCTCTCCATACCCCTTGATCCCCTTAGCCGTAAGGGCCATATCTAACTCCCTCTTGAATATATCCAATGAACTGGCATCAACAACTCTCTGCAGCAGGGAATTCCACAGGTTAACAACTCTCTGAGTGAAGACGTTTCTCCTCATCTCGGTCCTAAATGGCCTACCCCTTATCCAAAGACTGTCTCACCTGGACTTCCCCAACCTCAGGAACATTCTACCCGCATCTAACCTGTCCCGTCCCGTCAGAAACTTATATGTTTCTATGTGATCCCCTCTCATCCTTCCAAACTCCAATGTATAAAGGCCCAGTTGATCCAGTCTCTCCTCATATGTTAGTCCTGCCATCCTGGGATTCAGTCTGGTGAACCTTCGCTGCACTCCCTCAATAGCAAGAACGTCCTTCCTCAGATTAGGAGATCAAAACTGAACACAATATTCCAGGTGAGGCCTCACCAAGGCCCTGTACAACTGCAGTAAGACCTCCGTGCTCCTATACTCAAATCCCCCAGCTATGAAGGCCAACATACCATTTGTTTTCTTCACCGCCTGCTGTACCTGTATGCCAACTTTCAATGACTGATGTAACATGACATCCAGGTCTCGTTGCACTTCCCCTTTTTCTAATCTGCTGCCATCCAGATAATATTCTGCCTTCGCGTTTTTGCCCCCAAAGTGCATAACCTCACATTTATCCACATTATACTGCATCTGCCATGCATTTGCCCACTCACCTAACCTATCCAAGTCACCCTGCAGCCTCCTAGCGTCCCTCTCGCAGCTCACACTGCCACCCAGCTTAGTGTCATCAGCAAACTTGGAGATATTACACTCAATTCCTTCATCCAAATGATTGATGTATATTGTAAAGAGCTGGAGTCTCAGCACTGAGCCCTGCGGCACTCCACTAGTCACTGCCTGCCATTCTGAAAAGGACCTGTTTATCCTGACTCTCTGCTTCCTGTCTGCCAACCAGTTCTCTATCCACGTCAGTATATTACCCCCAATACCATGTGCTTTAATTTTGCACACCAATCTCTTGTGTGGGACCTTGTCAAAAGACTTTTGAAAGTCCAAATACACCATATTCACTGGTTCTCCCTTGTCCACTCTACCAGTTACATCCTCAATAAATTCCAGAAGATTTGTCAAGTATGATTTCCCCTTCATAAATCCACACTGACTTGGACCGATCCTGTCACTGCTTTCCAAATGCGCTGCTATTTCATCCTTAATAATTGATTCCAACATTTTCCCCACTCCTGATGTCAGGCTAACCAGTCTATAATTACCCATCTTCTCTCTCCCTTCCTTTTTAAAAAGTGGTGTTACATTAGCTACCCTCCAGTCCATAGGAACTGATCCAGAGTCGACAGACTGTTGGAAAATGATCAATGCATCCACTATTTCTAGGGCCACTTCCTTAAGTACTCTGGGATGCAGACTATCAGGCCCCGGGGATTTATCGGCCTTCAATCCCATCAATTTCCCTAACACAATTTCCCGCCTAATAAGGATATCCTTCAGTTCCTCCTTCTCACTAGACCCTCGGTCCCCTAGTACTTCCGGAAGGTTATTTTTGTCTTCCTTCGTGAAGACAGAACTAAAGTATTTGTTCAATTGGTCTGCCATTTCTTTGTTCCCCATTATAAATTCACCTGAATCCGACTGCAAGGGACCTATGTTTGTCTTCACTAATCTTTTTCTCTTCACATATCTATAGAAGCTTTTGCAGTCAGTTTTTATGTTCCCGGCAAGCTTCTTCTCGTACTCTTATTTTCCTCCTCTAATTAAACCCTTTGTCCTCCTCTGCTGAATTCTAAATTTCTCCCAGTCCTCAGGTTTGTTGTTTTTTCTGGCCAATTTATATGCCTCTTCCTTGGATTTAACACTATCCTTAATTTCCCTTGTTAGCCATGGTTGAGCCACCTTATCTGTTTTATTTTTACTCCAGACAGGGATGTACAATTGCTGAAGTTCATCCATGTGATCCTTAAATGTTTGCCATTGCCTATCCACCGTCAACCCTTTAAGTATCATTTGCCAGTCTATTCTAGCCAATTCACGCCTCAAACCATCGAAGTTACCTTTCCTTAAGGTCAGGACCCTAGTTTCTGAATTAACTGTGTCACTCTCCATCTTAATAAAGAATTCTACCATGTTATGGTCACTCTTCCCCAAGGGGCCTCGCACAACAAGATTGCTAATTAGTCCTTTCTCATTACACATCACCCAGTCTAGGATGGCCAGCTCCCTAGTTGGTTCCTCAACATATTGGTCTCGAAAACCATCCCTAATACACTTCAGGAAATCCTCCTCCACCGCATTGCTACCAATTTGGTTAGCCCAATCTATATGTAGATTAAAGTCGCCCATGATAACTGCTGTACCTTTATTGCATGCATTATTAATTTCTTGTTTGATGCTGTCCCCAACCTTACTACTACTGTTCGGTGGTCTGTACACAACTGCCACTAGCGTTTTCTGCCCCTTGGTTTTCCGTAGCTCCACCCATACCGATTCCACATCATCCAAGCTAATGTCCAAGCTAATGTAGGAGTAAACGGGTACTTTTCAGAATGGCAGGCAGTGACTAGTGGGGTGCCGGAAGGTTCTGTGCTGGGGCCCCAGCTGTTTACATTGTACATTAATGATTTAGACGAGGGGATTAAATGCAGTATCTCCAAATTTGCGGATGACACTAAGTTGGGTGGCAGTGTGAGCTGCGAGGAGGATGCTATTAGGCTGCAGAGTGACTTGGATAGGTTAGGCGAGTGGGCAAATGCATGGCAGATGAAGTATAATGTGGATAAATGTGAGATTATCCACTTTGGTGGTAAAAACAGAGAGACAGACTATTATCTGAATGGTGACAGATTAGGAAAAGGGAAGGTGCAACGAGACCTGGGTGTCATGGTACATCAGTCATTGAAGGTTAGCATGCAGGTACAGCAGGCGGTTAAGAAAGCAAATGGCATGTTGGCCTTCATAGCGAGGGGATTTGAATACAGGGGCAGGGAGGTGTTGCTACAGTTGTACAGGGCCTTGGTGAGGCCACACCTGGAGTATTGTGTACAGTTTTGGTCTCCTAACTTGAGGAAGGACATTCTTGCTATTGAGGGAGTGCAGCGAAGATTCACCAGACTGATTCCCGGGATGGCGGGACTGACCTATCAAGAAAGACTGGATCAACTGGGCTTGTATTCACTGGAGTTCAGAAGAATGAGAGGGGACCTCATAGAAACGTTTAAAATTCTGACGGGTTTAGACAGGTTAGATGCAGGAAGAATGTTCCCAATGTTGGGGAAGTCCAGAACCAGGGGTCACAGTCTGAGGATAAGGGGTAAGCCATTTAGGACCGAGATGAGGAGAAACTTCTTCACCCAGAGAGTGGTGAACCTGTGGAATTCTCTACCACAGAAAGTAGTTGAGGCCAATTCACTAAATATATTCAAAAGGGAGTTAGATGAAGTCCTTACTACTCGGGGGATCAAGGGTTATGGCGAGAAAGCAGGAAGGGGGTACTGAAGTTTCATGTTCAGCCATGAACTCATTGAATGGCGGTGCAGGCTAGAAGGGCTGAATGGCCTGCTCCTGCACCTATTTTCTATGTTTCTATGTCCTTTCTTACTATTGCATTAATTTCCTCTTTAACTAGCAATGCCACCCCGCCTCCTTTTCCTTTCTGAGAGGTGAGACCTCTGCGCCTGGCACAAAGTCTCGCGCCTCACGAGTCTTACCACCCCCAAACGGGGCACAATGGAATTTTTCCCCACCTGTTTCTCTACACAACTGAAGTATTTCATCCCTGGTACCATTCTAGTAAATCTCCTCTGCAGCCTCGCCAAGAACTCGACATCCTGCCACAGAACAATCACTCCAAACATAATTTATGAATAATTCGTTCCAATATTACATAACAAAGTTAACTAAACACCTTGTGCATTCCCTTAGTGTCTGTCTTTCGTGTTCCTTTGCGTGCCCTAGTGCTCCTATGCAGTACTACCCCAGTGGCTGCAGCCTGGCTGGTGGAAGGCTGCTGACTTTCCATGGGTAACACTGCAGATGGCCTTGCAGGACGACCTCGAGCAGCTCTGGGCCTAGAAGGCCCGTCTGTAGACTGCACCACCTCGGCCTGGGCGGCAGCAGTCTGGACTGGCTGGCTGACAGGCAACAGCAAGGGCACTGGCGGAGTGGCAGTTCGCGGGAGTACGAATGCTGAGAGAGGACAGGAGGTTCTTGCTCCATGGAGTCATTGCCAATCCCTCGAGGCAGTGCCTCAGTATTCCTAACCAACTGTTGTACAACAGATGGCTGGACTGCTGTGAGACCCTGCAAAGCCCCTCCCCACACTCGTAAACCCAGCCACGATGGCAGCATTCCGAAGTTGCATGGCAGCAAGCTGAGCCTG
Organism: Pristiophorus japonicus; assembly: GCF_044704955.1. Lineage (NCBI taxonomy): Eukaryota > Metazoa > Chordata > Chondrichthyes > Pristiophoridae > Pristiophorus > Pristiophorus japonicus. The sequence continues at coordinate 78,867,522 of NC_091992.1, forward strand.
CATGAGAGCAGTCTGAGCTTCCACTGCAGCACTCAGACGTTGGGTCACTTCCACCTGTGCTGCAATGGAATTCTCACACTGAGCATCAGCGTTGGGTGCACAAGTGCTCGAATGCAGTTGCCCATCACTTCTATCCTGGAAATCTTGGGCTCCAAGCTTTGCGCAAAGCCACATGCAATGTTGGAGCCGGCCTGCTCCATGCTGCTCGACACTGACAAGAGGCTCTCTGATGGGCTTGTCGTTGCATCAAGCATTTCTCTGAGCATGGACATCACCCTTCGTCTGAAGTCCACCCCATCAAAGTCTTCATCTGAGTCCTGTGCAGCAGAACTCGTGTGTGACCTTGCCCTCCGGGGAGCTGGCCCCTGAGCTATCCTTCCCCCCAACCTGGCTGCAGCCCACTTGTGCCCGGCGACTCACCACGTGCCGATCCCACATCTGTACTACCCTCTGAAGTTCGTGCAGCGCCATATTGTGAGCTGGTGCCTGGGTGTGCCAGATCGAGTGACGGTGCCTCTCCTCCTCTACTTCTTCCTGCACAGGCTGGGCGGGTGGCAGTTCTTGGGCATCTGAAAAGGAGAAAAGTATCGGGTTGTGGTGAGGGGAAGGGGAGGGGGGGGGGGGGTTGGTAGAAACGAGATGTGCACGCTTACACCATCAGCAGCTTGTAAGTGAGAAAGGTTGTGGGATGAGAGGGAAATGCGATGAAGAATTAGATCTGAGCATACTCTCATCAGCAATGCTTCCAGCCTTGCTGCTCGCCACGGCCGCAGTGATAGCCCCTCCAATGATCTCCAGCACTGCCTCCTCCAGCTGCGTCAGGTTCTGCAGCTGTGCTCACTGGTTATTCCTGCTCGCGCCGGTTGTGAGCCGCCTTGGCCTGCAAGAGAAAGGGAATTGTGTGAGTGAGGGTGGTGTAATATGTATGGGTGATGTGCCTGTCATGGTTCAATAGCTGGCATTGTGTGCACAGTGTGATTTAGTCCCCTATATCTTCAGCCATCCAGGGAGCACTAGCTTTGGATGTCCTACCTTTCCCCCTCGTGGGAATGTGTCCAGTCTGTACTGAACCATCACCTCTTTGAAGCCCTCCCACTGCTCATTTACCGTTTTACCTGCCAATTTTCCATTCCAATCCATGTGGACCAGATTCCCTGTTCAACTCACTGAAATTAGCCATGTCCCAGTTGAGTATTTTCACATTTTCCTTGACCTTCTTCATAATTACTCTACACCTCATGAGATTGTGATATTATGATCTATCTGCTACTGAAACCCTCATGCGTGCTTTTGACCCGACAATTGCAATGATCTCCCAGCCAGCTTCCGTCCTCCATAAACTTCAGCTCATTCCAAAAACATGTTCAACCATCACCCCTGTGACTGTTCACCCACATTGGCTCCCTTCCCAATGCCGCACCATTTGACCTTCAGCCGCCTAAGCCACACACTCTGTAATTCCCTGGCTAAGTCCCTTCACCTCTGTAATGACTCAAGAGTCTGGTTACTGTAAACTCACTCAGGTGCAACCTGATCCATCTTTATTCCAGCCCGAGAGTGCCAGCGTGACAAAGACACCCAGTTTATATACAGGTGACCAAGCACACATGCCACATGCGTACAGCCCAATGACCTCCGACCGCAGTGCCCTCTGGTGTCTGGTGACCCCCAAGCATTAATACATAACAACATCCTCCTCCCTCTGCTCCTCTGTGGCCTTCTTTCAAAATCCACCTGTTGAACTAAGCTTTTGTTCCCCCCCCCTCCTAATATCTTCTAAGTTGGCTTAATGCCTACCTGTTTCTGATTGCACCTCGCTGAAGCATCATAAGAGGTTTTTCTAAGTTCAAGGCGCTGTATAACTGCAAGTTGTTGTAATAATAAACTCGAAGAAAAATGAATAAATAAAATTCAAAACAGAAGACATCTGATGGCTGCAAGCTCCTTCGAAGAATCTGCCGAACAAGATCAGTGTTATTTGTGTTTCCGATGGTGTGGGCTGGCTCCAGGCACTGCCCAGCGATAACCCATTGCTATCTTCCTGAACATTTTCCTAATTTGTCATGACATTTCCCTACGTAAATACCGAGAGAGGAGAATTTGAAGCACACAATCTCAGGAGTCACTCTACATAATCCAGAGTAAAAATAAAGCCACATAACCCTTACACTGCTGAATAAACAGTGACTCTGTGCCGTTACAGTGAGTAACCCTTACCCTGAATAAATGGTGGCTCTGTGCAGTTACAGTGAGTAACCCTTACCCTGAATAAACAGTGATTCTGTACAGTTACAGTGAGTGATCCTTATCCTGAATTAACAGTGACTCTGTGCAGTTACAGTGAGTGACCCTTACCCTGAATAAACAGTGACTCTGTACAGTTAGTGAGTAACCCTTACCCTGAATAAACAAACAGTGACTCTGTACAGTTACAGTGAGTAACCCTTACCCTGAATAAACAGTGACTCTGTACAGTTACAGTGAGTGACCCTTACCTTGAATAAACAGTGACTCTGTACAGTTACAGTGAGTGACCCTTATCCTGAATAAACAGTGACTCTGTGCAGTTATACAGTGAGTGACCCTTACTCTGAATAAACCGTGACTCTGTGCAGTTACACAGTGAGTGTCCTTACCAACGGATCCATTACAGACCCAATCCACCGGGGTCAAACAGGGCTGCGTTATTGCTCCAACGCTCTTCTCAATCTTCCTTGCCGCCATGCTCCACCTCACAATCAACAAGTTCCCCACTGGAGTGGAATTAAACTACAGAACCAGTGGGAAGCTGTTTAACCGACGCCGTCTACAAGCCAGGTCCAATATCACCCTAACCTCTGTCGTTGAGCTGCAATATGCGGACGATGCCTGCGTCTGTGCACATTCAGAGGCTGAACTTCAGGATATAGTCAATGTATTCACTGAGGCATATGAAAGCATAGGCCTTATGCTTAACATCCATAAGACAAAGGTCCTTCACCAGCCTGTCACCGCCGCACAGCACTGTCCTCCAATCATCAAGATCCACGGTGCGGCCCTGGACAACGTGGACCATTTCCCATATCTCGGGAGCCTCTTATCAATAAAGGCAGACATTGATGCGGAGATTCAGCATCACCTCCAGTGCGCCAGCGCAGCCTTCGGCCACCTGCGGAAAAGAGTGTTTGAAGACCAGGCCCTCAAATCTACCACCAAATTCATGGTCTACAGGGCTGTCGTAATACCCGCCCTCCTGTATGGGTCTGAGACATGGACGATGTATAGAAGGCACCTCAAGTCGCTGGAGAAATATCACCAACGATATCTCCGTAAGATCCTGCAAATTTCCTGGGAGAACAGGCCCACCAACATCAGTGTCCTCGACCAGGCTAACATCCCCAGTATTGAAGCACTTTCCACACTCGATCAGCTTCACTGGGCAGGCCACATAGTACGTATGCCAGATACGAGACTCCCTAAGCAAATGCTTTATGCGGAGCTCCTTCATGGTAAACGAGCCAAAGGAGGACAGCAGAAACGTTATAAGGACACCCTCAAAGCCTCCCTGGTAAAGTGCGACATCACCACTGACACCTGGGAGACCCTGGCCAAAAACCGCCCGAGGTGGAGAAAGTCCATCCGGGAGGGCGCTGAACTCTTTGAGGCTCGACGCAAATAAAGAGGCCAAGCGTAGGCAGCGGAAGGAGCGCGCGGCAAACCAGCCCCACCAACCCCTTCCCCCGACGAATGTCTGTCCCACCTGTACCTGGGTCTGTGGCTCTCGTATCGGACTGTTCAGCCATCAAAGAACTCACTTTGGGAATGGAAGCAAGTCTTCCTCGATTCCGAGGGACTGCCTATGATGATGACCCTTACCCTGAATAAACAGACCCTGTATAGTTTGGTCATGGTAATTTTAACAACTAGGCCTGATTATCATGCCATCACCCGACTTCCTGTCTTGAAAAGGAAACCAGCCTGTTTAGACATAATCACACATGTTTTCCCCACCCCCTGGCTGATACCAGATGTTCCTGTTCATCCCTCAAGGCACCTAAAGTAGCCAAATGCAGAAGAAAGGAAAGAGGAAGCAAAGGGAAGAAAGGTCATGGCACTGTGACCTTTCACAGAACACATGACCTTTGGTGACCCAGGTTCCAGGCCCAGCTCTACATGATATTAACCCAGAATTATCCAATCGCCTGTCCACACATCTAATCTAGAGAATTCCTCGTGAGAAGACCCTTTATTGGTGCACGTGTGTTGTGGGAGGTTACAGATCAAGTATTGTAAAGTCGTGAAGTACAGTCAGTATCCGTGTTGCAGGCATTTTGTATCATTTGCTTAGAACTGGACTCTTTATACATAGAAAGGTACAGGGCCAAATTTGTCCCATGCTGGGTTTGCAGCGCATAATTCGAATTAGCTTATTTTTTTTGGCGGCACCAGCATAGATTTGAGTTCTTGGAGGTAAAAAATGTGCTGCTGCCTCTGAATGTCCCTCCCCTTCTTTTAAAGGGGAAGGCCACTGCAAACTCTGCAGCTCTTTAGTGGCGCCCACTGGGCCACCAGGGAGGGTGTCAGTCGGGCCAGCGGCCTGACACCCAAGAGGGGGCTGGTCTGCACATTGGCAGCCCGGCCTTACCAGCGGCCGCCATTATCGGGCCGACGGTAAAGTCAGCAGACAGAAAAAGGATGGCGGCCGGCATGTTACTACCTCCCCTTTAAGGGCAGCCGGGGCGCCCCAGCCACACTGCCATTGGGCACCGCCTCACGCCGATCTCGCGTCCCGCGGGGCAATTTCCCTGGAAGTGCACAAAGAGTCGGTGCGCACGGCGATGACGTCACCGGCGTGTGTGCGCCGATGTGGGGCGCTAATCGCAGAGAGCGGTGCAAACCACATTCCACTGCCGGAGCCGCGGGGGCAGATCCGCTCGCATCGTTAACGGCCGCCTCGCCCTCGTGCTAACTCGTTAACGCTCCGTTATCACTGGCCGGCGGTGCTACCTGGCACTGCACCAAGGGACAATTTCAGCCCCATAGAAGTTACAATAAGGAAACAGGCCACTCGGCCTAACCAGTCCGTATTTAACCTCCATACGAGCAAATAGTTCTCATCACATTTACTTCAACTTGTTGCCATATCCGCTCAACCCCTTTTCTTTCATCCACCTATCCAATCTAATCTCGAAGGTCTGACTCAACCTCTAACCCTGGAAGTGAATTCCACAGCCTCGTGACTCTACGTGTGAGGAAGTTTCTCTCTGTTCTAAATCACTTGCATTTAATCTGGTATCTGCTTCCTCGTTCTAGACCCTTGAATTACTGGAAACAGTCTGCTTCAATTTACCCTGTTCCAACCAGTTCATAATTTTAAGAACTTCTATTACATTGTCCCATCATCTGCATTGTTCTAATTAAAAAAGGCTCAATTTTACGTCTTCCTTCATATTTGTACTTACTCACACCAGACAGCATCCTGGTGAAAAGTTCTCAAGCCTGCTGCTCCGCCTTTCAATTGGATCATGGCTGACGTCCATCTCAACTCCATATACCTCAATATCCTGACCCAAAAAATTCTGGCAATCTCAGTCTTGAAAGCTCCAATTGTCCCCAATATCCACAGCCTTCTGAGCGAGAGAGAATTACTGATGTCCACGACCCATTGTGTGCAAAAAGATGCTTTCTGATTTTGCTTCTGAACAGCCTAGCTCTAATTTTATTTCCCCTCCTTCTTGTTCCCCCATCAGAGGAAGTATCTTCTCCGTATCGACCCTATTGAATCCTATTAACATTTCAAACAGCTTGAATAGATCACTAAATACCATGAAAATAAAGGCCAGAACTGGAGAAGGGCACTTTGAGGAGGAATGGCTGAATACCTTGAGCATTGGAACAATGAGTAGGTATAGAAATCTGCAGGTACACACCTCCAGGATGGTCGGGTTTAATAAAATGTTATTATGCCCCGTTCTCCTCCACACTCACTGACACACAGGCATACACTCAAACAGTATGCACAGTGGGGTGACTTTCATAGGAACAGGAGGAGGCCATTCACTCCTCCGAACCTGTTCCACCATTGAATTAGATTATGGCTGACCTGTCTCTTAACTCCAACTAGCCGCCTTGGTTCCCTAACCCTGAACACCCTTACCCAACAAAACGCCATCTATCTCAGTTTTGAAATTTGCAATTGAACCCCCCCCCCGCCAGTTTCAACAGCTTTTAGGGGGAGAGAGTTGAAGATTTCTGCCGATGTTCCCGTGCTCGTCCACTCGAACCATTAGTGGAAGAGCCATGGATACCCCAGGGAAACGGTGTAAATGGCTCTTGGTGCCAACCCGTCTCCTGGGTATGCCTGCTTTTGTTTTGCTCCACATCTGTAGGACACTGTAATCTCTCCTGCCTTCCACCCTATCACAGAGTCTTTCCCTTTTGTCTTTCTTCCCCTCCCCCCTTTCAGTGCTCCTTAAGAATCTGCTCTTTTCAAACGTTCGCCCGTTCTGACGAAGGGTCAGCGACCCGAAACGTTAACTCTGTTTCTCTCTCCACGGATGCTGCCTGACCCGCTGAGATTTCCAGCATTTTCTGTTTTTCTTTCAGATTCCAGCATCCGCAGTATTTTGCGGTTGTGTTGTGTGGGATGTTGTATTTGGGCTGCTTTAAAAACATCCTGCATCATTAATGTTACATCGACATATTATGATGGGTCGGCAGTACCGCAGTGGTTATATTACTGGATTAGTAATCCAGCAAAACATTTGTTGAAATCCAGTTTGAGAATTTGAAAACATCTAGTGGCCGAAATTGCCCCTTTTTATAGCCGTGTTAGCACCTTTGGTGGGCGCTAATGGGGCGCACTGAAGTTTTTGCTGCTGGCCCAGTCGATCGCGTCTCTGGTGGTCCAGTGACTGGGAGGGGTGTTGTACCATGTCAGGGAGCTCGGGAGCGCCCCTCCAAGGATGCAGAGTGCCGGAGACAGAGCTCCACATCCTTGGAGGGGCGCACGTTCCCAATTCCGTGTCAGGGGCAGGATTTCCAGGCCGGGCGATAAAAGTCCCGTCCGGAAGTTTACCGCCCACAATCGCGGCAATTTCGGCCCCCTAAAAATAAAAAGCTTCCATCATTAAAAGTGAAGTTATCGGATTGTCATAAATACCCAACTGGTTCACTAATGTCCTTTAGGGAAGAAAACCTGCCTTCCTTACCCAGTCTTGGTCTATATATGACAAATGGCGGAGCAGGCTTGAGAGAACATAAGAAATAGGAGCAGGCGTAGGTCATACAGCCCTTCGAGCCTGCTCCGTCATTCAATAAGATCATGGCTGATCATCGACCTCAACACCACTTTCCTGCCCGATCTCCATATCCCTTGATTCCCCTAGACCCTAAATCTATCTGTCAGCCTTGAATATATTCAGAGATTTAGCAACTTCTCCCTCTGTGTTTTCAGCCAGTCTCACACCAATATGGTTGACTCTTGTATTGTTTCTGTCAGAGTGTAGCACACGGCAAGCGATAACTCTGATTCTCCAGCTAGCTTCAACACTACACCAAGTAATATGGCTAAAAGTCAGAGCTTCAGATTCCAAATCCTTTAATAAATGTAGTGTAAATTGTTGGCAAAGAATAAAAACAGATCTAGAATTTTTGTAATATAATAGGACTGATTTATAAAGCATCAATAAAGACAAGTTATTTATCTCTTACTGTATATCAAAGATAAAATACAATAATTCCAAAATGATTGGATAGGAGAAGTTACTTGCATAACTGTACTTTTAGGCATGTTCACAAACACATACGTTTCACTTCTGGCTAACAAAAGTTAAAGATAGTTCTAGCTAAAATGGAGGCAGGTCCATGCAGCTTTTCGGCTTTGTTTCTCTCTCTCCGTCTTTCTGGCTGAATGTGTCTAATTGGAAAATGCTAGAAGCATGGGCGCCAACTTCGTAGATGTACATGTTGCCACGACACGAAAGAAAGAGCTGCGACTTCTGGTTCTTCCTATCCTCTCTGAGGTTGGCTAACAGACCTGGCTTAATGTGTAAAGGTCAAGGTCGCTTTGCTGTCTGGCTTCGTTTTTCAGGAAATTAGCCAGCAGGGCAAAAGGAGGATAGCTGCCTTTGTCGGTCTTATGCTCTGATAGACGCTTCCTCTGTGCGTTGTGTATAGAAACATAGAAATTTACAGCACAGAGGGAGGCCATTTTGGCCCATCGTGTCCACGCCAGCCGACAAAGAGCCGCACAGCCCTTGGTCAGCAGCCCTAAAGGTTACATATAAACCTATGAACAATGACGGAATGTAGGTAGGGTGGTTTTCAAGTATCGGGTGAAGATAGTGCGGGTAGTTAAGCACCCCAAAGTCGGGGTGCGATGTCTGTGCACATTTCGGCAAGTTCGAGAAGTTTGTGGCCTTCGTCTGACCTCCAGAACTTCAGAAAGCTTTCGAGCTTTTGAAGGACGGATGGTGTAATCCTCGTCTTGTTACCAAAGCTCTCTTCGAGTTCCTTCCACACTTCCTGGTTGGCCGCTTCAAGGTCAGAAATATACCGGTGCCGGAACCTCTCTACCAATACCTTGACCTTCCCCTTTGTGAATTTGGCAATAAAGGTAAGCTTCTGTGTGGCTGGTGTAGCTGCCTGGTCTACCATGGCTTCGAACGCTTGGCGCCACAGCTGAAACATGATAGGGTCCCCATCATAGACATCGGGCTTGTGTACAGGCTGGCGCTGACGAGCGAGAATTTTGGAAATGTCCTTCGTCAGGTTGAGGAATGGGTCCTCCTTGCTGGTCGCCAGCTCGAGAGGAGGGGGGCTCGAGTCGTTCGGTGCTACGCTGCTGGCTGGTGGGACAGCTGTTGGTCCCGCTACGGATGGCTTGAAGATTGGGGCCGCTGTCCGAAACCGTCTGCGGTCTGTTCTGGTAAGGTTCGGGCGCAAGACTCGGCTCACTTCTAGGAAGGTTCACAGACACAGAAGTTTTGTTTCTGACTAACAAAAGTTAAAGATAGTTCTAGCTAAAGTGGATGCTAGCTCTGCTTCTCTTTCTCTCTCCGTGTCTTTCTAGCTGTCTGTGTCTAAATAGAAAACACCACCCAGTGGCCGGAAAATGGTAAGACAGTAACGGTGGCTCCAAACTGTCAAGAAGCACCAAAGCCCATCACAACTCTGAACTGCCCTCTGAAGTGGTCTAGCAAGTCACTCAGTTGTATCAGGGATGGTCAATAAATGTCAAGCCAGTGACGCCCCCATCCCAAGAATGATTTTTTTTAAACTGGCTGGTGTATGAACTGGTAATGTATAGTGTGATTGTTAAACCTTTGCTAATAAACCAACTAGTTCTTAACAGCAATGTGTTGCTATGAATTCTTAAGCAAAGAACCCATGAAGCAAATACATTACATCAGGAGCTGTTTTGAAAGTCTGACTTCAAAGAGTCTCGTAGGGCCCTCTCCCCTTTACCGATTTTCTTGTTCTGCTGCACTCTTCAATTGTAGTCACCTTTCTGGGCATTACGCAGAAAATGGGGCGAAGTTGGTCCATGCCAGGAGCGCCGCGGAGCAATGTTCCATGTCATTGTTTTGGGGTGCAGGGCTTCTTTAAGAGGCCGCGCGGTCCGTTCCCAGTTCCGTGCGTGGACTTTAACGTCGCAAAGGCCGGTGCGGGTCTGCACGGTACTGGCAGAGAGCTGCCGCGGAGCCTGGTAGCAAATTGGCAGCCCGTTTCAGAAAATCAGATCGGGTGTAAATCCGGCTCCGATCTCCCCACCTACCGCTCCGCTGCTGCCAATCGGTGTTGAGCACGTTATCACCATGCGCACCGCTGATCTAACCCCCATGACAGTGACATTCGCCTTGGAAAATATTCAGCCAGCCCACCGGTGCCAAAACAAGCCTTTTCCAGGTGGTCCAGTGAGGCTGTGGCATTCTACAGCGGTGGTGCGGCTTCCCTTAAAGGGGAGGGTGTACTGCCGCTGCCGCCAATTTTTTTTGTCGGCCGACTGCCATTTTGGGCCGACAATTATGCCTCTGGGTTTGGCCGGGCCGCCAACAGGCAGCCTGGCTCCCTCTCTTGGGTGCCAGACTGCTGGCCCAGCCGAAACCCTCTCTGGTGGCCCAGTGGGCCAAAGTTTTAAAAGCGCAGGGCCTCTCCCCTTTAAGTGAAGGGGAGAGCCATGGTGACGCGGCTCCGTGATGACGTCATCGCGGCGGTGACTCCGTACCCCTCCCCAACTCCTGCCCCTAAGTTCCTCTCACCGCCCCCCATTTACACTGACCTCCGGATCATAACAAGAAAAACCAAGAGCGCAATTTCACGAAAGAGTCGACCTGAACCGCAGCTGCAGTAAAAACCACTGAAACGGTGGGAGCGTCCCGCTTGTACCCCATTGACTCCTCATGCCACCCAAAACCATGTGATCTCCTGGGCATGGCAAAAATCCAGATAAAAATCCAGGCCAATTAGGGAGAAAAGATCTGGCAAATTATTCTCCAACTCCCTTAGGCCTGTGAGACTAGTCTAGTACACCACTCTGACCCTGATCCTGTCATGCACATGTGCTAAAGGGCGGCAGCTCTTGCACGTATCCCGTGGAAAGCTGAAGGACAAAGGATTGTGGGAATCATTACCATCCAACAAGAAGGTAAAACTGACCAGACCGGGGCTCTTTACTCTAGAAAAGAGGAGACAGGGGTGTGCCTGATGGAGGTCTTTAAAATGATGAAAGGGTTTGATAGGGTAGATGTAGAGGTGGTCTTTCCACTTGTCTTTGGAGAGACCAAAACTAGAGGCCATGAATATAAAGTTAGTTCCGAATAAATCCAGTAAGAAATTCAGGAGGGACGTCTTTACCCAGAGACAACCCTGATCCACATAAGATCTTGAAGCGATTCAATACTAAATGGATGACTAATGTTCCTGAGTCTTTCAGAGTTGTGTTTTGTTTATTATTGATTGTCGGTATGTGGGTGTTGCTGGCAAGGCCCATGGTGAGAATGTGGAACTTGCTGCTACATTGAGTTGTTAAGGTGACTAGCATAGCTGCATCAAAGGGGAAGCTGGATAAACACATGAGGGAGGAAGGAATTGAATCAAAGAATCATATAAATTTACAGCACAAAAGGAGGCCATTTTGGCCCATCGTGTCCGTGCCGACCGACAAAGAGCTATCCAGCCTAATCCCACTTTCCAGCTCTTCGTCCGTAACCCTGTAGGTCACAGCACTTCAAGTGCACATCCAAGTATTTTTAAATGTGGTGAGGGTTTCTGCCTCTACCACCCTTTCAGGCCGTGAGTTCCAGACCCCCACTGTAAAGTCCTTACTCTACCGTATGAAACCACACGAGGCACCTTCTGGGGACAAGGTCACTCTGTGACCTTAACTCTTTATTCACAGGACTCCAAAGACAGTGACCCTGCGTGGGACCTCCCTTTTTATACCTGAGTGATCAGGTAAGGAGTGTCTCCCACAAATTCACCCCTTGTGGTCAAGGTGCGCATCTAGGTTGAGTGTATACAGTAATACAGTGGTGTTACATTGTGGTTACATACATGACATCACCTACCCCCCACAAAGTCTTATTGGAATCATAGCCTTTCAGGTGGTCTTCGCTCAGGTGGTTGTTGGACACTGACATGAGCGTCTGTCACCTGTGGTGATTCCGGCCTGTCCGGGCTGACCGCAGGGACTGTGCATTCTTCTGACTGCTCCTGTTGCTCGTTTCACTGGCGGTGTGGTGAGCTCCATCTCATGGTCTTCTTCAGGTATCTCCGTGTCGATGCTGAACCTTTTTGTTTACTTGATCCAGATGCTTACGGCATATCTGACCATTGTTGAGTTTTACCACAATGACCCTATTCCCCTCTTTGTCAATTACAGTGCCCTCAAGCCATTTGGACGAATACAGGATCATTTATTTCTATACATCTCCCCCTCGCATTACGGTCATGGTACTCGTTTTGTGACTTGCGCTTGCCCTCAACTATGTCGGTCAGGACTGGGTGAATGAGGGACAACCGAGATTTGAGTGTCCGTTTCATTAGTAGCTCTGTGAGCGTGAGCGAGTGCAGTCGGGATCTATAGGCCAGTAGGAGGCGCGATAGGCAGCATTGTAAGGAGGGCCCTTGAATCCTGAGCATACCTTGCTTGATGATTTGGACCACACGTTCCGCCTGGCCATTGGAGGCCGGCTTGAACGGCGCAGTCCTGACGTGGTTGATGCCATTGCCCGACATAAACTCTCGGAATTCATAGCTTGTGAAACATGGGCCATTATCACTAACCAGGATGTCCAGCAAGCCATGGGTTGCAAAGATCACACATAGGCTTTCCACGGTGGTGGATGACGTGCATGAATTCAGAATGATGCACTCGATCCATTTCGAGTACGCATCTACTGTGATGTATGTAGCACTAAAATAACTGACTCCACACAGTCTGGTGTTGTAGTAACTGCTGTGACCTTGGTCCTTTTTTGTGTAACTCCAGAGTGCCCACCAGGTGTGGTGGGCAGCCATTTATACTCTGTCTCCGGGTACTTATGGGTCTCCCACCACAGTGCCCCTTGTGGCGCACCATTATAACTATACATTTAATGTGCATGGACAATACATAACATCTACCACAATAAGGAACATCTTATCCATGAACGGGCCCGCATAGTCAACATGAATGCCTGACCATGGCCTGGTGGACCAGGGCCACGGGCTGAGCGGGACCTCCCTGAGGGCATTACCCAGCTGGGTACACGTCATGCGAACATAGTGTTCCAGATCTGAATCAATTCCAGGCCACCAAACGTGTGACCGGCAATGGCCTCCACCAGCACAATGCCTGGGTGCTCGCTGTGGAGTTCCCCGATGAAGGCCTCCCTGCCCATCTGGGGAATGACTACCCGGCTGCCCCATAGTAGGCAATCGGCTTGGATGGAGAACTCATCCATCCGCCTGAGAAACAGTCTGACCTCCTCAGGGCATGCTCCATGTGCGGGCGCCTAATCCCCAGTCAGGACACATTTCTTAATCAGGGATAGGAGGGGATCTTTGTTTGTCCAGATTTTGATCTGGTGGGCTGTGATGGGGGAGCCTGCGCTGTCAAAGGAATCGACAGCCATGACCATCTCAGCGTTTTGCTCCGCTGCCCCCTCAGTGGTGGCCAGTGGAAGCCTGCTGAGCACGTCAGCGCAATTTTCAGTGCTGGGCCGGTGCCGGATGGAGTAGTCATAAGCAGCCAGCATGAGAGCCCATCGCTGTATGTGAGCTGATACGTTGTCATTGACAGCCTTGCTGTCTGACAACAGGGATGTTAATGGCTTGTGGTCTTTCTCTAATTCAAACTTCCTACCAAATAGGTACTGATGCATTTTTTTTACACCATAGACACATGCAAGCGCTTCCTTCTCGACCATGCCATATCCCCGTTCTGCTTGAGAGAGTGACCTTGCAGAAGCCACAGATTGTAGTTGACCTCGCCCTGCTGCAACATGTACCCAACCCAATAGGACGATGCATCACATGTTCGAACCAAGTTTTTACAGGGGTTGTACAGGGTCAACAACTTGTTTGAACAAAGTAGGTTTCGTGCCTGATCAAAAGCCCCTTCCTGACAGTCCCCCCAAAACCAATTGCAACCCTTACGCAGGAGCACGTGTAGCGGCTCCAACAACATGCTCAAGTTTGGCAGAAAGTTCCCGAAATAGTTCAACAGTCCCAGGAATAAATGCAACTCCGATGTGTTGCAGGGACTGGGTGCTCATCAAATCACCTCGGTTTTGGATTCGGTGGGCCGAATCCCATCTGCAGCAACCCTCCTGCCCAGAAACTCAACCTCAGGAGCTAAGAACAAACATTTAGACTTTTTGAGTCGCAGGCCTACCCGGTCCAGTCGGCGTAGCACCTCCTCCAGGTTGTGGAGGTGTTCCTCGGTGTCTCGACCCGTGATGATGTCGTCCTGGAATACGATTGTTCCAGGAATGGATTTGAGCAGGCTTTCCATGTTTCGTTGAAAAATCGCAGCCGCTGATCGAATGCCAAACGGGCACCTGTTATAAACGAACAGTCCACTGTGTGTAGCGATGGTGGTCAGTAGTTTAGATTCGTCGGCCAGTTCCTGGGTCATATAGGCTGAAGTGAGGTCCAACTTGGTGAACAGCTTGCCGCCAGCCAGCGTGGCGAAAAGGTCCTCCGCTCTCGGGAGCGGGTATTGATCTTGTAGGGACACCCGATTGATGGTGGCCTTGTAGTCGCCACAGATCCTGACAGAGCCATCCGCTTTTAGTACGGGAACGATGGGGCTTGCCCAGTCGCTGAATTCGACAGGCGAGATGATGCCCTCTCTCAACAGCCAGTCCAATTTGCTCTCGATCTTTTCCCGGATCACATACGGCTTTGTGGTGCACTGGCCTGGTGTCCAGGGTGATGTGTATTACTACTTTAGTGCCTTTGAAAGTCCCGACGCCAGGCTGGAATAGTGAATCGAATTGTTGTAGGACTTGTGAGCACGAACTTCGTTCCACAGATGAAATTGCATGAACATCCCCCCATTTCCAGTTCATCTCGGCTAACCAGCTGCTCCCCAACAGTGTGGGACCATTGCCCGGGACAATCCAGAGCGGTAGCCGATTCACTAATCCATTGTGTGTGACAGCCAACATTGCACTGCCTAGCACCGGAATGATTTCTTTCTTGTAAGTCCTTTATTGTGTGGCAACACGTGCTAATTTGGGTCTACTGGCTTTAAGTGGCCATAGCTTCTCAAATTTCTGAACGCCCATGAGTGACTGGCTGGCCCCAGTGTCCAGTTCCATGCGTACAGGGATACCGTTTAATAAAACCCTCATCATCATTGGTGCCGTTTTGGTGTATGAACTGTGAATATTCGCCACATGGACCCGCTGCATCTCGGCGTCCATCGATTTGCCCCAAAGGTCATCCTGCCTCAAAGAACCCTCTGCTGGTCCATCTGCCTCATATATTAGGCTTCCTGCACATTCGAACTAAGTGGTCACTGAGATTGCAGTTCCTGCAGACAAACTGTTGAAATCTGCAAGATCTAGCTGAGTGTTTTCCCCCACACCTCCAGCATGAGTTAAAGTTTCCATTGTTGGGAACAAAAAGGCTGTGGCCAGACATTCCGCGCTGACTGTCCCTTTGACTGCTCTTAAGTACCCTATTAGTGGGTGTCAATGGCCCCATCTCGGGCCGCATTGTCCACTGTGATGGCGTGAATGTCCGTTCAGCCTGCCATTGTCTCTGTTGAAGTCCTGCTCTGGGGTTTATTGCTTCGAACTGCCCCTGCCTGTCTGCGGGGCTCTGAGTCGCATTAATGATGTTGACTTTCTGATCCATTGCCGCGTTAGAGGCAGAATTGCGCGTGTATATTATTTTCGTCTCTTCCTCCCCCACCATGAAAGTTTGAGCCATCAACGCCGCCGCTTCCAAGGTCAAATCCTTGGTCTCAATTAATTTGCGGAAAATTCCCGCATGACCAATGCCCTCGATAAAGAAGTCCCTTAGCATCTCCCCCCTGCAAGCGTCTGTGAACTTAGAGGCTGGCCAACCGCCAGAGGTCCGCTACGAAGTTCGGTATGCTCTGTCCTTCATGACGTCGGTGGGTGTAGAATCTGTGTCGGGCCATATGTATGCTACTCGCCGGTTTGAGGTGCTCCCCGATCAATTTGCTAAGTTCTTCAAAGGTTTTGTCCGCCGGCTTTTCAGGTGCTAGTAAGTCCTTAATGAGCGTGCAAGTCTTTGGTCCACAGCTGGTCAAGAGATGAGCCCTTCGCTTGTCGGCCTCTGCATCCCCCAGCCAATCTTTCATAATGAAGCTTTGCTGAAGCCTCTCAACAAAATTGTCCCAGTCTTCCCCAACACAGTACCATTCCTCTGTGCTACCGGTGGCCATTCTCGTGGGTCGTGAATTCCCGTTTCTCATCGCCAATGTAAAGTCCTTACTCTACAGTATGAAACCACACGAGGCACCTTCTGGGGACAAGGTCACTCTGTGACCTGAACTCTTTATTCACAGGACTCCAAAGACAGTGACCCTGCGTGGGACCTCCCTTTTTATACCTGAGTGATCAGGTAAGGAGTGTCTCCCACAAGTTCATCCCTTGTGGTCAAGGTGTGCATCTAGGTTGAGTGTATACAGTAATACAGTGATGTTACATTGTGGTTACATACATGCAACCCAACACCCTCTGGGTGAAAACATTTTGCATCAAATCCCCGCTAATCCTCCTACCAATTACCTTAAATCCATACCCCCTGGATGTTGCTAAGGGAAATAGGTCCTTCCTATTCACTCTCTCTAGGCCCCTCATCATTTTATTCACCTCAATAAGGTCTCCCCTCAGCCTCCTCCTCTATTCCAAAGAAAACAAGCACAGCCTATCCAATCGTTCCTAAAATTCTAAAATAGCTAAAATTCCATAGTCCTGGCAATGTCCTCGTAAATCTCCTCTGTAATGCAATCACATCTTTCCTGTAATGTGGTGTCCAGAACTGCATGCAGTACTCTAGCTGTGGCCTAACTAGTGTTTTATACAGTTCAAGCATAACCCTCCCCACCCCCAGCTCTTGTGTTCTATGCCTGGACCAATAAAGGCAAGTATTCCGTAGGATATGCTGATAGGGTGAGATGAAGTATGGTGGGAGGAGGCTCGTGTGGAGCATAAACACCAGCATGGAACAGTTGGTCAATAAGGCCTGCTTCTGTGTTGTAAGTTCAATGTAAATGGCAGGGATTTAATCCACAGTCTGGGGCTGCTCCCGGACACGCTGCTGCTGGAAGGTTTTGTCACAATATTTATCCCGTCCCGGCACGTGTCAGCCTCACACAGTTCCTTCACCATCCCCCGGGAGTGCGATGACGCACAAAGCCACAGAAGTGCCTTTCATGATGAAACAATTGACTGCGATCCAGCATTAGATCTCACTCAATTTGCAGCAAGCAATCCTCACAGAGCGAGCATCTAGCCGTCTCCGGGGGCTGGATGACCTTGCAAGGTCGCCAGTGTGGAACTCCTCAGACTGGAGTTTCCTTTAAAACATTTTAAAGCCCCTCCCCTCACCCAATCTTCCCAAACAGAAATTTTTTGGACTTTAGTTGCAATGTTTTTGAATCCGGGCATGCTTTTCGTTTACGGGAATAGCCTGATCTTGAGTCTAGGGATGGGCAATAAATGCCGGCCTTGCCAGCGACGCCCACATCCTGACAATGAATAATAATGTAAAACAAACACATTGAAAGACCCAGGAACATTAATCTTCTATTTTGAATTGAACCCCTTCAAGATCTTGTGTGGGTCGGGAGTGTACAACCTCAGCTGGTTGTACCACGTAATACCCCGAGCCATAATACACCATAAATTGTACAAAAATCACCATGCGGTGGGCTTCAGAAAGAATGCAATAGCTAGATGTACACAGTCGTGTGCCCCCAGGGTTGATATTAGAACCACTGCTCTTTGATGTCAGCTGTGGCTCGGTGGGCAGCACGCTCGCCTCTGGGTCAGGGGGTTGTGGGTTCAAGTCCCACTCCAGGGATTGGAGCACACAAATCTAGGCTGACCCTCCAGTGCTGAGGGAGTGCTGTCAGGTGCAGTCTTTCGGATGAGACGTTAAACCGAGGCCCCGTCTGCTCTCTCAGGTGGATGTAAAAGATTCCATGGCATTATTTCGAAGAAGAGCAGGGGAGTTATCCCTCAATCAACATAACAAACAAACAAATTATCTGGTCATTATTACATTGCTGTTTGTGGGAGCTTGCTGTGCGCAAATTGGCTGCCGCATTTCCTATATTACAACAGTGACTACACTTCAAAATACTTCATTGGCTGCAAAGAGCTTTGAAGTGTCTGGTGGTCGTGAAAGGTGTTATATAAATGCAAATCTTTCTTTCTTTGATATCCTGAACTTGAATATACAGAGAGTGAAATTGAACAACCCCCGAACACGGACGTGCCGGTTACGGTATGCGATTAACCTGCGCCCATTCATTGCGTTGCGGGCAGCATGTTAATTTGGCGCTGCCTGCTGTTTAAATGATTGCTGCATGCTGTCAGCACTCCCTGCGCTGTTCATTGGCTGCACGCATCGACAGGGGATCCAACATCGCGGGTGGCTAGTGCTACTTAAAGGCAGCCTGCACCTTTTGAAGGCGAGGTGCACTGTGGCTGGAGGAATGGTGGGAGTGCTTTGAGAACTGAATCTTGTGCTGTGAAAAGATTGAAGAATGGCTGAACATGCAGGCACTGAGGTTTTCCAATAATGCACTGGAGGTCTTGGTGGAAGAGATGGAAAGAAGGAGCGACATCCTGTATCCACAGCGGGGCAGGAGGACCTCCAGACATATGCTCAGGAGGCAGTGGGAACAAGTGGCGGTGGAGGTCAATGCCAGGAGTGTAGCTCCAAGAACATGGATGGAAGGCAGGAAGAAGTTTAATGATCTGACGCGAGTTGTCAAGGTGCATGAGTACACATTCAAATGGCATATGATACCAACTGCCCCATGAGCCTCATCTATTGCTCAATTCACTACACCTCCAACACCCACCTACCAACACTCTGTCCATCAGTTCTCAACTCTTCAATTTATATGCTTTACTTCACCCTCACATACTTAGCCCTGTTGCAAGCCTTGCCATCCACAATTCACAGCTTGCATACCCTGAGAGCCATATCCCCATGCAGGACGCTCACTGACGCACTTCCTTCTTTCTTGCAGGATAAGGTGGGGTGGGGGAGGGGAGGATAGCACAGATGCCAGGCAGGAGGGCGAGGTATCACTAGTTCTGTTGCAGAGGAGTCAGATGATGAATTTGATGGGCCAGGTTACAGGAGAAGGCTGATGGGTGTACACACCCAAATACATGGTGCACTGGAAAGCCTGCACACAATGTCAAGGAGCATGGAGGCGTCCATCACCAAAGTGATACTGGGCTGGGCTGGGCTCAGCTGGGTGATCCTGGGCTGGGCTCATCTGGGTTGGGCTGGGCTGTGTGATACTGGGCTGGGCTCATCTGGGTGATACTGGGCTGGGTGATACTGGGCTGGGCTCAGCTGGGGGATACTGGGCTGTGTGATACTGGGCTGGGCTCAGCTGGGTGCTACTGGGCTGGGTGATACTGGGCTGGGCTGGGCTCAGCTGGGTGATACTGGGCTTGGCTTGGTGATACTGGGCTGGGTGAGGTGATACTGAGTGGGTTGGGCTGGGTGATAATGGGCTGGACTGGGTGATACTGGGCTGGGCTGGGTGATACTGGGCTGGGTGATACTGGGCCAAGCCAGTAATATCCGTGGCTCTGAGCATGTAGTTTTAACACAGAGTCTTCAGTCCTATAATCCACAGTCAGTGGCTTCGAATGGTGACATACCTATTAAAGTTGATGGATTCACAAATGGTTTTTCACCTGCTCCAGTTAACTTTTTATTTACCTGTATATATATTACCAGCCTTTTCACATTATTGCAAGAACCTCATCTCCCGCTTTTCAATAATCGCATCAAACAGCGACAGCGCTTTTCCCAGTCAAGTCATTAAATATCTGATCTAACTTCAAGTCCCCTTCTCATACTCCAACCATTTTAACCATTCATTGATGTGACAACATTTAAACTCATTTTCTGATCAATAAGCTGTCCGAGACATACACGGACTGTCCTCACTGCGCTTAAGGTGTCAGCTTTGTTTCAGTCAATTTAAGCCCCACTCCAGAGACTTGAGCACATAACCCAGGCTGACACTCTAGTTCAGTACTGAGGGAGTGCTACAACGTCGGAGGTATCGGCAGGGGCGGGGGGCGGGGTGCGGGAATTGCGGTCAGAAGCTTCCTTTGTACAAACGCATCCGATCCCCAAAAAAATCTCCGAAACTACCGGTTGGTCCCGGGGGAACGTAGGATTCCGGTCTGAGGCCTTCATTCACTGTGCAGTGTACAGGGATCTGTCTTCCACATACGGACGTCTATGTTGGAATCTCGTGGGCCTGGACCACCAATCACTATCTAGTATTCTCATTGATAACAGGAACTCTGTTTGTACAGGCTCCCACTACTATCAATAATAACCTTCTAAAACACCGAAACGCAGCACAATACATTTTTAAAAACACCTCACATATTTAAAATTAAATGTAATTAAATGTTTTAGAAAAAAATATATTCTTTGGAAAATGTTTTTAATGTGTTTTAATAGGGTTAAAAATAAACTTACCTTAATGTACAGGGTTCTTAACATAAAAATATGAGTGATTAATTTTAATTTTTCTATTTTTTTGAAGTGTTTCGCTGTTAAAACCAAGCTATGCACTTGCTTTTACCCAGCGTAAAAGTTTGAATGACATTTGCTGGGCATGAGTTGGGCAAATAGCCCAATCTCTCCCGTGCGGATGTCCGTCTCCCAGGAATGCATTCGATCTGACTGAAGAAATCTTGGCAGATCGGAAAAGCCGGTTTTTGGCGCATGCGCATTGCACCCCGAGAACCGGCTTTTGCAAGGCCTTGTCGGGTCTTTGTGCGCACTTCGTACATAACCAGCGAGGCCTCTGAGGGAGTATGAGACGTTAAACCGAGGCCTCGTCTGCTCTCTCAAGTGGATATAAAAGATCCCATTGCACTATTTCGAAGAAGAGCAGGGGAGTTATCCCTGGTGTCCTGGCCAATATTTATTCCTCAACCAACATCACTAATATAGATTATTCGGTCATTGTCACATTGCTGTTTGTGGGAGCTTGCTGTGCACAAATTGGCTGCTGCGTTTACATTTTTTTTTATTCGTTCATGGGATGTGGGTGCTGCTGGCCTTGAGAAGGTGGTGGTGAGCTGCCTTCTTGAACCGCTGCAGACCGTGTGGTGAAGGTGCTCCCACAGTGCTGTTAGGGAGGGAGTTTCAGGATTTTGACGATGAAGGAACGGCCAATATACTTCCAAGCCAGTATGGTGTGTGACTTGGAGGGGAACATGGAGGTGGTGGTGTTCCCATGTGCCTGCTGCCCTTGTCCTTCTAGGTGAGGTAAGGTCACGGGTTTGGGAGGTGCTGCTGAAGAAGCCTTGGCGAGTTGCTGCAGTGCATCTTGTGGATGGTACACGGTGCGCTGGTGGTGGAGGGAGTGAATGTTTAAGGTGGTGGGATGGGATGCTTACATTACAACAGTGACTACACCCCAAAAAGTACTTCATTGGCTGTAAAGTACTTTGGAATGACCTGAGGTTGTGAAAGGCACTATATAAATGCAAGTCTTTCTTTTTCTATCCATCTTTGTCTCCTATCCATTAGATTTTAATTTAGCTCTCAAACAGCATTTGATCCTTTTAAACACAGATCATAACAAAGAATGCAGCAAGGCAAGGCCATTCAGCCCATCGAACCCCAATCCTTTCATAGACCATGAACAATCTGCCACCCATTTAATCTCCTGAGAGAAAATGCTGTGTAAATACAACAATAATAACAACTGGCATTAATATAGTGTCTTTTACACAGTAAAACATCCCACGGCACTTCACAGGAGCGTAATTAGACAAAGAATGACACCGAGACACATAAAGAGATATCAGGACAGCTTTGTCAAAGAGGTCAGTTTTAAGGAGGGTCTTAAAGGAGAGAGGGGCAGCAAGGTTTTGGGAGGGAGTTCCAGAGCTTAGATCCTGGATGGCTGAAGGCAATACAGAATATATTCATACTGTCACAGCTCTATCTTCAATCCCGACCTGCTGTCCTCCCCTTTCAGAGACTATTGTGTCCTATGGAGTATTTGAGAATCTCAATCTACACCTATCCAGATAGCCCGCAATCTTGGTCCTAAATAGATGTCAACCCAGCTCGTTTTGGAAGGGATTAATTGCCCTAACCCCAACTGCTTTTGCCTGGATTCTGATGTACATATTCACCACTCTGTGGGAAAAGAAGGGTTTCGCCCAATCTTTAAACTAACTTGAGGTTAGTTCATTTTTAAGCCGTGTTCTCCAAGTTCGCTCCACTCTTGTCATGAGCCTCTCCGGTTAGTCTCAGGGAACTCATTATTCTGAAATAATCTTGTCACATCTTCTGTTAACAGCTGTTCCTTCAGGAATCATTCCCAATTTCGGAGGAGGAATAAAAGATTACTTGACCTGTCATGACCTCTTTATTGACTCGAGTTCCTGGGTGACATTTTGCTCTCAGCAATTTCTCCGATGGACTCCCGGAAAAATAAAACAGCTTATTTTGGATGTTCAATGCATTAACCTATTCTGCTATGGTGCCGTCCCCACAATGGAGATGCATTGTCCGATATTAAAATTCACTGTGATGGCATCTTTTCTGTGTGGCAAAACAATGCAGCTTGTGTAAGGAGGTAACCCATGAATGATTGACACTGGAAAGGAAAAGGAATAGTCCCTTTCCTAGACCTTGGCCAACATCTACACATCCATCACCTTTAGCTCGTTAAGAAAGCCAGCAATTGCATCGAGTGGTTTACATCAAATAGATTTCTGTGCCCTCTTCAGCCACGATCATTTCAAGGCATGTGAGATATTAAACAACAGCTGCAGTTCCGAGATACACTCTATCTGAAATTAGCACTGTAAATCACAAGTCGATTCACCCTGGCTCTATCCTGATAGTGTAGGAGATACACAATCAATAATGTCAGCCGTGGCTCAGTGGGTAGCACTGTTGCCTGAGTCACAAAGTCGTGGGTTCAGGTCCCACTCCAGAGACTTGAGCATAAAACCTAGCCAACACTCCAGTGCATTGCGGAGGGAGTGCTGCACTGACTGGAGGTGCTGTCTGTCAACTGCTCTCTCGGGCGGCCGTAAAAGATCCCAGGGCACTATTCAAAAGAAGAACAAGGGAGTTCTTCCCAGTGGCCTGGCTAACTACCATCAATAAAATAGATTTTCTGGTTATTATCTCACAGTCCATTCAAATCTGGCTTGAGCCTCAGGATGACATCATGAGCTAAGCACACTATGGGGCCCACTTTGACTTTTGGCCACCCTAGTCGGGAGGTGAAGTAACCCCTTTCGTGGTTTTGAGACCTCGACTCCAGTTACGCTTACCAGGCGAGTTGCAGAATGGCAAACGGGCATCCCGGACACAGATTGAAGCCTGAAAACGGGTCTGGAGTTGCCGCCAGGAACGTAAGTTGCAGGTGGGTGAGAGTTCATGATGACGGAGGGCTGGAGTCCTGGGATGGCAGTGGCCCAGATTAGTTGTGTGGGCCCCAGAGGTGCAAACCATCTACTTCTACTATTACAAGACTTACCTTGGGAGGATCTCTTTGGTTCCATCACCTGTGGAACTGGTCAGTGTGCACTGTGCAGGCTCTAACCAGGTCCTACCTAAAATGGCAATCGGAGCCCTATTTAAAAAGAAAGAAATAAAGACTTGTATTTATGTAGCGCCTTTCACGACCACCGGAAGTCTCAAAGCGCTTTACAGCCAATGAAGTATTTTTGGAGTGTAGTCACTGTTGTAATGTGGGAAACACGGCAGCCAACCTGCGCACAGCAAGTTTCCACAAACAGTAATGTGATAATGACCAGATAACCTGTTTTTGTTATGTTGACTGAGGGATAAATATTGGCCAAGGCACTGGAGATAACTCCCCCGCTCTTCTTCGAAATAGTGCTATGGGATCTTTTACGTCCACCTGAAAGGGAAGACGGGGTCTCAGTTTAACGTCTCAGACAAAAGAAGGCACCTCCGACAGTGCAGCACTCCCTCAGCACTGCACTGGAGTGTCCGCCTAGATTTATGTGTTCAGGTCCCTGGAGTGGGACTTGAACCCACAATCTTCTGATTCAGAGGCGAGAGTATTGCCCACTGAGCCACAGCTGACGTGTCATAGGATCCTGATTTCCATATGGGAAGGAGTCTATTGCCTGAATCAGGCGGGTGCTGTGGATGCCCCAGCGGTAGGCCCCTTTCCGAATGGCAATAGCCGTATCGCCAGTGTTAATGGTGGGAGGGAGCTAAGGCTGCTGACCACAATCTGAGGCCATTAATGCCAGGTGAAGGGAATCATAATCAGCCCCCTCTGTTGATTGCTGGTGCAAGCGCTAGATGGCATTGAGGGTTAGCACACAATTCTTTCTTATTTTCTTCATGGCAAGTGAGCGATGCCGACACCGCTTCCTTTATTACCCATCTTTAGTTGGGCTTGTTTGCCGCATCAGAGCCAACCACTGGAGCCACATATAGGCCAGACCAAGGGATGGGCAGCAGGTTCACTTCCCTGAAGGAGCCAGTTGGGTTTTTGCACCAAGCTCCCATATTTCGTGGTCATTTACTCCTGGCAGCAGCCCACAAATTACCTAATTCATCGAATTTCCATTTCACAACATTCCATTGGTGGGATTAGAACTCATGACCTCTGGGTCGTTAACCCATGTTGCCAGTGAGGAGCCAGCTATCAGGGGGTATCATAAATCAGACAGCAATGAAGGAGGGTTTTTGGACCATCGTGCCTATGCTGGCTCTTTGAAAGAGCTATCCAAGTGATCTCACTTCCCTTACTTTTTCCCTGTAGCCCTGCAAATTTTTCTTTTGGAACTATTTATCCAATTCCCATTTGAAAATTATTATTGAATCCATTTCCACAACTTTCTCAGGCAGCTCCCTGTGTAAAAAATTCTACTCATCTCCCCTCTGCAAATGGTATGTTAGTCTTTATTACAAGAGTATTTATTACTGCAATTATATAGGGTCCTGGTGGGACCACACATAGGGTGGTGTGTACAGTTTTGGTCTCCTTACCTAACGAAGGATATACTTGCCATTGAGGGAGTGCAACGAAGGTTCACCAGACTGATTCCTGCGATGGCGGGATTGTCCTATGAGGAGAGATTGAGTAGACTGGGCATATATTCTCTAGAGTTTAGAAGAATGAGAGGTGATCTCATTGAAATATACAAAATTCTTACAGGGTAGATGCTGGCAGGATGTTTCCTCTAGCTGGGGAGTCTAGAACCAGACTCAGAATAAGGGGTCAGCCATTTGGGACTGAGCGGAGGAGAAATTTCTTTATTCAGTGGGTGGTGAACCTTTGGAATTCTCTACCTCAGAGAGCTGTGGAAGCTCAGTTCAAGGCAGAGGTCGATATATTTTTGGATACTAAGGGAATGAAGGGATATGGGGACAATGCAGGAAAGTGGATTTGAGGTTGAAGATCAGCCATGATCTCTTTGAATGGTGGAGCAGGCTCGAGGGGCCGAATGGCCTCCTCCTGCTACTAATTCTTATGTTATGCTCTCAGTAATCTGTTAATAATGTTGTAATGATTCACAATTTTCGTCTCTTTGGCTTGAAAGGAATTTTAGTTTAAATTATGACTGTCGGCCAATGTTCCCCCGATTTTATTTTGGGTGCGGGGTTCCTTTAAGGGGCAGCACATCCCATTCAAAGGTTCACACATTTTCACATTTTGAAAAGCCTGTCCCGGACTGCGTGGAACCGGTAGATGGTCGCGTTGCGGAAACGTTGCTGTCGGGTTAATTTTAACCTATGCACCTGATGGAAGTCTGATGGCATCAGAACGGCTGCTGGTGCTTTTTGGGAAATACAATCAGGCGGGATGTAAAGCGGGCAGCCAATCCGACTTCATCAGTCTCCCGCCGGACGGATTAAGTTAAAATTACTCCCATGATATAAAGTCAAGAGTCAAGGTACAATGGGATAATTCCCAGAATTCCAGTAAACTTTACTGACTTGGCAGCAAAAGCCTAAACTCACAGAAGCAAAGGCTGGCAAAGTATTGTGATGGACTCTCCCAAAGAGAATAGCGTTAGTCATTAAGACTGTTGTACCATATCAGTTTTGAGACAATGGGCCTGAAATCCCGGCCTGGAATACCAGGCCCCGCAAAAGCCGGTTTTCGGCGTGCAATCATCATCATTGTCATAGGCAGTCCCTCGGAATTGAGGAAAACTTGCTTTCACTCCTGAAGGGAGTCCTTAGGTGGCTGAGCAGTCCAATACAAGAGCCACAGTCCCTGTCACAGGTGGGACAGATAGTTGTTGAGGGAAAGGGTGGGTGGGACTGGTTTGCCGCACGCTCTTTCTGCTGCCTGTGGTTGATTTCTGCATGCTCTCGGCAATTAGACTCGAGGTGCTCAGCACCCTTCCGGATGCTCTTCCTCCACTTAGGGCGGTCTTGGGCCAGGGACTCCCAGGTGTCAGTGGGGATGTTGCACTTTATCAGGGAGGCTTTGAGGATGTCCCTGTAACATTTCCTCTGCCCACCTTTGGCTCGTTTGCCGTGAAGGAGTTCCGAGTAGAGAGCTTGCTTTGGGAGTCTCGTGTCTGACATG
This sequence comes from Pristiophorus japonicus, assembly GCF_044704955.1. Classification (NCBI taxonomy): domain Eukaryota; kingdom Metazoa; phylum Chordata; class Chondrichthyes; family Pristiophoridae; genus Pristiophorus; species Pristiophorus japonicus. The sequence goes on from NC_091992.1 coordinate 78,893,800, forward strand.
CGGACTATGTGGCCTGCTCAGCGGAGCTGATCGAGTGTGGTCAGTGCTTCAATGCTGGGGATGTTGGCCTGAATGAAGACGCTGATGTTGGTGCACCTGTCCTCCCAGGGGATTTGTAGGATCTTACGGAGACATCATTGGTAATATTTCTCTAGCAACTTGAGCTGTCTACTGTACATGGTCCATGTCTCTGAGCCATACAGGAGGGCAGGTATTACTACAGCCCGGTAGACCATGAGCTTGGTGGCAGTTTTCAGGGCCTGGTCTTCAAGCACTCTTTTCCTCAGGCGGCCGAAGGCTGCACTGGCGCACTGGAGGCGGTGTTGGGTTTTGTCGTCAATGCCTGCTCTTGTTGATAGGAGGCTCCCGAGAGATGGGAAGTGGTCCACGGTGTCCAGGGCCACGCCGTGGATCTTGATAACTGGGGTGCAGTGTTGTGCGGTGAGGACAGGCTGGTGGAGGACCATTGTCTTACAGATGTTTAGCGTAAGGGCCATGCTTTCGTACGCCTCAGTAAATACGTCGACTATGTCCTGGAGTTCTGCCTCTGTCCGAAAACCGTGTTTTCCGATCTGTCAAGATATCTCTTGACAGATCTTCCGCATCCCCGGGAGAAGGACATCCACACGGGCGAGATTGCACTATTTGCCCAACTCATGCCCAGCGAATGTCCTTAAAACTCTTGTGCCTGGTAAAAGCAGGCACATAGCCTAGTTTTATCAGCATAAGAGTTTTAAAACACATAAAAATAAAAATTTAAAACACATTTTACGTTAAAAATCCTGTTCACTAAGCTAAGTTTATTTTAAACCCTAATTAAAACACTTTAAAAAAAAAAAAAAATCCCAAAAATATATATTTTTTCTAAAGATGCCATTAACTTTCATTTCAATTAATGTTAAATATGAGAGATTTTTTTTTAATGTTGTGTTTGGGTGTTTGGAAGGAGAGAATGTTTTTCATTGATAATAATGGAGCTCGCACTTACGGAGTTCCCATTATTATGAATGAGAATACTGTCCCTTCATTGGCTGTCCAGTGCCATGGGACTCCAGCTTCTCCCTCCGAATCTCCAAAACGTGAACGCGCTGCGAAGCACGGGAAGAGAAGGCCTCAGGCTGGGATTGCTGGAGGGCACAGGAACAATAGGTAGGTGCGGATCTTCTTATTTTCAGGCGAGCGCTCGCGGGAAGCCCAATATGGAGGTAATTAGCGCCGTCTTCTTCTTCTAAGGCAGTCCTCCAGAGTCGAGGATGACTTGCTTCCACACTAACCTGAGTTCTAAGGTGACTAATGAGACTGTACAGTCTCTGTCACAGGTGGGGCTGGTGGTGGTTGGAGGGATGGGTGGGTGGGGTGTTTGATTTATCGTGCACTCCTTCCACTGTTTGTACTTGATTTCCACATGCTCCCGGCAAAGAGACTCGAGGTGTTCGGCGCCTTATCGGATGCTCCTCCTCCACTTTGAGCGGTTTTGGGACAGGGATTCCCAGGTGTCAGTGAGGATGTTACATTTTTTCAAGAATGCTTTGAGGGTGTCCTTGAAGCATTTTCTCTGCCCTCCTAGGGCTCGCCTGCCATGACGTAGTTCGGAGTAGAGTGCTTGTTTTGGGAGTCTAGTATCGGGCATACGGACAATGTGGCCCGTCCATTGGAGCTGATCAAGCGTGGTCCATGCCTCGATGCTGGGGATATTGGCCTGAGAGAGAACACTGACGTTGGTGCGCCTATCCTGCCAATGGATTTGCAGGATCTTTCGGAGGCAGCGTTGGTGGTAATACTCCAGTACTTTGAGGTGCCTGCTGTACATAGTCCATGTCTCTGAAGCATATAGGAGGGCGAGTATCACTGCTACTCTGTAGGCCATGAGCTTGGAGCTGGATTTGAGGTCCTGGTCTTCGAACACTCTTTTCCTCAGGTGGCCAAAGGCTGCACTGGCACACTGAAGGCAGTGTTGGACCTCGTTTTCGATGTCTGTCCTTGCTGTCAGTAGGCTCCCGAGGTATGGGAAGTTGGGAAGTGGTCCAAGTTGTCCAAGGTTTCGTTATGGATCTTAATAACTGGAGAGCAGTACTGTGTGGCGGGGATGGTTGGTTGCGAACCTTTGTCTTCCGAATGTTTAATGTAAGGCCTAGACTTTTGTACGCTTCGGTGAAGGTGTCAACGATGGTTTGGAGTGTGCACAAACGCAAGCGTCGTCTGCATATTGTAATTCAATGACAGAGGTTGGAACAACCTTGATTCCGGACTTGAGGCATTGGAGGTTGAACAATTTCTCATTTGTCCTGTAGATTAACTCCAGCTTGTTAAAGGTGAGATGAAGCATTGCAATGAGGAAGATTGAGAAGAATGTTGGTGTGATGACATAGCCTAGCTTGACCCCAGTCTTTACTTGTATTGAGTCTGTGGTGGATCCGTTGGTAAGGATCACAGCTTGCATGTCATCAAGAAACAGGCAGAGGATGGTGACAAATTTTTGAGGACAGCCGAATTTGAGAAGGACACTGCATAATCCTTCACAGTTGATGGAGTCGAAGGCCTTTGAGGTCAAAGAAAACCATGTACAGAGGTTGATGCTGCTCCCTACATTTTTCTTGGATTTGTCGCGCGGTGAAGATCATGTCCGCTGTGCCCCTTAGTGGGCGGAATCCGCATTGAGACTCTGGGAGGAGCTCTTCAGCCACTGGGAGGAGACGATTGAGGAGGATTCACACCTGTAATGTTGGATTGATTCCCATTCAGAGGTACCAACAGGGATCGAAGCTGAACAGGCAATGCCGTTGCTATGGAATCCATCGCAGTGGTAGCTTTGATTGGCAGATCAGTGAGCCAATCCTTGGTACAGAGAGCTGAGGGGGGGGGGGGGGTAGGTGGGATCAAAGGTCAATCTTTTGTGCTCCTCTCTCTCTCTCGAGTGGACTGAGTCTGCATCACGTTTGGAGCAGACAGAAGGGTTTTGCTTTCTAAAGTTAATGCCAGTCAGTTCAACATTGCTGATTGTGAAGTAAGGTAGAGGTAGATCACAGCAAAGGGAAAAGTTTGCTTCACTTATTTTTTTTAGCTTACAAGGAGAAATAGGTCAATTTAGTTGTGAAAACAGTATTTTGTTCATTCATATATTGCCTATAATATAATTATCCCTGTCTTAGTCAAGCACTTTTCTGCTTGTTTGCTGTAAAATAGGCAAACGCACATGGGGCAAGATGCAAGTTCACAGGGGGCGGGCGGGGAGGGGGAGAGTAATTTTCAAACCCTGCCAAAATCAATGGAACGAAACCTATGTGGGTTCTACAGTGGGCGAGCAATCTGCTCCACCAGATTACAGCCCAGGATGAGAAGTTGAAAATTAGCTCCACAATATCCACAAGGGCTCCTATTGTTACGGTCCCTGACTCAAAATATTATTTAACTAGATATTGGTCAGTAAAGGCATGCTTCAGATTGTAGGGCACATAAGCTCCACTTATACAAGTGACTGTGATTTTGAACCTGAGAGTGTTGGCTCGAAATTTGTAACGAGCGTATCTGTTGAAGGGTCTATCAGCGAGAGGGTCCTGTACAGCTGATAGTAGTGTGCTACATACAGCAGACACCTCAAAACGCTAGAGAAGTACCACCAGCGCTGCCTCCGCAAGATCCTGCAAATCCACTGGGAGGATAGACGCACCAACGTCAGTGTTCTCGCCCAGGCCAACATCCCCAGCATCGAAGCACTGACCACGCTTGACCAGCTCCTTTGGGCGGGCCATATTGTTCGCATGCCTGACACAAGACTCCCTAAGCAAGCGCTCTACTCGGAACTCCTTCACAGCAAGCGAGCCCCAGGTGGGCAGAGGAACGCTTCAAAGACACCCTCTAAGCCTCCTTGATAAAGTGCAACATTCCCACCGACACCTGGGAGTCCCTGGCCAAAGACCGCCTTAAGTGGAGGATGTCATGTATGTAACCACAATGTAACAACACTGTATTACTGTATACGCTCAACCTAGATGCACACCTTGACCACAAGGGGTGAACTTGTGGGAGATACTCCTTACCTGATCACACAGGTATAAAAAGGGAGGTCCCACGCAGGGTCATTGTCTTTGGAGTCCTGTGAATAAAGAGTTAAGGTCACAGAGTGACCTTGTCCCCAGAATGTGCCTTGTGTCGTTTCATACTGTAGAGTAAGGACTTTACAGAGGAAGTGCATCCAGGAGAATGCTGAGCACCTCGAGTCTCGTCGGCAAGAGCACGCAGAAACAAAGTGCAGACAGTGGAAGGAGCCTTTGGCAAACCAGACTCCCCACCCACCCTTTCCTTCAACCACTGACTGCCCCGTCTGTGACAGAGACTGTAATTCCCACATTGGACTGTTGAGCCACCTGAGAACTCACTGAGTGGAAGCAAGTCTTCCTCGATTCCGAGGGACTGTCTATGATGATGATGAGGCTGAGTAAGAATCCAGTATACTTCTCTGATTGTGTTATTACACAGATGGTTCAGAGAGTATTTGTATGTATTTATTACTGAGCATTTTGCAATAACCACCAATATTCCATCTTCATTGCACATTAATTAGGTAATAGTGTGTGCAATTATAATTAAACATTATCTTATTGTAAAAATATTAGAATGATTTGACCGTAATTATATATATATATAACTTGAGTTATTAATGTAATTCCAGGCGAGATACTATCACTTTAAACTGAAAGCAGCAAATCAAAAATAAAATACATTTTCAAGCAAGATCCCGCTAAGCTGTTCGGCCATGCTGGGGTCTGGAGGTCCCCCGCAGGCCACACACCGGCTGCTACAGGGAAGGATCAGCACATGCATGAAACTTTGAATGGGCCATGCATCCAGTTAAAGGGACAGCACACTAAACGAAATTAAGGGGAACATTGTTTACAAGTCTAGTACTTTTGCATAATTTGTGGCGATTTTAGATGAAGTAAGCATGGAGGTCCCAGGAGAAGATTTATATTTATACACCTCATCACGTCTCAAAGGCATTGAAATTGCTCCGTGAGATAATAAATGTGATTGCTAAACAAATCATCTGAAATAGCATTCTCTATAGTTTAGTCAGTCATTTAAACATTTTTTACATGGGAAAATCTCCGTCCTGGGTTAGCAGGCTGAGGAATTTCAGGTATACCCATTAAATGTGCGCCCAGCATCATTGGACACCAATATTTCAGGTATACCCATTAAATGTTTATATGCTGTATTGATTTAAAGCTGCAGAATAAATTAGAATTACAATGGGAAGTAAATGGATCCACGAATAGTGGAAATAGTTGAGTCTCTTTTATAAGCCAATAGATGATTCACTTCAGTGCGTTCCATTATTATAAATAAAGGTTTTGAGAACTATTTTAACTTATCTCTCTTTATCTCAAACTCTGTGGGACTGGAACTCCTGGGGTCAGCGAGGGTGTAGGAATGGGTGGCAGAACCTGGATCTGACGGGTCACAGCCCATTTGAAAAGTTTCCAAAATTTTGGAAAAAAAGTGCGGGAGACGGAAGTGTAAACGGGCGAATTCTGGATTTAGGACCGAATGATGTCACTCCTCCTACATTCCAGAATTTCTGCTCTGAACGGCAACCCTGTAACAAGCGCCTGTACACAGTCAGTGTGTTGCCTGGACCACCTCATGAAGGTGGAAGTGGAGTCCTAAAAGTACACCCCACGGGGCCGAAATTGCCCCCCGCCCGAAACGCGGCGCATGCACCCCGTTTCTACTGATTTAACTGCCGCGGTGCTCGAGGTGGCCTCTTGAGCGATATTCTGCTCTTTGTTTTTTTACAGGCGGATCGGAAGTCGGTCATAATGGGGGCGGAAGTGGGGCTGTGAGTGCATTAGAAGGGCGAAAGTTGGGGTGGAGCAGAGCGACCGCCACTGTCATGACGACATCACAGCACCATGTCACCACGGCTCTCTCCTTCACTTTAAAGGAGAGAGCCTTCGCAATTTTTAAAGTTCGGTCCACTGGGCCACCAGTGAGGGTTTCAGCCGGGCCAGACGCCTGGCACCCGGGGCATTATTTTTGGCCCGACACGGCAGTCGGCCGACATAAAAAAAGCATGGCGGCAGCGGTGCGTCCTCCCCTTTAATGGGAGCCGCACCGCCATTGCACAAGGTGCACCGTCGGGAAAAAGCAGGTTTTGGCACCGTTCGGCAGGGGGAGGATTTCCTCGACGGAATTTCGCCGGCGGAGGGGAGAACATCGGCGGTGCATACTGTGATGACGCACTTAGCACGGGTCGGCAGCAGCGGAGCGGGTCACCACCGGGATACCGCAGGAGCGGAATTTTGATAATGGCGGCCGTTACACGAAAAATCGGCGGCCATTGCACTCCGCAGCGTGGCCGCTGATTTCCAGTGTGAAGCTGCCTTAAGGGAAGGTGCAATTTCAGCCTGCATGTGATCTCTGGTAGGAAAACATTTTTGTCTCCAAGTTTGCTTTGATTGGTCTCTTTATCTGAATATTTCATCTTCAAATCCAACACTTTGGTGAGGTGAGTCCACCCAGCGAATTTAGCATAAAATTCAGTGAATTGGGGTTTCCAATGGGGATCCTATTATATATGATATAAATATTGGAGGAAGAAGATGAGGAGGAGCAAGTGGCTGCACAGGAAATCCTTCATTTAAGTTCCATGCGGTTCACATTGTGCTGAGTGAACCAGTTTTGCCTCAGGAGAATTGATTTGTTTGGTGTTCAAAGTGCCTGAGATTGGAAACTCTGAGCTGCCCCACAAATGGAGCCATTTGTTTCCACACCATCTCTTTCAGCTTTAAGGCTGACCTGGTTTCATAAGCAGCACCTGTGTGACTGACGGCATTTCTATCGAGGCATAGGCATTATTTTTCCTCAATGTTGTCATTAGACAAACAACACATTCTTGCAGTGACTCATCCATCCATCCAACAGGCTGTGAATTGAATGATGCATTCTTCAGTACACATAGCATAATGGTTCTTGAAGATTAATTCACATCAGAGTTCGGTTAAAGGTTCACAGTCGGATTGCTGAGGCAGATTTGAAATCTTCGTCAAACTTTGTCTTCAAGACTGTGCAAATCTTGTTCCTTACTGATTGATGTCTTGTAGCACACTCCAGGAAGAGTTGTCCTTTAGGGATTAACCAAGTGATTGACTTCCTTGGGGTAATATATAGATTCCAAGACAATAGACAAGGCCACTCTAAAAGCCTAATATAAGTAACAATTTGCATTTATATACTGCCTTTAATGTATTGAAGCATCTCAAGGTGTTCACAGCAGCAGTTATCAGACAAAATTTGACACTGAGCCAAATAAAGAGATATGAGGACAGATGACCAAAAGCTTGGTAAAAGAGGGAGGTTTTAAAGAAAGACTTAGATTTAGATGGAGCCTTTCACGACCACCGGACGTCTCAAAGCGCTTTACAGCCAGTGAAGTACTTTTGGAGTGTGGTCACTGTTGTAATGTGGGAAACCCGGCAGCCAATTTGTGCATAGCAAGCTCCCACACACAGCAATGTGATAATGAGCACATAATCTGTTTTTTTGATTGAGGGATAAATATTGTACGTGCTTATTTGTGCTGCAAAAATGGCCAACATGCTCCACCCTTTGTCTATGATCGATCCCCTTGGAGGATAAGCCACACCCTGAAGTTTTACAGGAATGTGTAACTGGAACCGCCCATCTCAAGGTCTCACTAACTGCAAATTGTATCTCGATCCACTTTGACTTCCTGAAGTGACAGATAGAGCTCCTCAGAAGACAGCAAGGGCCAAACAAAGTGCCTTACACCAGTCCAAGTGCATGCCTCCCCCAGCCGAAGAGCCTTACCCCAGTCCAAGTACATCCCTCCCCCAGCCAAATGATCAGGATGTTGAAACAGTTTGGGTGGAGATAAGAAATAATATGCGGGAAAAGTCATTGGTGGGAGTAGTCTATAGGCCCCCTAACAGTAGCAACTCTGTTGGTAGGAGTATAAACCAAGAAATAGTAGGGGCTTGTAAATAGGGAACAGCAATAATCATGGGTGATTTTAACCTCCATAGTGACTGGACAAATCAAATTGGTCAGGGTAGCCTTGAGGAAGAGTTATAGAGTGCATAAGGGATGGGTTCCTTGAGCAGTATGTCACGGAATTGACCAGGGGGCAGGCTATCTTAGATCTGGTCCTGTGTAATGAGACAGGATTAATAAACAATCTCCTAGTAAAGGATCCCCTTGGAACGAATGACCATAGCATGGTTGAATTTCAAATTCAGATGGCAGGCGAGAAAGTTGGATCTCAAACCAGCGTACTCAGCTTAAATAAAGGAGATTACAAAGGTATGAGGGCAGAGTTGGCTAAAGTGGACTGAGAAAATAGATTAAAGTGTACAATGGTTGATGAACAGTGGTGTACATTTAAGGAAATATTTCATAACTCTCAAGGAAAATATATTCCAGTGAGGAGGAAAGGGTGTAAAAGAAAAGATAGCCATCCGTGGCTAACTAAAGAAATAAAGGACGGTATCCAATTAAAAACAAGGGCATACAAAGTGGCCAAAACTAACTGGAGGACAGAAGACTGAGAAGCTTTTAAAAGCCAGCAAAGAATGATTAAAAAAATGATTAAGAAAGGGAGGATAGACTATGAAAGTAAACTAGCATGAAATATAAAAACAGATAACAAGAGTTTTTTACAGGTACATAAAAAGGAAGAGTGGCTAAAGTAAATGTTGGTCCATTAGAGGACGAGAACAGGGAATTAGTGATGGGGTACATGGGGAACCCACAACCTTCTGACTCAGAGGTGAGAGTACTACCCAGTTTAAAAAAAAAATTATTATTGAACATTAAAAATATTTACAACATCGTGATCATGCCATTGTATCATACAAATACATTCCTCCCCTCTGCACAACCATTCCTCCAATACATGTTAACATCAAAACCTGAAGATGAATTTGTCTCCCGCAACATATAATAATCTATTGTACTTTACAAATTGATCATAAAAAACTATTTTTAAATTCTTTTCTGAATAAAACATCCACAGAGCCTTATAAATGATCTTTTAGTTTATATTTAAAATACTCTTTTAGGTTTATTCTCTTCTGTTATGTATTGATGCTTGGGGTCACCAGACACCATGGGGCGCCACTGTCGGAGGTCATCAGGCTGTACGTGCGTATGCGCGGTCACTGGTATGTAAGCATGGATACCATGTCACGCGGGTAATTTGAGCACGAATAAAGTTGGATCAGGTTTATACCTGAGGCCACTTACAGTAACAAGACTCTTGAGTCATTACATTTGGCGACGAGGTAACAAGAACCATCGCATGTACAATGGGCACTATTGGAATTCTGGAGTGATTTGTGGAGGACGAGGATTGGGTGGATTTTATCGACCGCCTGGATCAGTATTTTGCGGCTAACCAAATGGAGAGAGAGGTTGACGCAGTCAGGCGCAGGGCGGTTTTCCTCACCGTTTGTGGTCCAAAAATTTACGTCCTTATGAAGAACCTTCTCTCGCCTTTATGTCCAACGGATAAAGAGTACGAGAATTTGTGTGCTTTGGTGCGTGACCAGCTTAAGCCAAAAGAGGGGATCATCATCTCATGCTATCGCTTCTATACACATGTTCGTGCTGAGGGCCAGGATGTCGGGATTCGTCATTGACCTACATCGCTGAGCCGTGTAAGTTTGGGAACGTGTTGGAAGACATGTTGCAAGATTTCTTCATGTTAGGCATCAACCATGATGTGATTCTTTAGAAGTTTTTGGCCAAAGAGAAGCTGGATTTGAGAAAGGCCATCGTGACTGCCCAGGCATGCAAGACGACTGATGATAATTTGAGGCAGATATCATTGAAGAGTCGGAGCTCCACGGCAGGTACTGAAAAACAAAATTATGTCATCTTCTGGCAGAGCTGCTTATGGTAGGGCCTACTCGACTGCTTATGCAAAACCTCTAGCTGCTCAGAGTCTGCCAACTGGTACAAATCTGATTTCACCCTGTTGGCGTTGTGGGGGCAATCATCGGCCTCATCAGTATTGGTTTAAACAATACGCCTGTAATGGCTGTTCGAAAGTGAGGCACCTTCAGAGAATGTGCCCATAACTGAGCAAGAGCGCTGCCGCTCATCACATTGTTGATGACCAGTCCAGTGCTGGCCCGGATACACAACTCAAGGAGGAAGTGTATGGTCTGTATTCATTCTTGGGAAAGAGCCAGGCGATAATCATTAATGTGAAGCTGAATGGCGTGCCTGTATCAATGAAGCGGGTGCGAGTCAGTCGATAATGAGCCAAAGGGCATTCGACAAGCTGTGGGACACTGAGGCTGTGAAGCCTAAGCTGAGTCCAGTCAATGCCAAGTTGCGTACTTACACTAAGGAACTCATACCGGTGATTGGCAGTGCAGTAGTCAAGATGTCATATGATGGTGTGGTTCATGATCTACCATTATGGATTGTCCCAGGTAAAGGTCTAATGCTGTTCGGCAGGAATTGGCTCGAGAAAATCAAGCGGAACTGGAATGATGTCAAAGCGTTGTCCTCGGTGGATGATACTTCGTGTGCTCAAGTGTTGAAGAAGTTTCCTTCTTTGTTTGAACCGGGCATTGGTAATTTTACTGGAGCCAAGGTGCAGATTCACCTGGATTCTGATGCAAAGTCTGTCTATCATAAAGCTCGGTCTGTTTCTTACATGATGAGGGAGAAGGTTGAAATTGAGCTTGACAGACTCCAATGTGAAGGGATCATATCACCAGTTGAGTTTAACGAGTGGGCCAGTCCCATTGTTCCTGTATTGAAGAGTGACGGCACTGTCAGGATTTGTGGAGAATACAAGGTTACGATTACCCGATTTTCGAAACAGGATCAGTATCCGTTACCAAAGGCTGATGACCTGTTCGCTATGCTAGCTGGTGGAAAGTCGTAAGCTAGATCTGAATTTGGCCTTTACGACACAGGAGCTTGTCGGCACTTCGAAGAAACTCACCTGCATCAACATCCATAAAGGATTGTTTGTCTACAACAGGTGTCCTTTTGGAATTCGTTCGGCTGCAGCCATATTTCAGAGGAATATGGAGAGTCTACTGAAGTCCGTTCCTAGAACTGTCATGTTTCAAGATGACATTCTGGTCACAGGTCCGCGACACTGCCGAACATCTGAATAATCTTGAAGAAATCCTAAATCGTCTGGACAAAGTGGGATTCAGGCTGAAATGTTCGAAGTGTGTCTTTATGGCACCTGAAGTTGAATTCCTGGGGAGGACGATTGCTGCTGATGGCATCAGGCCTACTGATTCGAAAACCAAGGCCATCAAAAATGCACCTAGGCATCAGAATGTGACAGAGCTGCATTCATTCCTTGGGCTACTCAACTACTCGGTAATTTCTTACCCAGATTGAGCACTTTATTCGAGCCACTACACATGCTACTCAGAAAAGGCAACAACTGGGTCTGGGGTGTGTCTCACGATAGAGCCTTTGAGAAGGCTAAGAATCTGCTCTGTTCAAACAAGTTGCTTGTTTATTATGATCCATGTAAGCATCTTCTATTGGCTGTGATGCTTCATCATATGGGGTTGGCTGTGTACTCCAACAAGCAAATGAGTCGGGTAAGCTACAACCTGTCGCGTATGCTTCGAGAAGTTTGTCAAAGGTGGAAAGGACTTACAGCATGGTAGAAAAAGAAGCTTTGGCCTGTGTGCATGGGGTCAAAAAGATGCATCTGATACCTGTTTGGTCTTTGTTTTGAACTAGAAACGGATCACAAGCCACTCATTTCATTGTTTTCGGAAAACAAAGGTATTAATAACAATGCATCGCTCCATATCCAGAGGTGGGCATTGACATTGTCTGCCTATGATTATGTTATTCATCATAGACCGGGCACTGAGAATTGTGCCGATGCACTGAATCTCTTCCTTTGCCCACACCGGATATGGTGACGCCTCAACCTGCAGATCTACTGTTAGTAATGGATGTTTTTGAGAGTGAAGGAACTCCTGTCACTGCTCAACAAGTTAGGATCTGGACCAGCCATGACCCTATTTTATCGGTTGTGAAACGTTGTGTCCTCAGTGGTGATTGGTCTGCAATATTATGGAGATGCGTGAGGAGACCAAACCTTACAACCATCGCAAAGATGAGCTATCCATTCAGTCAGATTGTTTACTGTGGGGTAATCGTGTCATTATGCCTAAGAAAAGTAGAGAAAAATTTGTACGTGAGCTACATAGCACTCATCCCAGTATTGTCATGATGAAAGCCATTGCTAGGTCTCGTGTATGGTGGCCTGGAATTGACTCTGATCTGGAATGATGTGTGCATTAATGCAATACTTGCATGCAGCTAAGTAAAGTACCAGCAGAATCTCTGCTGGATCTTTGGTCGTGTCTATCTAAACCATGGTCCAGGATCCACATCGACTTTGCGGGCCCTTTCAGGGTGGTCGATGCATATTCAATGTGGATAGAGTGTATTATTATGTCATCCAGTACAACTACAGCTACTATTGCGAGCCTTAGTGTCATGTTTGCTTCTCATAGTTTGCCTGACATTGTTGTGAGCGACAAAGGATCTTGCTTCACAAGTCTTGCGTTTCATGAAAATCAATGGTATTAGACATTGAGGTCAGCTCCATTCAAACCTGCTTCTAATGGTCAAGCAGAGCGTGCTGTTTAAACGATCAAGCAGAGTATGAAACGTGTAACTCAAGGTTCACTGTAGACTCGTTTGTCATGTATATTGCTCAGTTACAGGACAAGACCTCATATGCTTACTGGGGTTTCCCCTGCTGAACTACTGATGAAGAGAAATCTCAAGACCAAGCATTCTCTTGTTCATCCTGATCTGAATGATCGTGTTGAAAACAGACGTCAAAGTCAGCAATGGTATCATGATCGTGCTGCTGTGTCATGTGACATCTCGGTCAACGATCCAGTTTATGTACTGAACCATGGTCAAGGTCCAAAGTGGATCGCCGGTACTGTTACAGCCAAGGAGGGTAACAGAGTGTTTATTGTTGTGCTCAAGAATGGGCAAACATAACATGTTGATCAGGTAAAACTGCGGCACACGGATGAACTGGAAACGTTTGAGGAAGATGCAGTCAGTGACCAACCAACCAATGTTCATTCATTAGAGGACTTTGCTGTCATTACTGAACCTGGACCTTCAGTCTCTGATGTGGTCATTACCACTCCCATCAGATTGGTTACTCAGCCTTCAGTCACAACTGACTCAGAACGCTCGTCTAGAAATAAAGTTGAGCTGAGACGATCAACTCGTGAGAGGAAAGTCGCAGACCGTCTTAATTTGTAAAAAGACTGATATTAAGATCTTGAAAGGGGATGTTGTTATGTATTGATGCTTGGGGTCACCAGACACCAGGGGGCGCCACTGTCGGAGGTTATCGGGTTGTACGCGCATGTGCGCGGTCACTGGTATACAAGCGCGGGTACTTTGAGTGTGGGTACTTTGAGCGCGAATAAAGTTGGATCAGATTTATACCCGAGGCCATTTACAGTAACAAGACTCTTGAGTCATTACATCCTGCCCCTTAAAAAACAGAGCATTCCTTCTTTGCGTAATCACAAATCTAGCCAAACTGAGCATTACATTAATTGCTGCTCAGCATTAATCGAGCAGACTCTCTTGCAATTCCCATCTCAAAATTGAGTCCCATGGGATTCCCATCCTTGCTCTTTGGTCCTCACCCAGCAAGAAAACCTCACACAACTGTCGAACATAGTACTTAAAATCCTTTAACTGCGGGCATAACATCAGCAAATGGGACAGAGTCTCATCCCACGTTCCACACACTGGGCAAGTTGCCACCTCTACTCGCCCAATCTTACATAAGCCTATCATGGTAAAAATCCGGTTATGAGCCAATTTTAAATCCAGTTCAATCCACTCTTGGCATTTAAAATCTGCCCACACTCCCTTCCAAATCCTGTTGAAGTCCAGCTGTGGGTATATATTCTGCCAAAACTCCTGACTAGCAGGTGTGTTAAATCTCCATTCTCTAAATACCCCATAGAAATCTCCAGTATTACAGTTGTCAACTTGGACCAACTCCTCCCCTTTCTCCAGCAGAAAGTTTGGAAAAGCGGGACGCATTATACTCCTTTGGCGATTGCGTATTTATTTCTTCCATCCAATCCTGTGGCATTGCCCTCACAATCTTTTCATACATGATCTTAATTGCTTTTTCCTCTACCTCCTGATCCTCCTCCCAAACCATATCCCTCACTACCGCTTCCAGCAACCAACCTGGAATTACCTCATATAATACACCTTTCACATATATAATACCAGCTTTTATAAAAGCTTGATTAAATAATACCTCTCCTTCAATATTGATCCACAATGTTATTCAAAAATAAGGGCTGTTCTAAAAATTTCTCAGCACCTTTGGGCATAAACTGGACACTTTTAAAAATTGTCTACACAACCCCCTTATAAAACCCAGGGAGAGATTTAATCGATTTCAAAAACATATTATTGTATTCCATATAAAATATTCCCTGTCCTCCTATCCCACTTAATTAAAAAAATATGCTGGAAACAACTCTTCCAAAAACTTATATTTGACTTCTGAAGAAATCTCTTCACCCATTTAATTCGAAAGGAATTTTTTCTTCCAATCAATATCTGGGAAATCGATTCCTCCCTGATTTCGCTGTCCAATGATGGTATTGTAAACAACCAAGGCTGGTTTCCCTTCCCAAAAAACTTTACACAAGCCTCTCGGATAGACTTTTCCACCGACTCAGGAATATCCTCCACCGTCAATAAGTACCATGGTTTAGATAGCAGGAGAGCTTCCTTGCACTTTCAACCACCTTCTTTCCTACCTTCCCAAAATCTTTAATTTTCAACCTTCGGTTCCCAATTTAGTCGATTCACTTCATCCCTATCCTTCTTGCACCCCATATGCACCCCCAGAACTTCTAAAACCTCCAACACCTTAAAAGAGCTTTCCTCCAACCACTCCCCCTACTCCTTCCCACAACCAGGCCTTGGGACGTACTATAATTTACTCTGGCTCCTGAAGCTCTACAATACTCCTCCACTACTCCCATAGCTTTCCTCATTGACTCCCCATCTCTCAATGTTAAGGTCGTCTCATCTGTGTATTGGTGTATCATCGACACCTGCCCGGAACTGGGAACCGCAATCCCGACTACGCCCTGTTCCTTTCGCATCATGTAACCTAATGGTTCTGTTACCAATGTGTACAAAAATGGGGACAGGGGACAACCCTGTCTCACTGATCTCTGTATTGGAAAATACCTGGATATAAAGCCATTACATTTAACACAGTTAAATGTGTTTGAATAAAAAATCCTTATCCAGTCAATGATAAACCAAATGCTTCCAAAACCATCAATAAAAACTCATGAGAGACTCTATCAAAGGCTTTCTCTTGATCCATCTTTAGCACATAAGCTTCCCTCCCACTCTCTTCCATGAGTTCTATCACATCTCGGATTGAGACCAGAGTCAGTGATGTCCCGGCCTGTGACTCCATAGGACTGAGAGGGCAAAAATATCTGCGGCATCACTTCCTTCATACGATTTGCCAAAACCCTCGCCAAGATCTTATAATCCACATTTAATAATGTAATGGGCCTCCAATTCTTCAGATCCCTTCTATCCCCTTTATTTTTATAAACTAAGCTTATGCTACCTCTTTTCATAGATGGGGCCAGGCTTCCCTCAGCTATAATCTCTTTGAAAATCTCTAAGACCAATGGACTTAAAATCTCTAAAAATTCTTTATAAAATTCTGCACTTAATCCATCGGACCCTGGGCTTTTCCCTCCCTTCATTCCACTTATTGCTACTTTTATTTCCACTAATCCTACTTCTTTGTCACACGTGCTTCGCTCATTCTCCTTTAAACCCTCTTCAATAAAAGCATTAACCTTCTCCATCGCCAATTTGGAAATGTCTTTTTTTGTATATAACTCGATATAGCCGCCTCCATAATCTCTCCACTTTCATTAATGATCTTCTCTCCAACCTTCAACTCTCCAGTTAATGATAACCTTTGTTGCAACTTCTTTTGCTCTAGAAAATATCTAGTGCATCTTTCTCCCTCCAATGCATCTTTAGCCTTTGCGCGGAGAATGGCCCCCTTGCATTTTTCAATCTTGCAATAATTCCCACTCTTCCTTTAAAACCTGCCACTTAGTCTCTGCTCCCTTATCCCCTCCGTGAACTGCTTTACAGATATCTATAAACCTTCTGTTTATATTCTCTTCTTGACACCGGTTAGCTGTTGCTCTTTCTTTCCCATAACGTACCGAAAAAACTTTTACCTCATATTTGAAATTGTCCCACCAAACTCTTTGATCTTTGAAGAATAAAGGTTCCTTCCGAGCATTCTTTATTATATTTAAAATCCCTTCTTTAAAAACAATTTCTTTCAGGTACTGATTGTTTAAAATCCACACCCCTGGACCAATCTTAACTCTGCTGTTCCTAATTTTAAGAACCAAAGCCGAGTGGTCACTAAAAAATACTTTTTTATAATAAATCTCCATCACCTCAGAACTTAACCCTTCCTGGTTTAACACAAAATCAATTTTCTCTGTTTTAAAACATTACCAACACAACCTCTTCTGGAGAACTCCCTTTTTATGGGGTTCCAATCCCTCCATAAGTCTCTCAAATTTAAATTTGCCATCATTTTTACAATCATCTCTCTGGAGTTATCGTCCTTAAAGGTCATCTGGGCTGAAATGTCCATCCGAGATAAAAATACATTAAAATCCCCCACTATACAAAACTCATGGCGCTTGCAACGGTCATTCGGCGCATAGATATTAAAGAGATCACAATTCAATTCATTCATTTGTACCTTTAGCTGTAAAAATCTCCCCTCAGTGTCCTTGCCAACCAATGCAACATTCTCTTTTATGGACAAACTCACTAATACAGCCACCCCTCTACGGTTATTGTTTGTGCAACTTGCAAACATTTCTCCCTTCCAAACCTTCCGAACCCTTTCTAGGATATCCTCATCTCAAAAGGTTTCTTGCAGACACAACAGGTCAGTGCCTTTAAAACACTGCAACAACTGCTGCAATTTCTTCTCCCACCTCAGTCCGTTCACATTAATCGAGACCAATGTAATCATGGCTCCTAATAAAAGAAGTGTGTCTGATAATCCCCCCATCATTATTAAATCTCTGGCCCGTCCCTCCTCTCATGCTCCTTCCCAATCTTTTGGGCAGCTGTTGCTTTCTCCTGTAGCCTCCGGCTCTTTTTCACCTCCTGTTTGAACTTTCCCTGCAGTTTCAGCTTCTTCCGTACGTTAAATTTAGGCCGCGGAACTTCCCCTTCTCCCTCCTTCTGCCTCTCACTAACCTTTCCCTTTCCACATGATGCACCCCACCCCCCAATTCCATATCACCTTCCTCCTCTGACTCCTCACGCTCGAGCACTTCTGTAATCTCCCGTTCCTGCTCCCCGTCAGATACATAACCTCCCTTAGAGAGTCCTCCTATTAACATGGTTTCTCCAACAGTGCCACTCCCTTCGGCCTCACCTCCACCGCTGACCCTTACTCCCCGTTCTTCTCTCTCTGTGACAATGGTGTGTCTCCACCCATCTTGCTCCCTTTTGGCGTCTTTGTCTCCCCGCTCCCGTCCTGCTGCCCCTTTAAGGCTCCTGCCTCTTGCACCTTCTCCTGGTCTTGTTCTCTCCTGCTCTCTAAGATGTACAACTTCCCAGCTCTCTTTGCCTCACACTCACAGCAGGTGGGGCCTTTGTGACACACTGCACAGCTCTCTGCCTTGTAGTTCCGAGCGATGTGTCCAGATTAGCTGCAGTTATAACAGTACAGGTCTGGACAGCTTCTTAGTAGATGATTATCTCCAAGACAGTAAGAGCAAACCTTCACCTGGTTATCATGCAGAACCCGGAAGTACTGCATTCCTTCAATTGTCTCAGATTTCATGCTGTAGGGCAATGACTTCACCCTCTCTGGGAACTGCACTTTTACATAATGTGTTCCATCGACAACCTGTGTTCCAGGATAGTATCTCCTTTTTATTACTGAGCAAACTTTAATGTTCCACGACTCCAACTTTTTTTTATCAGCACATCGTCCTCAACATAAACTGGCAGGTTTAACAATGAAATCACCACCTTTTCAGAATACAGCAAAGATACATCCAAGTCCTTCTCACCAACCTTCAGGCTCAGTAAAAGTCTTTCCACCTCCCCTCGGCCACTGACCGTCACTTCGAATCCAACATTCGGCTTTGGTCGGCAAGCAAAGCAACTTCCCTCACCCCAGTCCTCATGTACTGCCTGGATAATATCCCAAGCTCGCATCTCCTTATCATGGCAGTGAACCACCACCGTGTTTTCTTTTCCGAACCTCCTGGGGTCCCGGCCCAAATCTTTGGGCCTTTTATTCTCCCGTCTCAAGACATTCTCTCCCCTGGTTAAATTCACGCTGGGAGCATTGTCTTCAGTGGGGCCCGGCACTCTAGGCCCCTCAGCAGCCTCTGGCTGATGTTTATGGGCCAAAAAGGCCCTAAAATTTGAAAAAAAAAACCACCACCAACTTTTTACAAACTCACTCCAACTCCTGCAGTAATCAGCAACACCTGCTCACTCCTAGCCCCTCCCACCAAGAGTGCTACCCACTGAGCCACAGCTGAAACAATGACATATTTATGTGCAGGGCTGTCCAGGAGAATCCGGGGATTGAGTCACTGCGTGTTTCCCTCCACCCCCTCCCTAATCCCGGGGGGCTGCTATTGGTATTGATGATCCGGACCCAGAACCAGCAGCCCTCTCCTGGAGTGGCCTAAATGTAGATGCATAGCAACTTGGTGACAGCAGGTTGTGTTCTTTAAAAAGTTTTTTGTGAAGCATTTTCTGATGCAGTATTATAGTTTCTGTAAAGAGTTCTGACCTGTTAGAATTTAAATAAGCCGCTAATGAGGTTTTGTCAACTGTCAATATATCTATATTGATTTATGTTTGAAAAAAATAGCAACTCGTGATTTCGATACCAAATCTCTTGATTTTTTAAGAGTTTGTTCCTTGATTTATGAGACGGTGGGGTTGGCATTACTGCAAATGGATAGCTGTAAAACAGGAGATCAGGGTGCATTTGGTAGGGAGGAACTAAAAAACCAAAATAGTATAAGACAGAGGCCATTTTTAACTGAGAGATCGGATAGGTTGGGGTTGTTTTCCCTGGAACAGAGGAGGCTGAGGGGAGACCTTATTGAGGTCTGTAAAATTATGAGGGGCCTAGATAGGAAGGACCTATTCCCCTTAGCAGAGGAGTCAACAACCAGGGGGCATAGATTTAAAGTAATTGATAGGAGGTTTAGATGGGATTTGAGGGGAAATTTATTCACCCAGAGGATGGTGGGGATCTGGAACTCACTGCCTGAAAAGATGGTAGAGGCAGAAACCCTCACCACATTTTACTTGGATATGCAGCTGAAGTGCTGTAACCTACAGGGCTATGGACCAAGAGCTGGAAATGGGATTAGGCTGGATAGCTCTTTGTCGGCCGGTGCAGACATGATGGTACAAAATGGCCTCCTTTCATGCTGTAAATTTCTATGATTCTATGATTCTATAAGGGAGAGAAGAAGGAAGGAAATGCTGGGATGCTTGAAGAAGCCAACTTCACGATTTTGCATTAAATCTACGCAAAGTAAGTTTTGGATGCAGGGTGAATGTGCACAATTCTGTACGGATGGTATGGGTGTTTTAGATTAATATCATGTTGGTTAGGGTGCAAGAGACTCTAGAACTAAGGGGCACAGTCTCAGGATAAGGGGTCGGCCATTTAAGACTGAGATGAGGAAAAATTTCTTCACTCAGAGGGTTGTGAATCTTTGGAATTCTCTACCCCTGAGGGCTGTGGATGCTGAATCGTTAAGTGTATTCAAGGATGATTTAATAGATTTTTGGATTCGAGGGGAATCGAGGGATATATGGGGATCTACAGGCAAGTGAAGTTGAGGTCGATGATCAGCCATGATCTTATTGAATGGTGGAGCAGGCTCGAGGGGCCGTAGGGCCTACTCCTGCTCCTATTTCTTATGTTTTGTTGGTTAGAATGTTTAATGTTTTGTCGGTACAAATGAAGTGAATTATCAAACATACCTCTAGTTGTACGAATTTGTTTAAAGGCTAAGGAAGGGATTGTCCAACACCTTGCACTATGTGTCTTATCTTCTCATTTCAGAGTCCTTAATAAAAAAAAATTAGCAATGTGGTATCACTGCATTCGAACTTCAGCCTGAAAGGTCACACAGTAAGCTAAGTCCGATAACAGATAAGGTTACACATGGCTCACATCTGATGCCAGTTCTCCCCTCTAATCCATAGCGTGTCCTCTTCATATATTTACTTCTGTGATGATCCTACAATTCCCCCAATTTATAGCGGGCGTGCATGTCGTAGGGGTTGCTTACACAGGATATACGGCACAGAAACAGGCCATTTGGCCCAACCAGTCCATGCCGCTGTTTATGCTCCGCTCAAGACTCCTCCCGTCTTTCCTCATCGAAATCTATCAGCATAACCCTCTATTCCCTTCTCCCTCATATGCTTGTCTAGCCTCCCCTTACAAGCATCTATACTATTCACTTCAACCACTCCCTGTGGTAGCGAGTTCCACATTCTCACCACTCTGGGTAAAGAAGTTTCTTCTGAATTCCCTATTGGATTTCTTGGTGATTATCTTATATTAATGGCCGCTAGTTATGCTCTTCACCACAAGTGGAAACACTCTCTCTGTAGCCACTCTATTAAAACCTTTCATAATTTTAAAGACCTCTATTAGGTCACCCCTCAGCCTTCTTTTTTCAAGCAAAAAGAGACCCCTGTTCATCTTTTCCTGATATGTATACCCTCGCATTTCTGGTATCATCCTTGTAAATCTCTGCACCTTCTCCAGTGCCTCCATATCCTTTTTATAATATGCGACCAGAACTATACGCAGTACTTCAAGTGTGGTTGAACCAAGGTTCGATATAGGTTTAGCATAACTTCCCGACTTTTCAATTCTATCCCTCTAGAAATAAACCCGAGTGCTTGGTTTGCTATTTATGGTCTTGCTAACCTGTGTCGCAACTTTTAGTGATTGGTGTATTTGTACTCCGAGATCCATTTGTTGCTATACCCCACCCAGACTCGCACCCTCCAAGTAATAAGTGACTTCCCTATTCTTCCTACCAAAATGTAATACCTCACATTTATCTGATGAGGATGTACAGGCCTTGAATTATTGTTCACTTATTCACATGAACACTTTCCCTGTGTTCTGATGGAGTATCTGAGAAGCAGCTTATTGCATTTGGTTGGCAAAAGAACCAGAGGGGAGATGAGGAGATTTTTTTTGACGCAGTGAGTTGTTCTAATAGAAACATAGAAACATAGAAAATAGGTGCAGGAGTAGGCCATTCGGCCCGTCGAGCCTGCATCACCATTCAATATGATCATGGCTGATCATTCAACTTCAGTACCCCATTCATGCTTTCTCTCCATACCCCTTGACCCCTTTAGCCATAAGGGCCACATCTAACTCCCTTTTGAATATATCTGACGAACTGGCCTCAGCAGCTTTCTGTGGTAGAGAATTCCACAGGTTCACAATTCTCTGAGTGAAGAAGTTTCTTCTTATCTTGGTCCTAAATGGCTTACCCCTTAACCTCAGAGTGTGACCCCTGGTTCTAGACTTCTCCAACATCGGGAACATTCTTCCTGCATCTAACCTGTCCAATCCTGTCAGAATTATATATGTTTCGATGAGATCCCCTCTCATTCTTCTAAATTCCTGTGAATATAAGCCTAGTCGATCCAGTCTTTCTTCATATGTCAGTCCTATCATCCTGGGAATCAGTCTGGTGAACCTTCTCTGCACACCCTCAATAGCAAGAATGTTCTTCCTCAGATTAGGAGACCAAAACTATACACAGTATTCAAAGTGTGGCCTCACCAAGGCCCTATACAACTGCAGTAAGACTTCCCTGCTCCTATACTCAATTCCTCTCACTATGAAGGCCAACATGCCATTTGCCTTCTTCACTACCTGCGATACCTGCATGCCAACTTTCAACGACTGATGTAACATGACGCCCAAGTCTCATTGCACCTCCCCTTTTCCTAATCTGTCACCACTCAGATAATATTCTGTCTTCGTGCTTTTGCCAGCAAAGTGGATAACCTCACATTTATCTACATTATACTGCATCTGCCATGCATTTTCCCACTCACCTAACCTGTCCAAGTCACCTTAGCATCCTCCTCACAGCTCACACTGCCACCCAACTTAGAGTCATCTGCAAACTTGGAGATAGTACACTTAATTCCTTCATCTAAATCATTAATGTATGTTGTAAATAGCTGGGGTCCCAGCACTGAACCTTGCAGTACCCCATTAGTCACTGCCTGCCATTCTGAAAAGGACCCATTTATTCCAATTCTTTGCTTCCTGTCTGCCAACCAGCCAACAATGCTGAGAATGACGTTTAGCAAGTTGGTCACACCGCAGGTAAAGGGTACACAGCCAGATAGGGAACGGGTGACCAACAGGAAGAGCAGTACAAGGAAGGTAGTGCAGGGGTCCCCTGCGGTCATCCGCCTGCAAAACAGATACACCGCTTTGGGTACTGTTGAGGGGGATGACTCATCAGAGGAAGGCAGCAGCAGCCAAGTTCATGGCACCGTGGGTGGCTCTGCTGCACAGGAGCGCAGGAAAAAGAGTGGGAGAGCGATATTGATAGGGGATTCAATTGTAAGGGGAATAGATAGGCATTTCTGTGGCCGCAACCGAAACTCCAGGATGGTATGTTGCCTCCTTGGTGCAAGGGTCAAGGATGTCTCGGAGTGGGTTCAGGACATTCTGAAAAGGGAGGGTGAACAGCCAGTTGTCGTGGTGCATATAGGTACCAATGATATAGGTAAAAAACGGGATGAGGTCCTACGAGACGAATTTAGGGAGCTAGGAGCTAAATTAAAGAGCAGGACCTCAAAAGTAGTAATCTCAGGATTGCTACCAGTGCCACATGCTAGTCAGAGTAGGAATCGCAGGATAGCTCAGATGAATATGTGGCTTGAGGAGTGGTGCAAAAGGGAGGGATTCAAATTCCTGGGGCATTGGAACCGGTTCTGGGGGAGTTGGGAACAGTACAAACCGGACGGTCTGCATCTGGGCAGGACCGGAACCAATGTCCTGGGGGAAGTGTTTGCTAGGGAGGAGTTAAACTAATATGGCAGGGGGATGGGAACCTATGCAGGGAGACAGAGGGAAATAAAAGGGAGACAGAGGCAAAAGATAAAAAGGAGAATAGTAAAAGTGGAGGGCAGAGAAACCCAAGGCATAAAACAAAAAGGGCCACATTACAGCAAAATTCTAAAGGGGCAAAGTGTGTTAAAAAGACAAGTCTGAAGGCTCTGTGCCTCAATGCAAGGAGTATTCGGAATAAGGTGGACGAATTAACTGCGCAAATAGCAGTTAATGGATATGATGGAATTGGCTTCACAGAGACATGGCTCCAGGGTGACCAAGGCTGGGAAGTCAACATCCAGGGGTATTCAACATTTAGGAAGGATAGACAGAAAGGAAAAGGAGGCGGGGTGGCGTTGCTGGTTAAAGAGGAAATTAATGCAATCGTAAGGAAGGAGAATGGCTTGGATGATGTGGAATCAGTATAGGTGGAGCTACGGAATACCAAAGGGCAGAAAACGCTAGTGGGAGTTGTGTACAGACCACCAAACAGTAGTAGTGAGGTTGGGGACAGCATCAACAAGAAATAAAGGATGTGTGCAATAAAGGTACAGCAGTTATCATGGGCTACTTTAATTTACATATAGATTGGGCTAACCAACCTGGTAGCAATGCGGTGGAGGAGCGTATTAGGGATGGTTTTCTTGACCAATATGTCGAGGAACCAACTAGAGAGCTGGCCATCCTACACTGGGTGATGTGTAAGGAGAAGGGACTAATTAGCAATCTTGTTGTGCGAGGCCCCTTGGGGAAGAGTGACCATAATATGGTAGAATTCTTTATTAAGATGGAGAGTGACACAGTTAATTCAGAAACTAGGGTCCTGAACATATGGGAAGCTAACTTCGACGGCATGAGGTGTGAATTGGCTAGAATAGACTGGCAAATGATACTTAAAGGGTTGACGGTGGATAGGCAATGGTAAACATTTAAAGATCACATTGATGAACTTCAACAATTGTACATCCCTGTCTGGAGTAAAAAATAAAACAAGGAAGGTGGCTCAACCGTGGCTAACAAGGGAAATTAAGGATAGTGTTAGATCCAAGGAAGAGGCATATAAATTGGCCAGAAAAAGCAGCAAACCTGAGGACTAGGAGAAATTTAGAATTCAGCAGAGGAGGGCAAAGGGTTTAATTAGGAGGGGGAAAATAGAGTACGAAAGGAAGCTTGCCGGGAACATAAAAACTGACTGCAAAAGCTTCTATACATATGTGAAGAGAAAAAGATTAGTGAAGACAAACATAGGTCCCTTGCAGTCGGACTCAGGTGAATTTATAATGGGGAACAAAGAAATGGCAGACCAATTGAACAAATACTTTGGTTCTGTCTTCACGAAGGAAGACACAAATAACCTTCCGGATGTACTAGGAGACCGAGGGTCTAGTGAGAAGGAGGAACTGAAGGAAATCCTTATTAGGCGGGAAATTGTGTTGGGAAAATTGATGGGGTGGAAGACCGATAAATCCCCGGAGCGTGATAGACTGCATCTCAGAGTACTTAAGGAAGTGGCTCTAGAAATAGTGGATGCATTAGTGATCATTTTCCAACATTCTATCGACTCTGGATCAGTTCATATGGACTGCAGGGTAGCTAACGTAACACCATTTTTTAAAAAAGGAGGGAGAGAAAACGGATAATTATAGACCAGTTAGCCTGACATCAGTAGTGGGGAAAATGTTGGAATCAATTATTAAGGATGAAATAGCAGCGCATTTGGAAAGCAGTGACAGGATCAGTTCAAGTCAGCATGGATTTATGAAAGGGAAATCATGCTTGACAAACCTTCTGGAATTTTTTGAGAATGTAACTAGTAGAGTGGACAAGGGAGAACCAGTGGATGTGGTGCATTTGGACTTTCAAAAGGCCTTTGACAAGGTCCCACATAAGAGATTAGTGTGCAACATCAAAGCACATAGTATTGTGGGTAATTTACTGGTGTGGATAGAGAATTGGTTGGCAGACAGGAAGCAGAGAGTCGGGATAAACGGGTCCTTTTCGGAATGGGAGGCAGTGACTGGTGGAGTGCCACAGGGCTCAGTGCTGGGACCCCAGCTCTTTACAATATACATTAATGATTTGGATGAAGGAATTGAGTGTAATATCTCCAAGTTTGCAGATGACACTAAACTGGGTGGCGGTGTGAGCTGTGAGGAGGATGCTAACAGGCTGCAGGGTGATTTGGACAGGTTAGGTGAGTGGGCAAATGCATGGCAGATGCAGTATAATGTGGATAAATGTGAGATTATCCACTTTGGTGACAAAAACACGAAGGCAGAATATTATCTGAATGGCGGCAGATTAGGAAAAGGGGAGGTGCAGCGAGACCTGGGTGTCATAGTACATCAGTCATTGAAAGTTGGCATACAGGTACAGCAGGCAGTGAAGAAGGCAAATGGCATGTTGGCCTTCATAGCTAGGTGATTTGAGTATAGGAGCAGGGAGGTCTTACTGCAATTGTACAGGGCCTTGGTGAGGCCCCATCTGGAATATTGTGTTCAGTTTTGGTCTCCTAATCTGAGGAAGGATGTTCTTGCTGTTGAGGGAGTGCAATGAAGGTTCACCAGACTGATTCCAGGGATGGCTGGACTGACATATGAGGAGAGACTGGATCAAATGGGCCTTTATACACTGGAGTTTAGAAGGATGAGAGGGGATCTCAAAGAAACGTATAAGATTCTGACGGGACGAGACAGGTTAGATGCGGGAAGACTGTTCCCGATGTTGGGGAAGTCCAGAACCAGGGGTAGGCCATTTAGGACTGAGATGAGGAGAAACTTCTTCACTCAGAGAGTTGTTAAACTGTGTAATTCCCTGCCGCAGAGAGTTGTTGATGCCAGTTGATTGGATATATTCAAGAGGAAGTTAAATATGGCCCTTACGGCTAAAGGGATCAAGGGGTATGGAGAGAAAGCAGGAAAGGGGTACTGATGTGAATGATCAACCATGATCTTATTGAATGGTGGTGCAGGCTCGAATGGCCTACTCCTGCACCTATTTTCTATATTCCAATGTTTCTCTATCCACGTCAATACCTTATCCCCAATACCATATGCTTTAATTTTGCACAGCAATCTCTTGTGTGGGACCTTGTCAAAAGCCTTTTGAAAGTCCAAATACACCACACCCACTGGTTCTCCCTTGTCTACTCTACAAGTTACATCCTCAAAAAACCCTAGAAGATTTGTCAAGCATGATTTCCCTTTCATAAATCCATGCTGACTTGGACCGATCCTGTCACTGCTTTCCAAATGCGCTGCTATTACATCTTTAATAATTGATTCCAACATTTTCTCCACTACTGATGTCAGGCTAACTGATCTATAATTCCCTGTTTTCTCTCTCCCTCCTTTGTTAAAAAGTGGGCTTTCATTAGCTACCCTCCAGTCCATGAGAACTGATCCCGAGTCTATAGAATGTTGGAAAATGACCATCAATGCATCCACTATTTCTAGGGCCACTTCCTTAAGTACACTGGGATGCAGACTATCAGGCCCTGGGGATTTATTGGCCTTTAATTCCATCAATTTCCCTAACACAATTTCCTGACTAAAAAGATTTCCCTCAGTTCCTCCTTCTCACTAGACCCTCGCTCCCCTAGTATTTCCGGAAGGTTATTGGTGTCTTCCTGGAATTTACTGCCTGAAATTGTGGTCAAAGCAGATTCAGTAGTGTGTGGGGATGTAGCTCAGTGGTAGAGCACATGCTTTGCATTTATGAGTATGGGTTCAATTCCCAGCATCTCCAAATATTTTCTTTCCGTGCTGGAGAATTTAGAACAAGGGGGAAAAGTCTCAGGACAAGGGGTCGGTCTTTTAAGACTGAGCTGAGGAGAAATGTCTTCACTCAGAGGGTTGTGAATGTTTAGAATTCTCTGCCTTAGAGGGCTGTGGATGCTCAGTCGTTGAGTATATTCAAGGCTGAGATCGATAGATTTTTGGACTGTTGGGGATATGGGGAGCGGGCAGGAAAGTGGAGTTGAGGTGGAACATCAGCCATGATCTCATTGAATGGCGGAGCAAGATCGAGGGGCCAAATGGCCTATTCCTGCTCCTAATGTTCTTATGTTCTTAGGTACCTTTCAAAAGGGAATTGGATAAATAGGTAGGAAGCAAAAGATTGCAGGGCTATGGGGAAAAGTAGGGGAGTAGAACTAATTGGATAGCTGTTTCAGAGAGCTGATACAGGCACGATGGGCTGTATGATTCTATGATTATTAGCATGGATCATCTGCTCCTTTGTGGCCACTTCACTCCTTACATAGTGCCATAAAAGGCGAGCGGCGAGCGGTCCCTGGACAGCATGCAGCCCGACCTGTGTGAGAACACCCGCGGCAGGTCGGGGCCATAAAAGAAGCGGAACCGCGGCCCTGGGAGCAGCGTGGCAGCATACCACTCCAGCTGGTGCAGGAGGGCGACAGCAGTGAAGAGGGCATCATCATAACCCAGGTCGGTGATTGGAGCGTGGGCAGGTACAGCAGGAGTGGCGAGGTCGGGGCGCAGGAGGAGCGTCGAGTGACCGTGGAGTGACGTGATCGGAGCCCAGGAGAGGCATGAGTTTGGGGCCCAGAAGAGGCCAACCCACACTGCTGTATGTGTGCACACTAGATCCATACAACAGAGCTGGTCTCCAGTCGTCTTGGTTAACCCTTGCCACTGGACCAAGACCAAGCTCTGTCAAGCCCGTGTGGTGGCCGGTGTGCAACGGCCACCACACGTTAAAACACTTCAAGCACAGGCATCTTCCATCCTTCAAGATGTAGTTCAGGGCCTGGAATATTAGGTCTCTCATTGAAACATCTGTGAACTCATCCCTTTATAGTATGGAAGCTCTGTGAGGAGCTTCATAGGGCTCATTTATCAATCCCCTCATTTCCAAGCACCCACCACCTGTTTTTAATATGCAGGCACTGGTATACTTCATATCAGAGGAAAGAAGTAAATAGTTTGCGACATTGCAATGATTCGGGGCAGGTCTAAAGCAGCTCCCGAACGCCTGGCGGGTTTAGCTGCACCTCACACCCTCGGTGCTCGCCTTGAGTCACTGCCCTCGTTCAATGCTACTCCGCTGGGGAGGCCTAGCATTTGTGTCTGAGGCGAGTGCAAAAGGGGAGTTCGACCTCCACCATGCACAAAGTGAATTATAAATGCTTACCCAAGCAGCTCAGCTCAGGACTGGAAATGCTGGAAATCTCAACGGGTCAGGCAGCATCTGTGGAGAGAGAAACAGAGTTAAGGTTTCAGGTCTGTGACCCTCCGTCATGACCCGTTGAGATTTCCAGCATTTTCTGTTCTTATTTCAGATTCCAGCATCCGCAGTATTTTGCTTTTGGACTGGGCTGGCTGTTATTTTCTGATGCTCCCAGTGCGGTGCTGAGGGAGTACTGCACTGTCGGACGTGCCGCCTTTCGGATGAGACGTTAATCTGAGGCCCCGTCCATTCTTTCAGTTGGCTGTAAAAGATCCCACGGCACTATTTCAAAGAAGAGCAGGGGGGAGATCTCCCCTGGTGTCGTGGCCAGTATTTATCCGTCAACCAAAATCACTAAAACAGACGATCTGGTCATTATTATGTTGCTGTTTGTGGGAGCTTGCTGTGCGCAAATTGGCTGCCGCGTTTTCTACATTACAACAGTGACTACACTTCAAAAGTACTTCATTGGCTGTAA
The DNA here is from genome assembly GCF_044704955.1 of Pristiophorus japonicus. NCBI lineage: Eukaryota > Metazoa > Chordata > Chondrichthyes > Pristiophoridae > Pristiophorus > Pristiophorus japonicus. Next base: position 78,922,740 of record NC_091992.1, read on the forward strand.
AGCTCTTTGGGATGACCTAAACCCATGAAAAGCGCTGTATAAATGCAAATCTTTCTTTTCTCATTTAGTTTCTGAATTCTAATGAGGCCTTCATTATTTTGACTCTGGGTTTCATGTAATTCTGTGTCTGAAGTTGTGCAGAGGATGTCGACAGCTGATCCATATTCAGACTGTCTGAATGACGTCTGGGCTTGAAAGTAACGGTGAATAATTGAACAATCGTTTTCTAAATCGTTAGATAAAGGGTGTCGTCAATTAAACATGAGCTCCCTCCCCAGAGAGGGGCTGGCAGAATTTTATGGGGAGGAGGGCGAGTAAGACTCCAGTGCAGTCCAAGATATTCATGGCCCCTGAGAGAGACCAGGCCGGCTGTTGAAATGCTTGAGTTCCACCTCCCGATTACAGAGAGAAGCCCTCAACGAGACGCAGAGCGCCTGAGACCACCCCAGGCTTTTCCAGCAAAAGTGGGTGTGTGCAACGAGGCATTCTATCACCCCCTCCAAACCCCTCAGTGGAAGCAGGGCCCTCTCTCCTGGCTCCGATAGAGAGAAAAGAATAAAAAAAGACTTGCGTCTATACAGCCCGCCGGACGTCTCAAAGCATTTTACAGTCAACAAAGTAGTTTTGAATTGTAGTCACTACTGTAATGTAGGTGAGAGATTGGGGCCCAGGAGCATTGTGATCGGGGCCCAGGAGAGGCGTGAGTTCGGGGCCCAGAAGAGGCGAGGGCCCAGTGGCAGCACGGGCCAGCCCACACTGCGATATGTGTGCGCACTAGGTCCGTGCAGCAGAGCTGGTCTCGTCGTCTTGGTTAATCCTTGCCACTGGATCAAGACCGAGCTCTGTCAAGCCCGTGTGGTGGCTGGCGTGCAACGGCCCACATTAAAAGAATCCACGCACAGGCATCTTCCACTCTTCAGGATCTGGAATGTCGGGTCCCTCATTGAAACACCTGTAAACTCATCCCTTTTTGTTGTGGAAATGGATCATCCTCAATAGGAGGGACTAACAATACTACTATACTATGCAGGAAACGTGGCAACCAATTTATGTGCAGCAAGCTCCCACAGACAGCAATGTGATAAAGACCAGATAATCTGTTTTTAGTGATGTTGATTGAGGGATAACTCCCCTACAAAGAAATAGTGCCATGGGATCTTTTACATCCATCTGAGAGTGCAGACTGGGCCTCGGTTTAACATCTCATCCGAACGACGGCACCTCTGACAGAGCAGCACTCCCTCAACACTGCATTGGGAGTATCAGCCTAGATTTTGTGCTCATGTCCCTGGAGTGGGACTTGAACCCACAGGTTTCTGCCTCAGAGGCGAGTGTGCTGCCCACTGAGTCACAGCTGACACACAAGAGGGCGGAAGGGGGAATGCTGTCACTCCATTTAGACAGCAAAACCAAACTTCGGGGGTGATTTATGACCACCGTCCGGTGCCCGCCCCATTTACCTGATGTCTGGCGGTTGGAGATGCAGGGGGAACAACGTCCATCATTTGGAGGCCCAGGGCCCCCTGCCTGTTGCGATTTCCGCACAGGCCTGTAAATGGGCGCTCAGCCCTCCTGCCTCGGCAAACCTGGGGTCCCACGGCAGTTCTAGGATCCTCTGTTGGCAATGGTCATGATGCACACTCTACCCGTTTGTGCCAGGCACTGAGATTGCCCAATTATCCCTCCTTCGAGGGAGGCTCCAGAAATGACCTGGAACATTTGTTTAGGGAATTCTTGTGGAATAATCCTCTCCTTCTCCACACAAATATTCCGGCCCATAGCTGGTCGCATTGTAGCTCCCCCTACCTCGCATCACCACCCCCTCCCCGCACTGCCCCCCCCGCTCCCCCCGCACCCCTCTGGCAAAAGCCCCCCGCACCAACGGCAATCCCCACGCACCCCCTCCCCGGACCCCCCCCCGCGCACAACCCCACACAACCCTGCCCCCTCTGTGCCCCCCCGCACCCCCCTGCACCCACCCCCGCATCACTCTGCACCCACCCCGCACCGCCCTGCACCCACCTCGCACCACCCTCCCGCATCACCAACCCCCGCACCGCCTGCCCCGAGCCCCCACTCCCCCCCCCCCGCACACCCCAAACTAAGCCCCATCCCCGCACCGCCCCGCCGCAAGCCCCCTCGCACCGCCCCCCCGGCCACCCCCCCCCCCCCCGCACCGCCTGCCCCGAGCCCCCACCCCCCCCCGCACACCCCAAACCCAGCCCAACCCCCGTACCGCCCTGCCGCAAGCTCCCCCGCACCGCCTCCCCGGCCCTCCCCCCGCACACCCCAAACCCAGCCCAACCCCCGCACCGCCCCCCCACACGGCCTCTCCCACGCCCCCACGTGCCCCCCCTCCAGCACCCGCACCCCCATAGCCCCACACACACCCCTGCCCCGCACCCCCCCCCCATAGTCCCCCTGCAGCACCCCTCCCCCACACCCCGCACCCACCCCTCGCACCACCCCATGCACCATCCCTCCCCCACACCACCACTCCCCGCACCACTCCTCCGCCACACCCTCCCCCACACCACCACTCCCCGCACCACTCCTCCGCCACACCCTCCCCCCAAACCACCACTCCCCGCACCACTCCTCCGCCACACCCTCCCCACCCCACCCTCCTTTTACTGCTGACTTCTGCTCAACACACTAACAGAGTCAGAAGACCTTCGCCCAGGACCTCAGATTAGCAAGCTCATTGAGTATGGGACAACTCACCAACTGTGTTCCGACGAGGCCGACATCGAAGGGTGCAAGTTGCTGCAGCAAATGGACCACCGACTTCGCGCCGGCTTTGAGCGATTTTCTAAAATCGTCCCCTTCCATCATGGGACTGCTCCAATTACCACAGGACTTATGGGAACTCCACAATTTCTATCAAATGTCTTACATCACTGAGCACTTTCTGTCTACAAAACCTTGTTTCCAGTTTCACATTTTTGTCATACTTCTGTGTCAATGTTCCCATTATCAATTCTTCTGTCCACATTTAGGCCAGAATCTTACCGGCGATGCGAGTGTGAGTTTGGAGACGGGTCTGTTGTCAAAATGGCAGTGACTGACAGCAGGGTGGATATCTGCTCTGAAGCCGCCTCCTTTTAAATTTCCCAAGTGCAGTTTTCAGATCCGGCACTAAGCGGTGGGTCAGGCAATTGAGACACTTAAACATAAAAAGTATTTAGGAAGCATTTTACCAGGTCCTAACAATTTTTCCAACTTTTTTACGAGATTCCCGGCACTAAGGGATCAAATCAAGTAAGTGTGTTCTCAGTGACTATCCATTGCTGTGAATACTTGACAGCTGCAAATGTGGTATAAAAGCTACCATTTCACTGCTGTTCAATTTCCAATCTTAGAAGCTGGAGCCTTCAGGATTTTGCTTTTCAACTTTATGGAAGTTTGAAGTCTTTGCAGTGAATTTTCTATCCAGTGTCACCTCCTTGGAGCAACCTCTCTCATCATTGACAGATCGCTTCTGTCATCTCAACTTCAGCTGCCATCTATTCCATCAGCATCGGTGCCCTTGAAGAAAATCTCACCTTGATCCTCAGAATCCCACCATGATCAGCCCCAACACCAACATCACTAGGCACACAAGCAGCACCAAAAACAGCACCAACCTTCTTCGCAATCACCTGATGATGCACAGGACACAGGGCATCAGCACCTGACCACATTGGTGTCCGGGAGGTCAGGGATGGCCCCACCGTGGACAGATTGACTTCACTTGATGCTGTACACCCTGGTTGCCCCATGATGCGCTACCCCACAGCAACACCATGAAGCATCCTGACAATGACCAAGCATTCCTTTCACACTCAACACCATTGCGGGTGGGGGGAGAGGTACCGTTATGTCTCACCATTTGCTGCAACTCACTAAGTCTCTTCCAAAGGTGCACACAGGTCTGTCCAAGAAGGCAAAGTGTTGAAAATAAAGATTTGACAAAACATTAACAGAAACTTTACATGAACATTGGTGATAGCACCCAAGTGTCTACCCTTGTGTGTTGTTAGTTGGTATTATTGCACTAGGATGAGGGTACATGTGAGGAGTGGCTAGTGAGATGGGGAAGTGATGATGTAGATAGAGAGTATGGGTGGAGGTGCAAGGTAAGTTAGTGCGAGTAAGGATGTGTAAGAGTAGGGGAGGGGAAGGCAGAGTGATGGGGATATGATGAGTGGCACAGCAGGATGAGGTTGAGTGTGGCTTTGCTGTAACGTTTCGTGATCCTCTGAGATCATTGAAAGGTTTGATCCACTGCAGCCACTCCTCCTGACCATATCCCTACTTGTACCCTCCTGTGCAGAGTAAAACCTGGCTGCGTTGGTGTCCTGGGAGGTCTCTTCTGCTCATTGGAAGGGAAGAGGACCTCTCTGCGTGCTGTGACTCCTTCCATAAGCATCTGGTGGGAGTGATGGGAGAGCCTGGGTGCAGTGTTCGTCAGTGTTTGCGGCACCTCAATGCTGTAGAACACTGACAGCACAACTGCCAAAATGAATGTGGACATGGCCCCGTTAAGGAAACCGGCTGATAACGTGTCATCGGATGACATCATCAAACCTGCTTCCTTTAAATTGGCCAGGAATCTCGCGGGGCGGGCTGAACAAGCCCCATCATTGGAGGTCGGAATCGACACAGCTGCGGGGTCGGGATACGCCAAGGACGTCGCCCGTCCCGGACCCGCCGAGGTTGGTAAGATCTAGCCCTTATAATGGGCATTTCCTATGTACACTTATCACTCTGTAATTACATCCTTCCACCAGTGGTGGCGCTATAGTATCTCAGCATTGCAGCTCCCAGCTCCTCAGACGGTGCTGCACTGAACCCCCTACGCACCAATCAACTCCACTTCTCTGCTTCCCAAAATGCTGCAAGTTTTGCTATTTCGAATACCCTGTAAATAACGAGACATTTTGATTAGCTTGGGAATCGCTGCTACTGAGCACAGATTGATTTCTTGCACTGCTCATCTCATACAGTACATCCTGACAGTCAGATCAAAGGGCCAGTGTGGTTCAATTATGAATTACATACTGTAAATTGCATTTGGTGCTTGGTGAGTGTGTGTGCATCCAGCAACTGGTCCGCTACGAGCTGCTAGATCCATTCCCCTCTGATCGTAAACAATTGAGCATTCTCCTGAAACAAAAACAGAAAATGCTGGGAACACTCAACAGGTCAGGCAGCAACTGTGGCGAGAGAAACAGAGTTAACGTTTCGGGTCGATGACCCTTCGTCAGAACTGGAAACGGTCAGAGACGTAACAAGTGCAGGGGCAGGGAAAGAGGGAGGGGAGGAAAGGGCAAAAGGGAAGGTTCGTGATAAGGTAGAAGGCAGGAGAGATCACATAATAAAAGGGTGCAAGGCAAAAGGCAGTGGTAATGGGACAAGAAAGAGACAAAATCTGATAACTCGTGGGCTGGTATCAGATAAAAATCACTATGAAAGCTGTTAGATTGTTGTAAAATGCCAACTGGGTCACCTGTGTCCCTCAGGGAAGAGAAGATGTTGCCACCTGTGGGGCAATCCAAATCTAGGGACCATAAATATAAGATAGTCATGAATAAATCCAATAAGGAACTCAAAAGAAGCTGCTTTACCAAGACAGTGGTGAGAATGTGGAACTTGCTACCTGCTGGAGTAGTTGAGGCAAATAGCAAAGATGCATTTAAGGGGAAGATGGAAAATACATGAGGAAGAAAGGAATGGAAGGATATATTGATAGGCTGAGATGAAGTAGGGTGGGAGGAGGCTCGTGTGGAGCATAAACACCGGCATGGAACAGTTGGGCCGATTGGCCTGTTTCGGTGCTGCAAATCGTGTGTCATTCTATGTAGTAAGATTTGACTGTGAACTGCAATTCTTCCTCATTTGTTTTTTTTATTCGTTCATGGGATGTGGGCGTCGCTGGCAAGGCCGGCAATTATTGCCCATCCCTAATTGCCCTTGAGAAGGTAGTGATGAGCACCTTTGCAGATGACACTAAACTGAGTGGCGGTGTGAGCTGTGAGGAGGACGCTAAGAGGCTGCAGGGTGACTTGGACAGGTTAGGTGAGTGGGCAAATTCATGGCAGATGCAGTATAATGTGGATAAATGCGAGGTTATGCATTTTGGGGGCAAAAACACGAAGGCAGAATATTATCTGAATGGTGGCAGATTAGGAAAAGGGGAGGTGCAACGAGACCTGGGTGTCATGGTTCATCAGTCATTGAAAGTTGGCTTGCAGGTAGAGCAGGCAGTGAAGAAGGCAAATGGTATGTTGGCCTTCATAGCTAGGGGATTTGAGTACAGGAGCAGGGAGGTCTTACTGCAGTTGTACAGGGCCTTAGTGAGGCCTAACCTGGAATATTGTGTTCAGTTTTGGTCTCCTAATCTGAGGAAGGACGTTCTTGCTCTTGAGGGAGTGCAGCGAAGGTTCACCAGACTGATTCCTGGGATGGCAGGACTGTCATATGAGGAGAGACTGGATCGACTGGGCCTTTATTCACTGGAGTTTTGAAGGATGAGAAGGGATCTCATAGAAACGTATAAGATTCTGATGGGACTGGACAGGTTAGATGCCGGAAGAGTATTCCCGATGTTGGGGAAGTCCAGAACCAGGGAACACAGTGTTAAGATAAGGGGTAAGCCATTTAGGACTGAGATGAGGAGAAACTTCTTCACTCAGAGTTGTTAATCTGTGGAATTCCCTGCCGCAGAGAGATGTTGATGCCAGTTCATTTATGGCCCTTACGGCTAAGGGGATCAAGGGGTATGGAGAGAAAGCAGGAAAGGGGTACTGAGGGAATGATCAGCCATGATCTTATTGAATGGCGGTGCAGGCTCGAAGGGCCGAATGGCCCACTCCTGCACCTATTTTCTATGTTTCTATATGTTTCTTGAACCACTGCAGTCCTTGTGGTGAAGGTGCTATCATAGTGCTGTTAGGGAGGGAATTCCAGGATCTTGGCCCAGTGACGATGAAGGAACGGCCGATATATTTCCAAGTCAGGATGGTGTGTAACTTGCAGGGGAACTTGCTCTCTCCAAGGTGATGGGGATAAATGTTTACGGAGCGGGTTGTGATCTGGAATGCGCTGCCTGAAAGGGTGGTGGAACAGATTCAATAGCAACTTTCAGGTGATGGTGTTCCCATGCGCTTGCTGCCCTTGTCCTTCTAGGTAGTGGAGGTCGCGGATCTGGGAGGCGCTGCTGAAGAAGCCGTGGTGAGTTGCTGATAAGATAAATGACCAGTTAATCTACTTTTTGGGTGGTGTTGGTTTAAAGAGGCCATTTTCTAGCAAGAGGCCCGAGCTCGATCGTGATCCAGAGCCCGACAATATCTTTCCTCTCGCTAGGCCGTGAATGCTGAAAGTAGGACAGACTTGAACGTAGACTGATATGGGGAGAAACTGTTCCCACGGGCAAGTGGGTCAGCAGCCAGAGGGCACAGATTGAAGATCATTGACAAAATGACCAAGGTGGAGGTGAGAAATGTTTATGGAGCGAGTGTGTGATCTGGAACGCACTGCCTGAAAGGGTGGTATGTGAGTTGGAGGGGAACGTGGAGCTGCTGGTGCTCCCATGCGCTTGCTGCCCATTTTGGCTGGTGTCATGTATTCAACCAGCATTGTAACCCATGTATAAACTGACCTAAGTTGTACACCGTGAGAACATTGACCACGAGGTGGGAGACACTCCTAACCTGGACCTTCAGGTATAAAAGGGGAAGCACCACCCACCTTCATCACTTGAGTGCTAAGGAATAAAGGACAGGTCACAGACTGACCTTCTCTCAAGCATGGGCCTCGTGTGCATTTATACTGTATAGTAAGGACGTATCAATGGCGACAAGAAACTGGGATTTAAGCCACGCGAGCATGGCCACTAGCAGAACAGACGAGAGGTACTGTGTAAAGGAATGGTTGGGACAGAGATTCAACATTGTTAAAGCAGCACACAGTTCTCCAGGCAGACAAGGGCAGTCGGGCATGCCCCAACATGTAGTCGAACCCAGAGGGGGAGTTCGACAGAGAAATTGGCAAGCTGAACAGCAATTCACGCCATTGCAAGGGACAATGCGGCCAGTAATGGAGCCATCAACACCTGTTAATGGTGCACTCAAGGACAATAACAGGGGCAGTCAGGGACGATCGACTGGCAAGGGACCTTTTGTTTCAAACCGCAACTCATGCTGGAGGCGTGGAGGCACACACTCAGCCGGAGTTTGCAGAGATGAGCAAAATACCTGCAGAAATTGCAGAAATGGACACTGGGGGAAATCGCTGGAAGCTGAAGTTCAGCGAGTTCATGTGGAGCACGTATACAGTTCATACACCAGGACGCCACCGATAATGATGAAAGTGCTCCTCAATGGCATCCCAGTATCAATGGAGTTAGACACAGGTGCCAGCCAGTCCCTGATGGGTATCAAACAGTTCGAAAAGTTGTGGGCATCCAAGGGCAGGAGGCCAAAATTATCGGCGATTGACGCACAGCTACGGACTTACACAAAGCAGATCATTCCAGTGCTAGGCAGCGCCACGGTAGTTGTGACCCACAAAGATTCGGAGAACAGACTGCCACTCTGGATTGTCCCAGGGGACGGTCTCGCACTACTGGGGAGGAGTTGGCTTGCTGTCATGAACTGGAAATGGAGCGATGTCAATGCAATTTCCTCTGTGGAGCGAGTATCATGCTCACAGATCCTGGACAAATTTGACTCATTATTTCAACCCGGCATTGGCACTTTCATGGGGGCCAAGGTAGTGATTCACATAAACCTGGACGCCAGGCTAGTACACCACAAGGCCAGAGCGGTGCCGTACGTGATGCAGGAAAAGATAGAAGGCGAATTGGACCGCCTGCTGAGGGAAGGCATCATCTCGCCAGTCGAATTCAGTGACTGGGCGAGCCCGATTGTGCCAGTGCTCAAGGCGGATGGGTCGGTCAGGATATGTGGCGATTACAAGGCCACCATCAATCGGGTGTCACTCCAAGACCAGTACCCGCTACCGAGAGCGGAGGACCTCTTTGCGACGCTATTTGGTGGCAAACTTTTTTCAAAATTGGACCTGACCTCAGCTTACATGACCCAGGAGCTGGCGAGTGAGTCGAAGAAGCTGACCACCATCATGACACACAAGGGGTTGTTTGAGTACAACAGATGTCCGTTCGGGATTCGCTCGGCCGCCGTGATCTTCCAACGAAATATGGAAAGCCTCCTCAAGTCGATTCCAGGGACAGTGGTTTTTCAGGACGACATCCTCATTACGGGTTATGATACTGAAGAACACCTCCACAACCTGGAGGAGGTGCTACGCAGACTGGACCGGGTAGGTCTGCGACTGAAAAAGGCGAAGTGCGTCTTCCTAGCTCCAGAGGTAGAATTCCTGGGGATGAGGGTAGCAGCAGACGGGATCAGCCCTACTGCGTCCAAGACAGAAGCGATCCAGAGAGCACGCAGACCCCGTAACACGACGGAGCTGTGTTCGTTCCTGGGGCTCCTGAACTATTTTGGTAACTTTCTTCCCAAATTGAGCACGTGCTCCTACGCAAAGGTCGCGAATGGGTCTGGGGGGACAGCCAGGAAAGGGCTTTAAATAGAGCACGCAATTTGTTATGTTCCAACAATCTGTTAACGCTATATGACCCATGTAAGAAACTTGTGTTAACGTGCGATGCGTCGTCCTATCGTGTCGGGTGTGTGTTGCAGCATGTCAATGCCAAGGGTCAGTTACAGCCGGTAGCTTATGCCTCCAGAAGTCTGTCCCAGGCAGAAAGGGGCTACGGGATGGTAGAAAATGAGGCGCTCGCATGTGTATATGCGGTAAAGAAAATGCACCAGTACCTGTTTGGCAGGAAATTTGAGCTGGAGACAGATCACAAACCCCTAACGTCCCTTTTGGCCAACAACAAGGCCATAAATGCGAATGCATCGGCCCACATACAGAGATGGGCACTCACGTTAGCCGCCTACGACTACACAATTCGGCACAGACCAGGCACCGAAAACTGCGCCGATGCACTCAGCAGGCTCCCACTAGCCACCACTGAGGGGGCTACCGAGCATGCTGCTGAGATGGTCATGGCTGTTGAAGCTTTCGGAAGCGAAGGCTCACCCGTGACAGCCCGTCAGATTAAAGTCTGGACAAATAGAGACCCGCTATTGTCTCTAGTCAAGAAATGTGTCCTGAATGGGGACTGGGCAGCCACGTACAGGGCATGCCCTGAGAAATTTAAACCATTTCACAGACGCAAGGATGAACTCTCGATTCAGGCCGATTGCCTACTGTGGGGAAACTGCGTAGTCATGCCCTAGATGGGCAGAGAGGTGTTCATCAGAGAACTCCACAATGGGCACCCGGGCATTGTCACGATGAAGGCAATTGCCAGGTCACACGTTTGGTGGCCAGGGATAGACGCAGATCTGGAACTTTGTGTTCGCAGGTGCAACACGTGTGCCCAGCTGGGCAATGCGCCCAGGGAAGCCCACCTTAGCCCCTAGCCATGGCCCGCCAAGCCTTGGTCATGCATCCATGTGGACTACGCAGGTCCTTTCATGGGGAAAATGTTTTTGGTTGTAGTAGACGCCTACTCCAAATGGATCGAGTGTGACATTTTAAATTCAAGCACATCCTCTGCCACGGTAGAAAGTCTACGGGCAATGTTTGCCGCCCACGGTCTACCGGACAACTTGGTCAGCGACAATGACCCGTGCTTCACAAGCACTGAATTCCAGGACTTCATGGCAGGCAATGGAATTAACCATGTTAGAACGGCACCGTTCAAGCCGGCCTCAAATGGCCAGGCAGAACGAGCAGTGCAGATAATCAAACAGGTGATGCTCAGAATCCAAGGGGGTTCCCAACAAACCTGCTTATCATGCCTCCTGTTGGCCTATAGATCCCGACCACACTCGCCACAGGGGTTCCACCCGCAGAGCTACTAATGAAAAGGACGCTCAAAACCCGATTATCCCTTATACACCCCACCATGAAAGAAATTGTCGAGAGCAGGCGCCAGTCACAATATGACTACCATGACAGGAATGCGAGGGCATGATGTATTGATGTAAATGATTCTGTTTTTGTCCTCAACTATGCTGCAGGGCCCAAATGGCTCACAGGCACTGTGGTTGTCAAAGAAGGAAATAGGATTCTGGTAGTTAAACTTACCAATGGACAAATCTGCTGCAAACATGTGGACCAAACAAAAAGGAGGTTCAGCAACCCCATAGAAGAAGCAGAGGAAGAACATGATATAGAGTTCACTCCACCACAGATGACCGAACACCAGAACCAAAGGGAGGAGAGCCCAGTCACTGTGGGCAGTCCGGACAGGCCTGAGGCACCGCAAACAGCAGACACTCAGGCCAGCGCCCAACAACCGGAGCCCCAACTCAGGCGCTCTACAAGGGAGCGTAAACCACCAGAGAGACTCAACCTGTGATCCCAATAAGACTTTGCGGGAGAGGTGATGTCATGTATTCAACCAACATTGTAACCCATGTATAATCTGACCTAAGTTGTACACCGTGAGAACACTGACCACTAGGTGGGAGACACTCCTAACCTGGACCTTCAGGTATAAAAGGGAAAGCTCCACCCACCTTCATCACTTGAGTGCTAAGGAATAAAGGACAGGTCACAGACTGACCTTCTCTCAAGCATGGGCCACGTGTGCATTTATACTGTATAGTAAGGACGTATCACCTGGGTTATTTTACATTATCGTGTTCAGGATCAGGCCTCATTGAATGCTACAGATTGAGGCCTTCATGAATGCACAGGAGACTGTGGTCCCAGCAAATTAATGCATGAGACACTACAGACTAGGTGCAGCGAATGTTTGTGGTGGAGGAGCAGCGAGAGATCGTGGCGGGGGTGTGGAAAATGAGGGTGCAGTGCTGAGAAGAGACGAGGGCCCAGGGGCAGCATGGACCTGCCCACACTGCGCTATGTGTGCGCACTAGGTCCGTGCAGCAGAGCAGGTCTCCAGTCATCCTGGTTAACCCTTACCACTGGATAAAGACCGAGCTCTGTCAAGCCCGTGTGGTGGCTGATGTGCAACGGTCACCACATGTTAAAAAAATCCTCGCACAGACATCTTCCACCCCTGGAGTTCAGGACTGGAACATCTATGGACTCATCCCTTTTGGTGTGGAAGAAAGTCATCCTCGTTCGAGGGACCGCCTATGATGATGACGATGAAGAAAAAGGCAAGTTATCGACTCATGCTTCGCTCCCAGCAGACTTTTCCGCTTGACATCAAATGCGGATTAATCTCTCTTGTTTAAGAGAGCAAAGTTGCATGATGAAAAGTTCTGCTAGATATCGTCAAAAGCCATGCAGCTGAGGGGCATACAAGCAACCCAGGGGAGACCCCGCCTCAGATTCCCCCTCCCCTCCATGTAGGGAAAACCGATTAAGAATTCCCCATGATAACACGGAGAATGGGTGAGCTGAATGTGCGGAGGACTGGTTGAATAAACCAATCATTCCATGGCACAGTGTTCTGGGCCTTTAATGCACTGTGGCACTTTGTCTCTAATACTTCAGTTTAAATAGATGTTTTCACCCCTGCTATATCTCCCTGTTTTTGTTCCCCTCTCTCTGTTCTAGTTTTCTCCTCTGGATTGTTCCTGCCCCCTCACAACAAAGACATAGTTCATGTTTGCAAACCAATACACGGCAATTCCTTCCATTAGCCCCAGCAACAAGTCATCGCAAATAAAATCAAAATATGATTCACAATTGCACAGCTTGGCTGTATATGTGCTCTCATGGATCAAACCTTCAGGTTACCACGGCAACACAGAATCGTACATAAGCCACTCTATTCGTTTCCCAGTGGGCATATGTGACCGCAGAATAAATCCAGCCTCTGAGTTTAGAAATTGCATAACAAACGGGGTGGGGAAAGATTAGATAAATAAGCAGCAAGCATCCCTGGGCATTCTGTGACCTCATTTTCCTGTTTCTCTAGTTGATCTAAAAATGCCCTGGAGTGGTTTGGTTTGCTTCACCTCAGGCAGCAGAGATGGACACCCGTGACCTGCACACAGGGAGCCGGTGGTTGCTGGCTTTGCCCTTGGCCTTTAGGTACAGCTCCACGAAGGCCGTTTTTTTTTCAGGTGCCCATCAGTCTTCCATCCGCTTTCTGCTGGGCAGAAGATTGTGGAGAGTTGCCGGAAAATGCTTCGTCTCTCACTTGGTCTGACTTGTCCGCTCTTGTTTAATTGGGCGGAAATCAGCGCGTTTAAATCAGCAATTTCACAGCTTATTAAAGGGTCGTGGAGAACTTAATAGGGAGGCAGTGCAGTTTATTGATTTGCTTACGGACTGCTGCCAGTTGCTACATGAAAGCTCAAACAAATACGCCCAGGAAAGATAGTGCTGGAAATTCACCACAAACTGAAATATAATTAATTTTATGGTGTTATTTTTTTCCCCATTCTAAATAATTGAAGCTGAAACCAATTACTTTTTCCAATGTCGCTAAGTGCTGACACATTGTGAAGTGTGCCATGTCGTTACAGCAATATCGTCAGTGCTGCATATGTAGATGGTATTGGTGATGATCCATAATTTATATTCAGGAAATGGTACCTGTTATATATTCTGCTGATCAATGCAGGAGCCACGGCAGAAAACTGGGCCGAGATGTGAGGCTACTCCAGAAAATGTTGCAAGATGAACTCATTGGGTGAAATTGCAGGGCTGTGTTACTCTTATACAGAGGGGATGAACCCCCTTATGGGTTCTCTTGCTCCCCCACCCCTTTACCCCACCCCCACTGTAACTACAGAGGCCGTACATTACAAAAGACTTGCATTTCTATAGCACCTTTCACAACCTCAGAATGTCCCAAAGCGCTCTACGGCCAATGCTGTAATATAGAAAACCCGGCACAGCAAGCTCCCACAAGCTGCAATGTGATAATAACCAGAAAATCTGCTTTAGGTGTCGGTTGAGGGATAAACATTGGCCAGGACACCAAGGGAGAACTCCCCTGCTCTTCTTCGAAATAGTGCCGTGGGATCTTTTAAATCTATGAGAAAGAGCAGAATGTGTTTAAAGTCTTATCTGAAAACAGGACGCCTCCAACAGTGCAGCACTCCCTCAGTACTGCACTGGGAGTGTCAGCCTGGATTTTGTGCTCAAGTCCTTGGAGTGGGGCTCAAACCTACAACCTTCAAGAGTATCAGAAGCTCATTCAACTAGGGGAGGCATTGTGGTTAAGCTCAATCCAGTCCTTACCTGATCCCCCGTATATATATCATGGAAATTTGCAGCAGGGAAGGAGGCCATTTCGGCCCATCGTCTCCACGCCGGCTGACAAAGAGCTATCCAGCCTAATCCCACTTTCCAGCTCTTGGTCCGTAGCCCTGTAGGTTATGACATTTCAAGTGCACATCCAAGCATTTTTTAAATGTGGTGAGGGTTTCTGCCTCTACAACCCTTTCAGGCAGTGAGTTCCAGACCCCCAACACCCTCTGGGTGAAGAAATGTCCCCTCAAATCCCCTCTAAACCTCCCCACAATTACTTTAAATCTATGCCCCCTGATTGTTGACCCGTCTGATAAGGGAAATAAGTCCTTCCTATCCACTCTATCTCGGCCCCTCATAATTTTATACACCTCAAATATGTCTCCACTCAGACTCCTCTGTCCCAAAGAAAACCAACCCCAGCCTATCCAATCTTTTCTCATAGCTAAAATTCTCCAGTCCAGGCAACATTCTCGTAAATCTCCTCTGTACCCTCTCTAATGCAATCGCACCTTTCCTGTAATGTGGTGACCAGAACTGCATGCGTACATTAGCTGTGGCCTAACTCGAGTCTCGTCGCCGAGAGCATGCAGAAAACAAGCGCAGGCAGTGGAAGGAGCGTGCGGCAAACCAGACTCCCCACCCACCCTTTCCTTCAACGACTGTCTGTCCCACCTGCGACAGAGACTGTAATTCTCAAATCGGACTGTTCAGTCACCTGAGAATTCACCTTTGAAGTGGAAGCAAGTCTTCCTCGATTTCAAGGGACTGCCTATGATGAGGATGAACTAGAGTTTTATACAGTTCAATCATAACCTCCCTGCTCTTGTATTCTATGTCTTGGCTAATAAAGGCAAATATTCTGCATGCCTTCTTAACCACCTTATCTATCTGGTCTTCTACCCTGAGGGACCTGTGGACATGCACTCCAAGGTTCCTTTGTTCCGCTACACTTCTCAGTCCTCACCGAATGCCCTTGTTTTCCCTGCTTAGGAGCACCAAGACCGATTATAGTGCCCAAACTGTTGAACCTCGGTCCTTCTGGGCTGCAAGACTTATTATTGTGGTTTCTATATCCACTAGCCATTGGGGAAGCTTCCTACATAACTTTTATGACAAATGTTAAAGATCCGGGGGTATAGAAACCTGCCCAGTCCAGTCCAGACACTAATTGAAAGCTCAATCTTACAGTAATAGAGCTATTCATATGTTAAAAAGAAAAACAACTTACATTGATGTGGTGTCTTTAAAACATCCAGGATTTTTGGACAAAAAAAAATCAGTATTTCTAAAAACGTGATTATATCATCTGGACCGTTAGTAATGTGGTCAGGTGCATTAAAACGATCATTTCTGCCATCGTTGAAATGATGAGGAGACCAGGCAGGAGTATGGAAGGATGCAGCCTTAAAGGTGAGGTCACTGTGACTGAGGAATTCAGTCACTCAGCTCCCATTTTATTTTCCAATTATCGCGTAACGTCGATTCTTTTGTGTGGTTTTAATCACTCGTTTCATCATCTAGCTGGATCAGGTCGTCAGTCTTCACCCTGAGCTCTTCACAGAGTGAGGATCAACTGGCCTGCTCTGTGGTACGCTTAGTACATTCTCGTCGATCAGGAATTCAGGTGTGCGCCTGATTCACATTCCCATGATTTACCAGCCGCTATATGTGAAAATCTAGGGGGTGGAAATTTACTCACACCTCAGTTGGGGCGGTGTCCCGGGCGGAGCAGTAAATTTTGCGCCGGCAAATAGTTTGCGTCTGCTACCGCAAAATTCATCAGCTGAGCCCAGAGTTTGGAGCGGGGCGTTAAGGGAGGCGTTGCACACCTCTTTTAGGGCGCTAGGCCGGCTGAGCATGGGAAAATCCCGAGCTAAAGAGTCGGCCTCGGAGCGACCTAACGGAGACCTGGGGGGGAAAACCCCTGAAAAAACATTCCCAATATATAGCTCACGCCAACACAACATAAATCACAAAAAAGAACCACTCACACTTAGCCGAGGTCAGCATTATTTACCTTACTGCGGCCGCTACAGCTCGGACTGCCAGCTTCCACAGGCGTTCCCACCAGGGCGGCAACCAATAATCGAGATGGTGTCACAACCAGGGGCGTTGCACACCGGCTCGCCTATCCCGTGCGGGGATGCTCTGTGCCCACTCGAACCAGCACCGAATGACCCGGTGGGGGCTCTGCAAGCTGGCCGCCCGGGTGCAACTGCTTTTCACCGCCATTGCTGCCCCTCCGCGGCGCTAAGAGGGGCGGCAGAAGACCGAATTTCCAGCCCTATCTGTTTCCTATCTCCCTTTCCTGCCACTTTTTCTCCATTCCCTCTCCCCTTTCTGATTCCTGGGATGGAGGGGCAATTGACCTTTGAGGAGAGATTGAGTAGACTAGGATTATATTACCTAGCATGTAGAAGAATGAGAGGGGATCCATCTAAAATTATTAACGGGATTGACAGGGTACATGCAGGGAGGATGTTTCCTCTGGCTGGGGAGTCTAGAACCAGGGGTCACAATCTCAGAACAAGGGGTCGGCCATTTAGGGCTGAGATGAGGAGAAATTTCTTCACTCAAAGGGTTGGAATTCTCTACCTCAAGGGGCTATGGAGGCTCAATCGTTGAGTATATTAAAGACAGAGATTGATAGATTTTTAGATATTAAGGGAATCAAGGGATATGGGAATAGGGCGGGAAAGTGGAGTTGAGGTAGAAGATCAGCCATGATCTTACTGAACGGCAGAGCAGGCTCGAGGGGCCGAATAGCATACTCCTGCTCCTATTTCTTATGTTCTTATGTTCTTTTCATCCTCCTCCTCGGCACATGAAAGCATTAGTTCCTCGCTGGAGCACTGTTCCACAGGTCACCCTCCAACAGTACAGCCAAGTAGCCATCTCCTTTATCCGTGGCCCCTGACAGCAAGTGTTGATGGGCTGTTTGACCACGAGTGGAAGTACAGCCCACTCCAATCCTGCGTTACCTGAGGCCCACAGACAGGCTCTAATGCCATGAATCACCGGATAGAGATCAGGAGCAAAGACCCAGTCTGCTTTATCCCCTCTCTAACCAAGAGTGGGTCACCAAGGCCAATTGCAGGGACCCCACCATCAAACTAACTGCGACGTGTCTGATCAGCATTACATGGGAAATCAGGTTATGCAAAGCTACACTAATTACTGATCACTAATTACTGAAACATGGATAAATATCACATCGAATTACCGCTGAGGCCTGCTTGAAGAAACGAGGCTGCTGTCTGATTCTTGCAGAGATATCATTATTTGCTCTAATGTCAGCTGTGGCTCAGTGGGTAGCACTGTTGCCTCTGAGTCAGAAGGTTGTGGGTTCCAAATCCCACGCCAGGGACTTAAACACAAAGAATTCTAGGCTGACACTCCCAGTGCAGTGCTGAGGGAGTGCTACACTGTTGGAGGTGCTGTCTTTCGGATGAGACGTTAAATGAGGTCCCGTCTGCTCTCTCAAGTAGAAATAAAAGATCCCATGGCACTATTTTGAAGAAGAGTTATCCCCGATGTCCTGACCAATATTTATCCCTCAATCAACATAACAGAAAAATAGATTATCTGGTCATTGTCACATTGCTGTTTGTGGGAACTTGCTGTGCGCAAATTGGCTGCCCCGTTTCCCACATTACAACAGTGACTACACTCCAAAAGTACTTCATTGACTGGAAAGCACTTTGAGCCATCCAATGGTCATGAAAGGCGCTATATAAATGCAAGTCTTTCTTTTTTTCACCCTTCTTCCTCTCCCGCAATGGAAGACATTTCACTCCAGCTTTACCTCTTCCATATAAGTAGGTGCTGGAGAAGGTTACTCTGAATAAACTGGAGGATCTTTTGACTGTCATTTTCAACTGGTATGTTTACTTTTTGTTATTTTTTACCTATTCTAATATCTCCTTAATTGACTCGGTGTCAAATATTGTTGGATTACGTTCCTGTGAAGTGTCTTGGGACGTTTGACGACATTAAAGTTGCTATATCCGGCTTTCCCCCATTCTGCCCCCCCCCCTGGGGAAACCCACGAGGAATTTACTGACCTTTGGAAAATCAGTAAGATGAGGCGGTGGAAGGAGCAAACGGAAGCACAAAGGGACAGTTGGGGATTGGGGGCCCTGATAATGCAGGTACAGCAAGTAATCAGGAAGGCAAATGGAATGTTGGCCTTTATTGCAAGGGGGTTGGATTATAAGAACATAAGTAATAGGAGCAGGAGAAGGCCATATGGCCCCTCGAGCCTGCTCCGCCATTTAATAAGATCGTGGCTGATCTGATCATGGACTCAGCTCCACTTCCCCGCCCGCTCTCCATAACCCCTTATTCCCTTATCGGTTAACAAACTGTCTATTTCTGTCTTAAATTTATTCAATATCCCAGCTTCCACAGCTCTTTGAGGCAGCAAATTCCACAGATCCACAACGCTCTGAGAGAAGAAATTCCTCCTCATCTCAGTTTTAAATGGGCGGCTCCTTATTCTAAGATTATGACCCCTAGTTCTAGTCTCCCCCATCAGTGGAAACATCCTCTCTGCATTCACCTTGTCAAGCCCCCTCATAATCTTATACGTTTCAATAAGATCACCTCTCATTCTTCTGAATTCCAATGAGTAGAAGCCCAATCTACTCAACCTTTCCTCATAAGTCAACCCCCTCATCTCTGGAATCAACCTTGTATAAAAGCAGGGAAGTCCTGCTACAACTGTACAGAGTATTGGTGAGGCCACATCTGGAGTACTGCATACAATTTTGGTCTCCTTATTTAAGGACAGATATACTTGCATTGGAGACAGTTCAGAGAAGGTTCACTAGATTGATTCCTGAGAAGAAGGGGTTGTCTTATGAAGATAGGTTGAGCAGGTTGGGCCTATACTCATTGGAGTTTAGAAGAATGGGAGGTGATCTTATTCAAATGTATAAGATTCCGAGGGGGCTTGACAAGGTGGATGCAGAGAGGATGTTTCCCCTCGTGGGGGAATCTAAAACTAGGGGGCATAGTTTCAGAATAAGGGGTCGCCCATTTAAAACGGAAAAGAGGAGGAATTTCTTCTCTCAGAGGTTCGTGAATCTTTGAAATTCTCTGCCTCAGAGAGCTTTGGAGGCCGGGTCATTGAATATATTTAAGGTGGAGTTGGACAAATTTTTGAATGATAAGGGAGTCAAGGGTTATGGAGAGCGGGCGGGAAAGTGGAGTTGAGGCCAAGATCAGATCAGTCATGATCTTATTGAATAGTGGAGCAGGCTCGAGGGGCCGAATGGCCTACCCTTGCTCCTATTTCTTTGTTCTTATAATGGAAGTTGCGAGTGATGGAAGCACCTTGTTGACATTACGATGTGAAGCAAATATGGACGACGTTTTTGATGAACAGGCAAGTGTGTCCCGCTCATGTGAGCAAAATAATTTGTTCAATTTTGTCTGATGGTTCTCCTGATTTACTGCGTTAAAGGCGCTATATAAATGCAAGTTGTTGTTGTTGGTATGTAATGCCTTTCATGACCTCAGGACATCCCAAAGTGCTCCACAGCCAATGAGGTACCTTTGAAGTGTAGTCACTGTTATAATGCAGGAAATACAGCAGCCACAGCAAGGTCCCACAAGCAGCAAATAAGGTAAGAGACTAAATAATCTGTTTTAGTGACATTGGTTGAAACCAGGAGAACTCCCCTGATCTTCTTCCAATAGTGCCATGAGATCTTTTGCATTCACCTGAAAGGGCCACAGTGTAACAGCTCATCTAACAGCAGCACTCTCTCAGCACTGGTGCAGCCTTGATTTTTGTGCTCAAGTCTCTGGAGTGGGACTTGAAGTCACGAACTTCTATCTCCGAGGCGAGAGTGCTACTCACTGAGTCAGCTAGCACTGACAGATGTCAGGACATGTTTTACAAATGTGTGCTTCCTGCACTGTCGGAGGTGACGTCTTCTGGATGAGAGGCTAAACCGAGGCCCCGGCTGCCCTCTTAGGTGGGAGTAAGAGATCCCAGGGCATTATTGTGAAGAAAAGCATGGGAAGTCTCCCAGTGTCCTGGCCAACATTTATCCTTCAATCCACCCCTAATATAGATGATCTACTTATTTATCTCATTGCTGTTTGTGGGAGCTTGCTGTGTGCAAATTGGCTGCCACATTTCCCACATTACAATAGTGACTATGCTTCAAACGTATTTCATTGGCTGTAACGTGCTTTGGGACGTTATAAAGTCATGAAAGACGCTATAGAAATACACGTTCTCTCTTTTTTTAGATCACACATTGCCCTGTAAAGCAGGTGCCTCGGGAAATGGTGGCTTCCTGCGTCATTCACACTCTGCATTTGGATTGTTGTGAATGAACGCGTCGGCCCTTTTTAATCAGCTGACACAGCAGGGCATCATTACCACACATTGTCTTGTGAATCTAAACTGCTGTCTGTGACTCACCCATGTATGTAAACAAGCAGTATCTGTGTACCCTCCATTATCAGCAGCACTCTGCATAACATAAGTTACACAGCAGCAGAATCAGATGGTGGGAGTTTCTGGACAAAGACCATAGTACCCAGAGAAGGTCTATTTTATAGAGGGAGCCAAGCATGTGACCCTTCTGGGAGTTGATGTCCCCTGAGGTGGCTGGTCCATGAACCCAATGATTGCATTGTCCCACGGGCTCACTCCACTGGTGAAGATCTAGATGCAGACAACAATGAGGATCTGTCTCCTTGCCAATACTGCACAACCTTACACACACATCGCTGGTGGAGGAGGGGTCACTCGGAGGAGAGAGCAGCACCACACGTGCGGCAGAGTCGCCAGGGGATTCTTGTGAGAGGCTGACATAGAAAGAAAGAAAATTCAAGCTTGCAACATGGATAAGGTTTTTTTTTAATGAATTCTTGAGATATGGGTGTCGCTGGCAAGGCAGACATTTATTGCCCACCCCTAATTGCCCCTTGAGAAGGTGGTGGTGAGCCGCTGCCTTGAACCGCTGCAGTCCGTGTGGTGAAGGTGCTCCCACAGTGCTGTTAGGGAGGGAGTTCCAGGATTTTGACCCAGCGACGATGAAGGAACGGCCGATATATTTCCAAGTCAGGATGGTGTGCAACTTGGAGGGGAACATGGAGGTGGTGGTGTTCCCATGCACCTGCTGCCCTTGTCCTTCTAGGTAGTAGAGGTCGCGGGTTTGGGAGGTGCTGCCAAAGAGTTACTGCAGTGTATCTTTTAGATGGTACACACTGCAGCCACGGTGCGCTGATGGTGGAGGGAGTGACTGTTTAAGGCGCTGTTTTGTCCTGGAGGGTGTCGAGCTTCTTGAGCTGTTGGAAATGCACTGATCCAGGCAAGTGGAGAGTATTCCATCACACTCCTGACTTGTGTCTTGTAGATGGTGGAAAGGCTTTGGGGAGTCAGGAGGTGAGACACTCACCACAGAATACCCAGCCTCTGACCTGCTCTGGTAGCTATGGCATTTTTATGGCTGGTCCAGTTAAGTTTCTGGTCAATGGTGATCCCCAGGATGTTGATGGTGGGGGATTCAATGGTGATAATGCCATTGAATGTCAAGGGGTGGTGGTTAGACTCTCTTGTTGGAGATGGTCATTGTCTGACACTTAAGTGACAAGCGACACCTGTTCCACACATCAGTCCAAGCCTGAATGTTGTCCAAGCTTTACTGTGTGTGGGCATGGACTGCTTCGTTATCTGAGGAGTTGCGAATGGAACTGAACGCTGTGCAATCATCAGCGAACATCCCCACTTCTGACCTTATGATGGAGGGAAGGTCATTGATGATGCAGCTAAAGATGGTTGGGCTTACGACACTGCCCTGAGGAACTCCTGCAACAATGTCCTGGTGCTAATCATCTGATGTACAGTGTACACTGCAAGGGGTATTAGATATTATCATAGCAGCCTCAGTGAATGAGACTGTAAGCCTGTTATATCTTCCGTGCTCGCTCGCACTAAAGCCTAGGAAATTTTGGGAGGCAAACCGCATGACGATTGGCTTCCACCCCTCAACTACCTTACAGAGCTCCCTGCGGGGGAATTCCAGGAGCTCACACAGAGGTGTCGTTCTGTGCCCACAGGAGACCAGCACACCTTGTGAGTCCGTGCCCTCCAGCAGAGAGTGACTGTGGTCAGGGTTCTTCAGTTGGCTCTTTTTGTTGACCACAGTCTAGTGCCAACATCTAGCACAAAGCTCAAGAGGAACCCTCGAATGTTTCGGTGAAGTCCTGCTGCATCGGGAACTTGACACTTGTAATAGCACTCCCCCTGGTGGACTACTGATTCACTGCAACAACTGATGCCAATAATAAAAGGGTCGTGTGACAAAGTCACATGATGACAGGCTTTCTGTTTTAGAGCCATCTTGTGCAGTGTGTTTGTTAGTGATGTCATCGAATATAATATGTCCTTACTATACAGTATAAATGCACACGAGGCCCATACTTGAGAAAAGATCACTCTGTGACCAGTTACCTTTATTACCAAGACCTCAAGAGGCAGACGGTGGGTGGAGCTTCCCCTTTTAAACCGGAAAGTCCAGGTTAGGAGTATCTCCCACAAGTTCTCCCCCTGTGGTCAGTATTCTCAAGCTATACAACTTAGGTCAGCTTATACATGTGTTACAATGACAGTTGAATGCATGACAGAATATATCACAGGGCTCAAGGCCGAGGGGCCTTTCATGTCTGTGGAGGAAAACGTCACAGCCAGTAGGCCAGAATATCCCGCAAGGGACAGAGCAAGTAGAGGTCTGCTTAGACAGAGAGCAGACTGGTTTAATAGGAAGCATTCACAACATAATTACAATGGTGCACACAAATACAGTAAAGTGCCATCTCCAGATGCCCATTTTCCCTAATCTAGCACAACAGCCTTTGTGCATTAATGCACCTTGTCACCCCATACTGTGCTGCACATGAACTTTGTGATTGTAAAACACACAGCAGGCACACTGACACTCGATGTCACACACAGTGCATCTGCACAGCAAGCCCTCGCATTACTGCACAATAGATATTGTCACTGATTGAAATTTCGTGCTGCCTGCACCTGTTATGAGACTCTGCACATATCCATCATTAACCATTGCTCTGAAGCAAGATACCAGAGTACGCGGGATTGGGACAGAAGGAACTTCTCCATGAGCCCAACAAAGGTCGGAGGTTAGAACCGGGACTTCCTGCCCGGCCTCGCCAATGTTTTGGTGCAGGAGGAAGGGGAGCACCGCTTGGGGAAAGCTCCATCACATTCTTACCTTGCTGTGCATCTTCCAACATACGCCCCACCGCACTGGATACCAGGAGCGTGCATTAGACCCTGGCACTGATGGGGGCAGTGCTGCCGGAGCCAATTCAGTTGTCCATGGCTCTCAACTTTTATGTCTCTGGCTCCTTCCAGGTTAGAGCGTTGGACATTAGCAGCAACAGCCAACTTGTTGTCCCCACATATATCAAACGGGTGACTGACGTATTGTTCAGTGGGAATGGCATGATCTTCCTCACTGAACTGCAACAACGTGAATAAAGCTCCCCAATTCCACCATACTGCTGAATCTTCCAAAATACTGGGAGTGTTTGATGGGACAGTATAGATACTCTGTATCTAACCCATGCTGTACCTGCCCTGGGAGTGTTTGATGGGACAGTGTAGAGGGAGTTTTACTCTGTATCTAACCCGTACTGTACCTGTTCTGGGAGTGTTTGATGGGACAGTGTAGAGGGAGCTTTACTCTGTATCTAACCCATGCTGTACCTGTCCTGGGAGTGTTTGATGGGACAGTGTAGAGGGAGCTTTACTCTGTATCTAACCCCATGCTGTACCTGCACTGGGAGTGTTTGATGGGACAGTGTAGAGGGAGCTTTACTCTGTATCTAACCCGTGCTGTACCTGCCCTGGGTGTGTTTGATGGGACAGTGTAGAGGGAGCTTTACTCTGTATCTAACTCGTGCTGTACCTGCCCTGGGAGTGTTTGATGGGACAGTGTAGAGGGAGCTTTACTCTGTATCTAACCCGTGCTGTACCTGCCCTGGGTGTGTTTGATGGGACAGTGTAGAGGGAGCTTTACTCTGTATCT
The DNA here is from genome assembly GCF_044704955.1 of Pristiophorus japonicus. Taxonomy (NCBI): domain Eukaryota; kingdom Metazoa; phylum Chordata; class Chondrichthyes; family Pristiophoridae; genus Pristiophorus; species Pristiophorus japonicus. The sequence goes on from NC_091992.1 coordinate 78,947,078, forward strand.
AACTCGTGCTGTACCTGCACTGGAAGTGTTTGATGGGACAGTGTAGAGGGAGCTTTACTCTGTATCTAACTCGTGCTGTACCTGCCCTGGGAGTGTTTGATGGGACAGTGTAGAGGGAGCTTTACTCTGGGGCTGAAATTCAGGGTCTCGGTAAGGCCCATTACCGCCCATTATCAGTGGCTATGCGGCGGAATCCCGTGGCCGCCACTTTGCCGTCAACTGGCCGCCGCGACAGAAATTTAGCCCGGGGGGTTTTGTGAAGGAGTGGACCTCCGCCCCGATTGACGGACATTCATGGCGGTGTGGGGCTTGTGGCAGTGATGACGCGATCAAAGTGCGCACCGCTGCCACTCCGCCCACCAACCCATTTTCAGCTTAAAAAAGCGGGTCCTTTTGCTGACACTGACCTGCCAGCTCACAGGGACGATGCTCGGTGGGAGAGCGCCAGCTGGTGTGTTGAGAGGTTGCTCGGAGCTTTTTATTCAACATTAGAAAAATGGCAGCCACATTCGGAAAGGTTTTGCTGAGTGAGAAAATGTTTTCCCTGTCCCTCATTAGTCGTGGCCGGTAGGATTAATTCTCTGCTGCACAGAGGGTCGTGCCTCCAGCCATAATGGGCTCAGTTTTGGCAGGGGAACACCTGCTCCAGATTGTTAGAGGCAGGGAGGCATGCAGGAGGAGGCATCGCTGTCACCAACAAGTCCTCAGGCAGCAGGCAAGGGAGCCAGCAGCCATGGCTGCCCAACATGTAGAAGGGCCTGCAGATGTGTGCAGACATCAGCTTCCAGAGGCTGGACAGCAGGGAGATGGAGTGAGGAGGAGGGTGAGTTACGTTAACTCCCCTCACCAGATATTGGGCATGGAGCCTTGCCAGCAGCAGCCTGCAGAGGCTCCGCAACATGATGAAGAAAAGGGAGAAGGTGCTCAGCCAGCTGGCATGGGAAGGGCCCAGCACATACCTCTGCCAAGGAGGGCCTACCACCCTAGGTCTCCTTCCTGCAGCTCAGCAATCAGCAATGTGAGCAGAGGCTGAGATTCACCAAGGACGTCTTGACCAAGCTCTGCAGTGTCCTGTGGCCAGACTTGGAGCCTCACACAAGGCTGAGGACAGCGCTCAGTGTGGAGACCAAAGTAACGATAGCTCTGAACTTTTACCACAACTGGCTCGTTCCAGTCTGCAAGTGCAGACATCTCGAACATCTCACAATTCTCCACCCATGCTCTATCCGGCAGGTCACCAATGCGCTGTACAAGTGAAGAGTGCAATATATCTGCTTCCCCATGACCAGGGGAAAACAGGTAGAGCTCCAGACCGGATTTGTACGGATTGCAGGGTTCCCCAGGGTGCAGGGGGCCATCGACTGCACACATGTTGGACTGAGGGCACCACAACACCATCCCGAAGTGTTTATCAACAGAAAGGGGTACCACTCCTGAATGTTCAGTTGGTGTGCGACCACCAGCGCAGGATCATGGCAGTTGATGCCCGGTATCCAGGCAGCAGCCATGATGCCTTTATCCTGCGCCAGAGCAGTGTGCCCGCCTTCTTCACCGGCCCAGACCAGGACTGTGGTGGCTGCTCACTCCACTTCGCAACCCCAGGACTGCGGCGAGCATGCCTATCTGGGACCCAGGTGTATCATTGAGCACTGCATTGGTATGCTGAAACAAAGGTTCCGTTGCCTGGACCGCTCTGGTGGCGCATTGCAGTACTCGCCTGTACGGGTCTCCATCTTTATGGTCGTCTGCTGCTTGCTGCATAACCTGGCTGTCAATAGTGGACAGCATCTGGAGGCCGAACCAGCAGCCCCACCACAGGAGGAGGTGCAGCAGCAGGAGGAGGAGCGTCCTGAGCCACCCAGAAGGCGTCGTCACCATCCCAACCCTGCAAGGGAAGTCCAGACACGTCTGATTGCTGCTTGATTCAGATAATTTCATCCTCACATAACCCTTCAAATTCTACTGTCCATGGCCATCCCAATGAGTGCCTTGACACATCATTGCCCACTGTCAAATTATACAGCAGCCCAGATATAGGTGCAAAAAAATAAAGATTTAATACATAATTAATATAACTCCAAACAACTAACAGAACAATAAACAGTGCAGAAAAATAACATATAAACGTCACTTACCACCCATGTGCATTTCCTTCTAACCCCTCTTACGCGTGCCTAACCTGCGACTTTGCCTCGGTGTCTCCCCTGTGGATGACTCATGGGTCTAGGGAAGGCTACTGTATTCCCTGTGTGGAAGCTGCAGATGTCCTTCTAGGATGACCTCGAGCAGCCTTGGGCCTGGAAGGGCCGGCTGGAGACTGGGCACCACCCTCCTGGGAGGGTTCAGTCTGGCTTGGCTCAGGCGAGGCCATGCTTGGAGGCATGGGCGGAGTGACAGGTCTGGGACCAGGAATGCTGCGAGCCGGAGGGAGCCTGAGTAACTCACCGGGGGCGGCACAATACCACCACCACCAATCTGAGGGAGCTCAGGTCGGTGCTGTGACACCACACTGGAAGGTCCCCCGTGGCCCGTGGTGGACCCAGCCGCAAACACAACACTGAGGTCTTGAGGGGGGGGGGGGGGCATCGACCTGAGACTGCATGATAGCTGCCAGTCTCAAAGCCACCAGATATGACAGCAGTTAGACACTCCAACGACTCTTTGAGGGATGCAACCACCTTCTCCAAAGCAGCACCGATACGCTCGTTCCCTCGCGCCTGTGCCGCAATGGCAGCTGCCACATCACCAAAGAGTTGCAGCATCACAGCTGAATCCACACGGTCTCTGAGAGTCCACCATCGCCTGCACACTGGCAACGATGGGCTCCATGGACTGCGCAGAGCTGCCAACAATGCGATAGGCAGGCTCCTCCACGCACCTCACCACTTCCGACAGGCTCTCAGGCACCTTGCCAGTGCCCCCAACATCTGGGAATGCCTGGCCTCCACCCTTGTCTCGTAAGCCGCAACATCGATGGGCTCGTCTGAGTCCTCCTCAGCAGAACTCCGGTGCGGACTCGCCCCCCCTGCCCCCGGAGAGATGGTACCCGAGGGTCCCTCTACCCGTCACCATGCTGCAGCCCGCTAGGCCCCGGTGCAACACCCAGTGCAGACCCCTTTATTATACTAATTACATCGGACCATGCACTCCCAGTATCTGAGCTGGCGCTTGTGGGTGGGAGCAGTGACGGGATGCTCTCTGCACTGTCCTCCTCTTCCTCTTCCTCATCACCAAGGTCGCCAAAAGATGGAGTCCGATCCAGGGTGTCAGCAATGCTGGAAAACTCAGTGTCCCCAATGCTGTCAGTAAGCTCACCTGGCTGGCTCTCATCAAGGGTCTCCTCCAGGCCTGGCGACGGTCCTTCAGCAGGATCCTCTCCCTCGCCTCGCCTGCCACTCGGCTTCTCAGCTGCAAACATCAATGGGAGAAGGGCCGCCGTGAGGGGGAGGTGGAGAAAGTATCTGCATTTATATAGCGCCTTGCACAATCTCAGGACATTCCAAAGCGCTTTGTAGCCAATGAAGTACATTTGAAGCATTGTCACTGTTGTAATTAATGGGAACGGTAAAGGATCGGAAGTATTTTGAACCCTGCAGCTTCCCTTCCCATTAAGGTAATATTGCACAGTTTTTCCAGAGTTATAATATGGAGCGGTGCATCTTCAGTCTGGTATTTGAACAAACCGTTGTCGGTTTCTAAAGAGGCCAGATGTCCTGTCACTCTGCTGTGAATGAGTTACAGGTAAGGAGAATGTATGGTCTCAAATGGGCTCTATGATACTCAGAGTGAAGATTGCTTTTTACTTTCTGACCACTACTTCCATTTTTTCAGGCAGCAGTTGCTTTTAATAATTCTGCATTTCCCATTTAGACCTGCTCTAGACCCATCTTTTGTGTCTTTACTTGTCTCATTACCATATCCTTTCATCTTGCACCATCATACCTTTTGTCTCTCTAATCTCTCCTACCTTCCACCCTATCACAGACCTTCCCTTTTGTTCTTTCCTCCCCTCCTCCTGTCCCTGTCTCTGCACTCGCTTAAAACCTCTTGCACCTCTAACGTTTTCCAGTTCTGACGAAGGGTCACAGACCTGAAACGTTAACTCTGTTTCTCTGTCCACAGATGCTGTCTGACCTGCAGTGTGTTTCCAGCATTTTCTGTTTTTATTGTATTTCCTGAGATGCTCTGGTTCACTTGTACCAACCACCACGTCTATGAAACATCGGATAGGAAGTGAGCGACTGAACTTGGGGAGTGATTTAGTCCCCAGCCAGCATAAGTGCAGCACAGACAAGCTCCCACAAGTAATTGGGACCAATTGATGACACTGATACCGAGATAGGTTGTGACAGCATCTCGCAGCCCTGGGGAAATGACTTTCAGATTATGCCAGTGGAATTCTGACAGCACTGATTTTATTCATATATTTAAACATTTCTTAAAAGTGTCACCACTTCTTGAAGATCGTAACCAATGCTAGAAATGTTTGGGGGTTATTTTGGCCAAAGGGTGAAAACAGGCACTAATTGAGTGCTGTACTAATAAGAAATGCCAATTTAAAAGTCTGGATTTAGCATGCAATTTTCAGGCTAATTGATAATTATCACGATTTAAATGTGCCTGCAGGTACTAACCAGAAAGCTGAAGGTTTAGCACTCAAACGCTGATTAGATGCAATTTTCGTGGGGCAGTATATGTGGGCTCCTCGCACCCACTTCCACTGAAGGTGTGGAGTGCTCTGGCTGGCACACAGCGGCACGTTGCAGGATGGATCAGGGACCGAGGGAGCGGGCGCACAGGTTCTTGGACGCGGCACTGGAGGTCCTGGTGGAGGAGGTCCAGAGGAGGAGGGATGTCCTGTACCCGCAAGGGGGAAGGACACCATCTCACCCATCTCGCCCTCCTGTCCCTCTCTCCTGCAGCAGCTGGTGCTGTTCTGCCAGGCCTCATGTCCTCCTCCCATTCCTCTCCAGACCGAGGGGGACCCCGAGCAAGGTGCCCATGACCAGACACTACCTTTCTCCTGGTGCCTCACAAGGAGGAGTAGCATCAACACTTTAGTTGATGAAGTCTTGAAACGGTATCCCATAAAGTCTTCTGTGTTTCAGAGGGCCTTGCCACAGCTCCAGCAGCAATAGCTATGAAATGGGAGTATACCTTTAAATAGCGAGAATTCCTTTAAAGTAGCGTTTGAAACCGACATCAACGCCGTGCTTTCTCCCAAAAAGCTGGTTGCTGTTAGCAGAAGGTGTTAGTTGAAGCGCTCACCACCTAAATGCTGTGCAGCCTCTTTAGTGAGTGCTAGCTGGCAATGAGCTAACCTCCGGGCAGTTGTTCCTAGCGCTGGGGTCAACTCCTTTACCAAGATGGCGTCTTGCGCTAAACACAATCTAAACCAGCATTTCATCTTGGCCACCGCTTTACCTCTCCTAAAGTATTCGGTGAATTAAGTTTTCCATTGCTGTCCCATTTTATTTTAAATATAACCTGATACTTATCTCATGGAGTTACTGAGACTGACAGTGTGAATGGGCCGGCGGTATTCCGCCTGGTTTGAATGTGAGAGTCAGGAGGAGAGCTTCTGCTCCTCAGGACGACCCAATATTGAGAAATGGGCCTCAAACAGGCATCAGGCCCTTTATTTGAATATGTAATGGGGCTTACCACCTGTTTCAGGCGAGGTCCTGAACGCCGATTATTTTTCCTAATATCATCATAGGCAGTCCCTCGGAATCGAGGAAGACTTGCTTCCACTCCTGAAGTGAGTTCTTTGGTGGCTGAACAGGCTGATATGAGAGCCACAGACTCTGTCACAGGTGGGACAGATAGTCGTTAAGACCCGAGGTGCTCAACGCCCTTTCGGATGCACTTCCTCCACTTAGGGCAGTCTTGGGCCAGGGACTCCCAGGTGTCAGTGGGGATGTTACACTTTATCAGGGAGGCTTTGAGGGTGTCCTTGTAGCGTTTCCGTTGCCCACCTTTGGCTCATTTGCCATGAAGTAGCTCCGAGTAGAGCCCTTGCTTTGGGAGTCTCGTGTGTGGCATGCAGACTATGTGGCCTGCCCAGCGGAGCTGATCGAGTGTGGTCAGTGCTTCCTACACCAATATGGTGGCTAACCACATTCAGCTCACAATGAGCTTTCTGTCGACCATATTGGAGGCTGTTGAGCACCTGAGAAACAGTCAGATTTCTTGGCCCCTGTACTCTGCTCTAGGCCGAAGGGGCACATTTGTCCCCAGTACAAATAATCCAACCCTTGTAGCCCAGTCCTTTTTGGTTGGTATTTCTTACCTATTGGGAAATGGTGAAGTTCAGAGGGACCTGGGTGTCCTTGTACACGAATCACTGAAAGTTAACCTACAGGTACAGCAAGCAATTAAGAAAACAAATGGTGTGTTAGCCTTTATTACAAGAGGATTTGATTATAAGAGTAAAGACGTCTTACAGCAATTATATCATCATAGGCGATTCCTCGAACGAGGATGACTTGCTTCCACATGAGTTCACAGATGTTTCAATGAAGGACCCGATGTTCCAGTCCTGAACTCCAATTGAAGGGGTGGAAGATGCCTGTATGTGGATTTTTTTAACGTGTGGTGGCTGTTGCACATCAGCCACCACATGGGCTTGACAGAGCTAGGCCTTTATCCAGTGGCAAGGGTTAACCAGGACAACTGGAGACCTGCTCTGCTGCACGGACCTAGTGTGCACACATATCGCATTGTGGGCTGGCCCGTGCTACCCCTAGACCCTCGCCTCTTCTGGGCCCCGTACACTCATTTGCCGAACCTCCGCCATGATCTCTCACACTGTGGGCCACCCAGACCTGCGAGAGAACATCTCTGCAGGTTGGGAGGATAAAATAGCTGGAGCGGCGGGCCCTGGAACATTGTGCAATTATATAGGGCCCTGGTGAGACCACACCTAGAGTATTGTGCACAGTTTTGGTCACCTTACCTAGGGAAGGATATACTTGCCTTAGAGGGAATGCAACAAAGGTTCACCAGACTGATTCCTGGGATGGGGGGATTGTCCTATGAGGAGAGATTGAGTAAACCTAGGCCCATATTCTCTAGAGTTTAGAAGAATGAGAGGTGATCTCATTGAAACATATAAAATTCTTCCTGGAATAAAAACAGAAAATGCTGGCAACCTCAATGAGTCAGGCAGCATCTGTGGAGAAAAACAGAGTTAACGTTTCAGGTCAATGATGCTTCATCAGTCCTAACGAAGGGTCGTTGACCCAAAACGTTAACTCTGCCCCTCTCTCCACAGATACTGCCTGACCCGCTGAGATTTCCAGCATTTCCTGTTTTTATTCCAGATTCCAGTATCTTCATCATTTTGCTTTTGTAAAATTCTTACAGGGCTTGACAGGGTAGATGCAGGGAGGATGGGTGGTGAGTCTAGAATCAGGGGCCACAGTCTCAGAACGAGGACTGAGATGAAGAGAAATTTCTTCATTGAGAAGGTTTTGAATCTTTGGAATTCTCTACCCCAGAGGGCTGTGTAGGCTCAGTCATTGAGTATATTCAAGACAGAGATCGATAGATTTTTGGATATTAAGGGAATCATGGAATATGGGGATAGTGCAGAAAAGTAGAATTCAGGTAGAAGATCAGCCATAATCTCACTGAAGGCTGGAGCAGGCTCGAGGGGCCAAATGGCCTACTCCTGCTCCTAATTCTTATTTTCTTATGTTTCTTATATGGGTTTATTCCCTTTAAATTTAGTGAGCCTGGAGTTTTGGAAGGATCTGATCATAGTGCTGTTGCCTCAATGGTGGATAAATCCTAAAGTGTAACACAGAGGTCGGTTGGTATCAGCAACCTGAGATGGGTGGAAATGAATGGGAACAGGGATTTAGATAGCGAAATTTGAGTGCGCTCATTCCCGCCACGCAGGGTGCCTCCCCGTGCATAAATGGAGCGATGCATCATCATAGGCAGTCCCTCGTATCGAGGATGACTTGCTTCCACGCCAAAAAGGGATGAGTTCACAGGTGTTTCACTGAGGGACCTGATATTCCAGATCCCAAATTACATCCTGAAGGGTGGAAGATGCCTGTGCATGGATTTTTTTAACGTGTGGTGGCCTTTGCACACGAGTCACCACACGGGCTTGAAAGAGTTAGGTCTTGGTTCAGTGGCAAGGGTTAACCAAGACGACTGAAGACCAGCTCTACTGCACGGGCCTAGTGCGCACACATATTGCAGTGTGGGCTGGCCCGTGCTGACCCTGGGTCCACACCTCTTCTGGCCCAGAAATAAAGCCTCTCCTGGGCCCCAATCACATTCTCTCGCCGCTCCTTTGCCCCGACCTCACCGCTCCTGCTGTATCTGCCCACGCTCCAATCGCCAACCTGGACCTTGATGATGTCCCTCATCAGCCATGATCTTATTGAATGGCGGAGCAGGCTCGAGGGGGCGTATGGCCTACTCCTGCTCCTATGTTCTTATTAAGAAGGCAGTTCACCACCACCTTCTCAAGGGCAATTATGGATGGGCAATAAATGCCGGCCTTGCCAGCGACATCAACATCCTGTGAATGAATAATCTCGCTGTACCACAGATGGCCAACACATTTGGCAATATAGCAGTCTCTGCACATCGACATATTCCATTGGGGGTTAATTTTATTTTCTGGAATCCTAGTCGAGGGAGGAGAGGAAGCCAGGGGAAGGGAAGGACCAAGGTTTCCCTGTGGGTCCGAGAGATAGACTCCTGCTCCTTGTGGCCCTCCAGGGATGTAAAGAAGAAATGATTTAAAATTTACCTGCGAGAAAAATATTTTCAAAACCAAACTCTTCTGGCCCTGGCCAAACCTGCTTGAGGGGGCATCACTGCTTCCTTGCTCAGGCCTCAGCTTAAACAAGGGAGGTGATCAGAGTCCAATTTGCATATTGAAAGTGGATCCCACCGAATTCAGGCGGGGGGGTGCCCTTGCCGCCTTCAATTTAAAATTGCAGATGGTCAGAAGATCAGGGCGAGTGGGTATGTTCCCCCCGCCCCCCCCCCCCCCCGCTCCGATTTAACTGCCCCCTGCCTGGTTACCACCAGTTATGGGGGTAGGGGGTTAAAATTCCCCCCATTGTGTGTGAAACACTTTGCGACATTGCAGGAAGCATGATCAGGAGTTATACACGTGCAAGAGATACTTCTCTTAATTTGTGGGTTGCCAACCCTCCAGGGTTGCCCTGGAGTTTCCAGGAATGAAAGGTGGGTCTCCTGCTGCGAGTAAACCATGGGGGGGAACATCGTAGCGACACTATAAACAATTGTGCGATTTTTAATTTGTTAATTATAAAAATATTGGAGCTGGGGTGTGGGGAAAGTCTGTTGGACCGGAGGGGCAGTTAGAGGTGGGATGAAACCCGAAGCAAAATTGTACATCCATATATAAAGAAAGGGTTTATGATTTCACTCTATCTCATGTACGGAGATGAGGCTGGGTACCTTGGCTCGCTTATGGATGAGGTACCTGAAACTGGGAAACTAAAAAGTAATTCTTGTACGGCACATATTGGTATGGAGAGAGTTGTGACAAGACATGGGCCCAGAAATCCCGTTTTTTCCTTCCCACAGGCGTTCGAATGGATTTTAGAAAAAAGATGCGCACCTACCTGAAGCTGCTGCAGCCACGTGAGTTCCCAGTCCGGAGGCCTCTCCTGACTGCGCATCGCAGCACGTGCACATTGGGACGTGTGCAGGCCTGGAGCTGGAGTCACATGGCTCTGGGCAGCCAATCAGGTAAAGTATATTCGCATTCATAGTAATAGGAGTTTCGTAAGTCCGAAACTCCTATTACTATGAATGAGAAACATCCCCAAACACTGCATAAAACATTAACACCTCACATCAATACACTATAGAAAATAAAGTTGATAGAAATGTTTTTGAAAAAAAGATTTGCCGATTTAAAAAAAAATGTTTTAATTATGGTTTAAAATAAAATTACCTGAGTGGGCAGGGTTTTTAAACATAAATATGTATTTTTAAATTTTATTTTAATATGTTTTTAATATGTTTTTAAACTCTTACGCTGGTAAGAGTAGGCTATGCGCCTGCTTTCACCAGGCGCAAGAGTTTTAAGGACATTCGCTGGGCAAGAGATGGGCAAATACCGCAATCCCTGACGTTGGAATGTCCTCGCTACTGATATGTGGGAGATCTGTCAAGCCAGAAACTTGACAGATCGGAAAAGCCGGTTTTCAGCGCATGCGCATTGCGCGCCGAAAATCGGCTTTTCCGATGCCTTCCCAGATCCGTAGAAACTCCGGAGGCCGCGATTCAACCCTCAGCAGACTTTCATCAGTGCCGTTTCAGTCAGTGCCCTGCGATCACATTTGTGCAGATTCAAAGCAAACTGGATCAACGCACCGTGTGAGGCCTCCTGGAGAAGCCAATTTGCAAGGTGTCACCCGTCTGTTATTGTGTAAATGAAGAGAAATAAATAAGATGCTTAAACACAGACACCATTTCACAGCCAACAGCGACAAGACTCACACGAAAGATAATTACTGCTGCAACAATTCTGGAGATGGTGCGCGAGGAGTTCCAATACTGAATAACACCAAGGCGCTGAGCACTTCAAGTCTTGTTGCAGAGAGCATGCAGAAAGCAAGCGCAGGCAGCAGAAAGAACGTGCGGCAAACCAGACTCCCCACGCACCCTTTCCTTCAACGACTGTCTGTCCCACCCATGACAGAGATTGTAATTCCCGTATTGGACTGTTCAGTCACCTAAGAACTCACTTTTAGTGTGGAAGCAAATCTTCCTTGATTTCGAGGGACTGCCTATGATGATGATGATCACCAAGTGTGTGTGTTCAGGTTGGAGCGTGAGCAGTGTGTGAAGGGAATAGAGGGAGACAGTGTGAATTAAAGTGGGAGGAGGCTCTGTGTGGAATATAAACACCGATATCGACCAGTTGAGCCGAATGGCCTATTTCATTGCTGTACATTCTAAGTAATTCCCCTGACGGACAGTTGCCTGTTCCTGCAATAGGTTTTTACATATTATTCCCAACTCTGAGGCTCCTGTTATCACCCCCGTACTCTAAGTTGAAACTGATAATGTTATTTTGCATGTATGGGCCCGTAACTAGGGTTGCCAGCTCTGGTTGGATATATTCCTGGAGGTCTCGTCACATAATCACTCGCCTCCAAACAACTTTTTGTTCCCATCTCCAATATGTTTATAATTAATTGTGGGGGAGAAATTTGTGTGTTTAGTGTCACACGTTAACGCCACGTGATGGTGTTAAAATGCCGTTCGGAGCCCTATCGCCAGCTGATGCCGGTTCCAGCGCCACACGCCATATCCATCCTGCCGGTAGCGCTGCCGCTAAACCCGATCGCCGGGGACATCGCAATCATGGAGATCAAGACGTCAGTGAGTGTGCAATGCTCACTTGACACCCAATCTCCCAATTTCGTTTTGGCCATTGAACTTACCGACTGGAGAAAGCAGCGACAGGTTGAGGTGACGCGCAGCAGCAGGAAGCCGACTCCAGCGACGCTATTTAAAGGGATCATCACCAATCACTCGCACCTGTCAGGGTTTTGCAGTTTAAGTGGCTATGTGCTACTACCTAATACTGCAAGAGTTTTCTTTAGTCATTTCAAGGTTCTTTTCTATCAGGGAGTGCTGTGTCAAGTACAAAACTCCATAATTATTTTTGAAAGACTTCAAGGTATAAAATCATGGGGAGTATAACGGCAGTCGATCTCGCCCTCCATGATCTATGGCAGAGGGAACAAAGGCAGCGAGAAAAATGGGAACATTTGCACAGAGGGAGGAGGAGGGCCATCAGGGCTCTCAACAGGAGGTCTTACCCTTCGAGGGTATTCTGACAGCACTCCTCCTACCTTCAATTAAGCGAGGAGCAGGGTATTCAGAGGCTTCGCTTCACCGAGGAGGTGGTCACAGAACTCTGCCACCTCCTGAAACCAGACCTGCAGCCTCAGACCAGGGTGACCATGGCTTTCCCAGTGGCAGTCAGGGTCATCTTGAACCTCAATTTCTTCACCAGCGGATCCTTCCTGCCTGTAGCAAGGGCCATAGCTAACACCTCATAGTTTGCCATCCATCGCTGCATCCGATAGGTCACTGAGGCTCTCTACACCATGAGAAGGGATTACATTGGCTTCTCGATCACCAGAGAGAAGCAGGATGAGCGAGCATGTGGCTTTGCCAGGATAGCGGGCTTCCCCATGGTGCAGGGCACCATCGACTTCACCCAAGTGGCTTTGCGGGCACCGCATAACAATCCCGAGATCTTCCGTAACCGCAAAGGTTACCATTCACTTAATATGCAGTCGGTGTGTGACCACACACGGGATCCTCAATGTCAATGCCTACTATCCTGGCAGCAGTCATGATGCCTTCATTCTGTACCCGACTGATGTGCCAGCACTCTTCCAGCCACCACGTCAAGCCTCAGGTCCAGCATGGGCAAGGAAACCTCCTGCTGATTACCACCTACCACCCTCCCTCAGCTGATGAATCAGTACTCCTCCATGTTGAACACCACTTGGAAGAAGCACAGATTAGCAAGGGCACAGAATGTACGCTGGGTGGGAGACTTCAATGTCCATCACCATGACTGGCTCGGTAGCACCACTACTGACCGAGCTGTCCGAGTCCTGAAGGATATAGCTGCCAGACTGTCCTGCGGCAGGTGGTGAGAGAACCAACATGAGAGAAAAACCAACTTGACCTCACCAATCGACCTGTCGCAAATGCATCTGTCCATGAAAGCATTGGTAGCAGTGATCACCGCACAGTTATTGTGGAGACGAAGTCCCATCTTCACACTGAGGACAACCTTCATCGTGTTGTGTGGCACTGGCACCGTGCTAAATGGGATAGATTAAGAACAAATCTAGCCGCTCAAAACTTGCCATCCGTGAGGAGCTGTGAGCCATCAGAAGCAGCAGAATTGTATTCCACCACAATCTGTAATCTTATGGCCCAGCATATCCCTCACTCTACCGTTACCATCAAGCCAGGGGACCAACCCTGGTTCAATGAGGAGTGTAGAAGAGCATGCCGAGAGCAGCACCAGGCGTACTTAAAAATGAGGCCCCACCCTGGGAAAGCTGCAACACAGGACTGCATGCATGCTAAACAGCGTGAGCAGCATGCTATAAACAGAGCTAAGCGATCCCACAATTAATGGATCAGATCAAAGCTCTGGTGCAGAAAGCCATTCAAGTGGGGGGAGTAAAGAGGCAGCTGGTTGTAGTACGGGACAGTATATTTAGGGGGATAGATAGGGTTCTCTGCAGCCAAGAGCGTGCGTACCGAAGGGTAAAGGACATCTCCTCCGGGCTGGAGAAGAACTTGGAGTGGGAGGGGGAGGATCCAGTTGTCGTGGTACACGTAGGTACCAATGACATAGGTAGGACTAAGAAAGAGGTTCTGCTGAGAGAGTTTAAACAGTTAGGGACTAAATTGAAAAGCAGAACCACAAAGGTAATAATCTCTGCATTATTACCTGAGCCACGAGCAAATTGGCATAGGGTCAATAGAATCAGGGAGATGAATGCATGGCTCAGAGGTTGGTGCGGGAGAAGTGGGTTTCGATTCGTGGGACACTGGCACCAATACTCGGGAAAGAGAGAGCTGTTCCGTGGGGACGGACTACACCTGAACTATACTGGGACCAGAGTTCTAGCGAACCGACTAACTGGGGAGCTAGGGAGGTAGATAGGGCTTTAAACTAAATAAGGGGGGGTGGGGTGGGCGGGGGAGGTCGGTCACAGTAGAGATCAATCTAGAGTGCTAAAGAGAAAAGAAAAAGGAATCAATGCAGGAAAGTGATTGTGGAAAGGATAACCAGATTATGTCAGGAAGGGACAGAGCATACAAACAAAAGAGTGCACTAACAAATAGGGTCCAGGTAAGAAAAAAATAGCGATAAGACAATTAGGGCTATAGTACAAAATAATGTTAAGATGTCTAATAATGTTAAAAAGACAAATTTAAAACGATTGTATATGAATGCACGAAGCATCTGTAATAAGATAGATGAATTAACAGCGCAAAAAGATGTAAACGGATACAATATAGTTGTGATTACGGAGGCATGGTTGCAGGGTGACCAGGGTTGGGAACTGAATATCCAAGGATATTCGATATTTAGGAAGGACAGGCAAAAGGGAAGAGGGGGTGGTGTGGCGTTGTTAGTAAAGGATGAAATCAGAGCAATCGTGAGAAAGGATATTGACTCAGAAAATCAAAATGTAGAATCAGTCTGGGTGGAGCTAAGGAGCACCAAGGGGCAGAAAACATTGGTGGGAGTTGTCTATAGGTCTCCAAACAGTAGTGGTGGTGTAGGGGATGGCATCAAACAGGAAATTAGAGATGCATGTAGCAAGGGTACTACAGTGGTGACTTTAATCTACATATAGACTGGCCAAACCAAATTAGTAATAATACTGTGGCAGATAAATGTCTGGAGTGTGTACGAGATGGTTTTTTTAGACCAGTATGTTGAGGAGCCTACTAGGGAACATCCTAGATTGGGTATTGTGTAAAGAGAAGGAGTTAATTAACAGTCTTATTGTGCAGGGTCCTTTAGGGAAGAGTGACCATAACATGATTGAATTTTTTATTAAGATGGAAAGTGAAGTAGTCCAATCCAAAACTAGGATCCTAAATCTAAACAAAGAAACTATGAAGGTATGAGGAATGAATTGGCTATGATAAATTGGGAAGATTCATTAAAAGGCATGATGGTGGATAGGCAATGGCTAATATTTAAGGAATAAATGCATGAATTACAACAGTTATACGTTCCTTTCTGGCGTAAAAACACAAAAGGAAAAGTGGCCCAACCATGGCTAACAAAAGAAATTAAGGATAGTATTAGATCCGAAGAGGAATTATACAAAGTTGCCAGAAAAAATAGCAAGCCTGAAGATTGGGAGCAGTTTAGAAATCAGCAAAAAAGGATCAAGAGATTGATTAAAAGGGGAAAAATAGAGCATGAGAATAAACTTGCAAGGAACATAAAAACTGACTGCAAAAGTTTCTATAAGTACATAAAAAGAAAAAGATTAGTAAAGACAAATGTAGGTCCTTTACAGACAGAAACAGGAGAATTTGTAATGGGGAACAAGGAAATGGCAGAACAATTAAATAAATACTTCGGTTCTGTCTTCATGGAAGAGGACACAAATAACGTCCCAGAAATGCTATGGAACCAAGGGTCTAGTGAGCAAAAGAAATGAAAGGAAATGATTAGTAAGAAAATAATGCTGGAGAAACTGATGGGACTGAAGGCAGATAAATCCCCAGGGCCTGATGATCTGCATCCCAGAATGCTAAAACAGGTAGCCATGGAAATAGTAGATGCATTGGTTGACATCTTCCAAAATTCTATAGATTATGGAACAGTTCCTGCAGATTGGAGGGTGGCAAATGTAACTCCACTATTTAAAAAGGAGGGAGAGAGAAAACAGGGATCTACAGACCAGTTAGCCTCACATCAGTAGTAGGGAAAATGCTGGAGTCTATTATAAAGGATGTGATAATGGCACACTTAGATAATATCAAGGGGATTAAACAAAGTCAACATGGATTTATGAAAGGAAAATCATGTTTGACAAACCTACTGGAGTTTTTTGAAGTTGTAACTGATAAAATAGATAAGGGAGAACCAGTGGATGTAGTGTATTTGGATTTTCAGAAGGCCTTTGATAAGAGGTTAGTGTGAAAAATTAAAGCACACAGGATTGGGGGTAATGTATTGGCATGGATTGAAAATTGGTTAACTGACAGGAAACAGAGAATAGGAATAAATGGGTCTTTTTGGGCGTGGCGAGCAGTGACTAGTGGGGTACCACAGGGATTAGTGCTTGGGCTCCAGCTATTCACCACATATATATATATATAAATGAATGATTTGGATGAGGGAACCAAATGTAATATTTCCAAGTTTGTTGACTACACAAAACTAGGTGGGATTGTGAGTTGTGAGGAGGATGCAAAGACGCTGCAAGGCGATTTAGATAGGTTGAGTGAGTGGGCAAACACATGGCAGATGCAGTATAATGTGGATAAATGTGAAGTTATCCACTTTGGTAGGAAAAACATCAGTGCAAAGTATTATTTAAATGGTGATGGCTTGGGAAGCATCAATGTACAGAGGGACCTTGGTGTCCTTATACACCAGTCATTGAAAGCAATCATGCAGGTGCAACAAGCAGTTAGGAAGGCAAATGGTATGTTGGCCTTCATTGCATGAAGATTTGAGTACAGGAGCAAGGATGTCTTACTACAGTTATACAGGGCATTGGTGAAACCGCTCCTGGAGTATTGTGTGTAGTTTTGGTCTAAATACCTAAGAAAGGATATACTTGCCATAGACGGAATGCAGCAAAGGTTACTAGACTGATTCCTGGGATGGCAGGACTGTCATATGAGGAGAGATTGGGTCGACTAGGCCTGTATTCACTAGAGTTTAGAAGAATGAGAGGGCATCTCATTGAAACGTATAAAATTCTGACTGGGTTGGATAGACTGGATGCGGGGAGGATGATTCCCCTGGCTGGGAAGTCTGGAACAAGGGGTCACAGTGTCAAGATACAGGGTAGGAAATTTAGGACTGAGATGAGGAGAATTTTTTTTCATTCAGAGGGTGGTGAACCTGTGGAATTCTCTACCACAGAAGGCTGTGGAGGCCAAGTCACTGAATATATTTAAGAGGGAGATAGATAAATTTCTAGAAACAAAAGGCTTCAAGGGGTATGGGAAAAAAGCGGGAATATGGAGTTGAGATAGAGGATCGGCCATGATCATATTGAATGGCGGTGCAGACTCGAAGGGCTGAATGGTCTACTACTGCTCCTATTTTCTATGTTTCTATGTTTTTCTGCAGTCCTGTCATATCCAGTCGTGAATGGTGGTGAACAATTAAACAATTAACGGGAGGAGGAGGCTCCATGAATATCCCCATCCTCAATGATGGCGGAGCCCAGCACCCAAGTGCTAAAGATAAGGCTGAAGCGTTTGCAATCATCTTCAACCAGAAGTACCAAGTAGATGATCCATATCGGCCTCCTCCTGAGGTCCCCAACATCATAGAAGCCAATCTTCAGCCAATTCGATTCACTCCGCATGATATCAAGGAAGCGCACTGGATACAGCAAAGGCTATGGACAACAACTCGGTTGTCGTGTTGAAGACTTGTGCTCCAGAACTAGCCGCACCTCCAGCCAATATGTTCCAGCACAGCTACAACACTGGCATCTTCCCGACAATATGGTAAACTGCCCAGGTATATCCTGTCCACAAAAAGCAATCCATCCAATTATCGCCCAATTAGTCTACTCTCAATCATCAGCAAAATAATGGAAGATGTCATCGACAGTGTTATCAAGCAGCACTTATTCACCAATAACCTGCTCAACGATGCTCAGTTTGGGTTATGCCAGGACCACTCAGCTCCAGACCTCATTACAGCCTTTACACCAAGCATGGACAAAAGAGCTGTATTCTAGAGATGAAGTAAGAGTGACTGACCTTGACATCAAGGCTGCTTTTGACAGTGTGGCACCAAGGAGTCCTAGTAAAACTGAAGTCAATGGGAATCAGGGGGGAAACTCTCCACTGGCTGGAGTTACACCTAGCACAAAGGAAGATGGCTGTGGTTGTTGGAGGTAAATCATCTCAGCCCCTGGACATTGCTGCAGGAGTTCCTCATGGTAGTGTCCTTGGCCCAACCATCTTCAGCTGCTTCTTTAATGACCTTCCCTCCATCATAAGGTCAGAAGTGGGGATGTTCGCTGATGATTGCACAGTGTTCAGTTCCATTCGCAACTCCTCAGATAATGAAGAAGTCTATGCCAGCATGCAGCAAGACCTGGATGACATTCAAGCTTGGGCTGATAAGTGGCAAGTAACATTCGCCCCACACAAGTGCCAGGCAATGACTTTCTCCAACAAGCAAGTATCTAACACCGCCCCTTAACATTCAACCGCATTACCATCACTAAATTCCCATTGACCAGAAACTTAACTGGACCAGCCACATAAATACTATAGCAACCAAAGCAGGTCAGAATCCGGATATTCTATGGTGAGTGACTCACCTCCTGATTCCCCAAAGCCTTTCCACTATCTACAAGGCACAAGTCATGGATGAGTGCAGCTCCAACAACACTAAAGAAGCTTGACACGCTCCAGGACAAAGCAGCCCGCTTGATTGGCACCCCATCCACCACCTTAAACATTCACTCCCTCCACCACTGGCGCACCGTGGCTGCAGTGTGTACCATTACCAAGGTTTCATTGATAGCGCCTTCCAAACTCGTAACCTCTAACACCTAGAAGGACAAGTGCAGCAGGCGCATGGGATCACCATCACATTCCCCTCCAAGTCACACACCATCCTGATTTGGAAGTAGATCACCGTTCCTTCATTGTCACTAGGTCAAAATCCTAGAATTCCTTCCCCAACAGCACTGTGGGAGCACCTTCACCACACGGACTGCAGCGGTTCAATAAGGCGGCTCCCCACCACCTTCTCAAGGGCAGTTAGGGATGGGCAATAAATATCGGCCTTGCCAGCAACGCCCACATCCAGGAACTAATTTTTAAAAATCAGCTCAACTTCTATTGATGAGTCGTGAGCGTTCGCAGATTGGTTCTGGATACACCAGGCTGGAGATCTTGGTTCTTCAGGCGAGGATTCCTCAACTGACATTTATATTCTTCATCAGCAATGTGATGGGCCTCATAGTAGGAGGTGCCTCATTCTTGAGCAAGTTGTTCCCGCTTGATGGACGTCTATTTGTCACTGTTTCACAATGGCTTTTAGACAAGTCTTTGTAGCTCTTTTGCGGACCACCACAAAAAAAAAATCGCTTCACAGTTGTCGATTTAAAAATTCTCATTCTTGTTTTCAAATCCCTCCATGGCCTCACCGCTCCCTATCTCTAATCTCCTCCAGCCCCACAATCCCCCAGAGATCTCTGCTCTCCACCAATTCTGGCCTCTTGCGTATCCACGACTTCCTTCACCCTACCATTGTCTAAGCTCTAAAATTCCCTCCCTAAAGCTCTCCACCTCTCCATCCCCTCCTTTAAGTCGCTCCTTAAAACCTATCTCTTTGACCAAGCTTTTGGTCACCTGGCCTAATGTCTCCTTATGTGGCTCGGTGTCAAATGTTGTTTGATAACGTTCCGGTGATGCGCCTCGAGACATTTTACTACGTTAAAGGCACTATATAAATGCAAGTTGTTGTTGTTATTGTCAATGTGCCATAAAAGTTCTTGTCTGAGATTCGTTCATCAGTCATTCGCAACGCCGTGCCTTCATGATCAGAGCATGTTGGCTTTCTTAAGAACTTCAGTGTTGGGGTTCTTGATATCCATCTGATCTTCATTAGTCATCTCAGGCAGCTTGGGTGAAAGTGATTCCGATCTTTAATGTGGCGTGAATGTGTTGTTGAAGTCTCACAGGCATAACGCAGGGTTGTCAGAATGGCAGTCCTGTCCTGCAGAGCTTGGTCTGCAGACAGATGCATCTAAATAATACTTTGTTCGCATCTTGCACGTTGCAGTTTCTCAAGGTGCTTCACACATAAAACAACCATTCACCACTACTCTCTGTTTCTGTCACTGAGCCAATTCCATATCCATGCTGCCACTGTCCCTTTTATTCCATGGCCTTCAACTTTGCTGGCAAGCCCATTATGTGGCACTTTATCAAATGCCTTTTGGAAATCCATATACACCACATCAACCGCATTGCCCTCATCAACTCTCTGTTACCTCATCAAAAAACTCAATCAAGTTAGTAAAACACGATTTGCCTTCAACAAATCCGTACTGGCTTTTCTTAATGAATTCACACTTGTCCAAGTGACTGTTAATTTTGTCCCGGATTAATATTTCTAAAGGCTTCCTCTCTACCAAAGTTTAACTGACTGGCCTGTAGTTGCTGGGGTTATCCTTGCACCCTTTTTTGAACAAGGGTGTAACATTTGAAATTCTCCTATCCTCTGGCACCAACCCCGTATCTAAGGATTGGAAGATTATGGCCAGTACCTCCACAATTTCCACCTTAATTTCCTTCACCATCCATGATGCATCCCATCCGGTCCTGGTGATTTATCTACTTTTAAGCATAGCCAGCCTTTCTAGTACCTTCTCTTTATCAATGATTATCCCAATCAGTATCTCAACGACTTCCTTTTTTACTATGGCTTTGGCAGCATCCTCTTCCAAGGTGAAGAGATCAAGTACCTCAGCCATGCCCTCTGCCTCAATGCACAGGTCTCTATTTTGTGGCCTAATCAGCCCCACCCCTCCTCTTACTACCATTTTACTATTTATATGCCTATAGAAGACTTTTGGATTCGCATTTATGTTAGCTGCCAATCTATTCTCATGCTCTGTCTTTGCCCCTCTTATTTCTTTTATCACTTTCTAGATTCAGCCTGGTTTTCACTTGTATTCTCAACCTGACATCTGTCACACTCCCCCTTTTTCAGCTTCAGCTTACTCTCTTTTTCATCATCCAGGGAGTTCTGACTTTGGTTGCCCTATCTTTCCTGCCTCATGGGAATGTACCTTGTCTGTACCCGAACCATCCCCTCTTTAAAGACAGCCCATTGTTTGATTACAGTTTTGCATGCCAATCCTTGATTCCAATTTACCCGGGCTAGATCCATTCTCAACTTTCTAAAATTGGCCTTCCTCCAATTAAGTATTTTTACTCTAGATTTCTCACTGTCCTTTTCCATAACTAATGATACTATGATCAATGTTCCCTAAATATTCCCCGACTGAAACTTGCTCCACTTCACCCACCTCATTCCACAGAACTAGATCCAGCAATGCCTCCTTCTCTTTTAGGCTGCAAATGTACTAATCAAAAAAGCTCTCCTGAACACACATCAGAAATTCTTCTGCCTCTTTATAAAAAGGAGGCAGACAAAAAGCAGGAATCTATAGACCAGTTAGCCTAACATCTGTCGTTGGGAAAATGCTGGAGTCCATTATTAAGGAAGCAGTAGCAGGACATTTGGAAATGCATAATTCAATCAAGCAGAGTCAGCATGGTTTTATGAAAGGGAAATCATGTTTGCCAAATTTGCTGGAGTTCTTTGAAGATGTACCGAGCAGGGTGGATAAGGGAGAACCAGTGAATGTGGTGCATTTGGATTTCCAGAAGGCATTCGATAAGGTGTCACATAAAAGGTCACGGAGTTGGGGGTAATATATTAGCATGGATAGAGGATTGGCGAACTAACAGAAAACAGAGAGTCGGGATAAATGAGTCATTTTCCAGTTGGCAAACAGTAACTAGTGGGGTGCCGCAGGGATCGGTGCTGGGGCCTCAACTATTTACAATCGATATTAATGACTTGGATGAAGGGACCGAGTGTAATGTAGTCAAGTTTGCTGATGATACAAAGATGGGTGAGAAAGCAAATTGTGAGGAAGATACAAAAAATCTGCAAAGGGATATAGACCAGCTAAGTGAGTGGGCAGAAATTTGGCAGATGGAGTATAATATGGGAAAATGTAAGGTTATCCACTTTGGCAGAAAAAATAGAAAAGCAAATTATAATTTAAATGGAGAAAAATTGCAACGTGCTGCAGTACAGAGAGATCTGGGTGTCCTTGTGCATGAAACACTATAAGTTAGTATGCAGCTACAGCAAGTAATCAGTAAGGCAAATGGAATGTTGGCCTTTATTGCAAGGGGGATAAAGTATAAAAGCAGAGAAGTCCTGCTACAACTGTACAGGGTATTGGTGAGACCACACCTAGAGTACTGCATATAGTTTTGGTCTCCGTATTTAAGGAAGGATATACCGGTACTTGCATTGGAGGCTGTTCAGAGAAGGTTCATTAGGTTGATTCTGGAGATGAGGGGTTGACTTATGAAGATAGGTTGAGTAGTTTGGGCCTATACTCATTGGAGTTCAGAAGAATGAGAGGTGATCTTATTGAAACAGATAAGATAATGAGGGGGCTCGACAAGGTGGATGCAGACAGGATATTTCCACTCATAGGGGAAACTAAAACTAGGGGACATAGTCTCAGAATAAGGGGCCATCCATTCAAAACTGAGATAAGGAGGAATTTCTTCTC
Organism: Pristiophorus japonicus; assembly: GCF_044704955.1. NCBI lineage: Eukaryota > Metazoa > Chordata > Chondrichthyes > Pristiophoridae > Pristiophorus > Pristiophorus japonicus. The sequence continues at coordinate 78,969,193 of NC_091992.1, forward strand.
TCAGAGGGTTGTAAATCTATGGAATTCTCTGCCCCAGAGAGCTGTGGAGGCTGGGTCATTGAATATATTTAAAGCAGAGATAGACAGATTTTTGAGCGATAAGGGAATAAAGGGTTATGGGGAGCGGGCAGGGAAGTGGAGCTGAGCCCATGATCAGATCAGCCGTGATCTTATTGAATGGCGGAGCAGGCTCGAGGGGCCAGGTGGCCTACTCCTGCTCCTATTTCTTATGTTCCTATGTTCTCTCTGCCCTTTACACTATTGCTATATTAGGTTAGTTTAATAGTCAATATTAGGACATTTGAAGTCTCCCATCATCTCTACTCTATAGTTCATCCACCTCTCAAATTTCCCTGCAAATTTGCTCCTCTCAGGGGCCGAAATTGCCCCTTTTTATAGCCCTGTTAGCGCCTCCGAGGGGCGCTAATGGTGAGCAATGGCATTTTCGTCTGGGGAAGGAGGTCGCTGTCCCAGCACCACCACACCTCGTGGTTAGCACCCCGGGTCAGCACACAACCAGCGATGACGTTATCACCGTACACGCCGATCCCTTTGCGCCCCACGTGGGGAAATTGCCCCGCAGGCCACGAGGCTGGCTCGGGTGGATGTCAGCGCTAGCTTCACAGGTCACCACCGGAGCACCCCTTAAAAGGGGAGGCTTTTAGCGTTCCGGGCCACCATTTTAATTGGTCGGCCGACTCTTGCGTCAGCCCGACAATGGCGGCCCTTGCGTAACCAGCACTACTACTGCTAGCCCGGTTGATCGCGTCCATGGTGGCCCAGTGGCTGGCTACCATAGGGCCTGCAGATTGCGCAGCGGCCCTCCCCTTTAATTGAAAGGGAGAGACGTTGTAGCGCTTTCCTCCTCAGCGTAGCACTACACTCAGCGCGCACTACACTCAGCGCGCACTACCGCCCCGGAACACCCCTGGGGAAGCGGGCAGCCCAATTCCGTGTCGGGGGCGTGACTTCCCGGCTGGGCATAGGAAGTCCCAGCCCCGGACGGTTACAACCCCCAATCGGGGTGAGGGACAATTTTGCAGCATATATCTTTCCCACTAGTTGGTGGCCTATAGAATACACCCAGTAGCATAATGGCACCTAACTCTGACCAAATAGATTCTGTCCTTGACCCTGCTAGGGCATCTTGTCTCTCTCAGCACTGTAACATTCTCCTTAACCAATACTGCCACCCGACCTCCTTTCTTTCCTTCTCTATCTTTCCTGAATACCTTACATCCAGGAATATTTAATACCCAATCCTCCCCATTTTTGAGCCAGGTCTCAGTTATCGCCACAACATCATATTCCCAGTGGTTATTTGCATCTGCAGCTCACCAGTTTTATTTACCACACTTTTTGTGCATTTACACACATGCACTGTAAACCTATGTTAAACCTTCTTGTATTCTCTCTTAGTCTGACCGCACCTAATAACGTACTATTTCTTACTCTAGTGCTATCTGTCTCACCCAATCCTTTGTGCACCTTGTTTCTCCTATCTAATGCTACATCCTGGTGCCCATCCTCCTGCCAAATTAGTTCAAACCCTCCCCAACAGCACCAACAAATCTCCACCCCCAGCGAGGATATTGGTCCCGGCTTGTTGAGGTGCAACCCGTCCGGTCTGTACAGGTCCCACCTCTCCCAGAACCGGTCCCAATACCTCAGGAATCTGAAGCCCTCCCTCCTGCACCCTCTCTATCCTCCTATTTCTATACTTGCTAGCCAGTGGCACTGGGAGTAATCCAAAGATTACTACCTTTGAGTTCCTGCGTTTTAATCTCTTTCCTTGCTCCCTAAAATCTGCCTGCAGGACCTCATCCCTCTTTCTACCTACGTCATTGATACCGGCATGGACCACGACCTCTGGCTGTTCACCCTCCCCTCTCAGAATTTTTTGCAGCCTCAGTGATATCCTTGACCATAGCACCAGGGAGGCAACATACCATCCTAGAATTATGTCTGCGGCCACAGAAACGCATGTCTGTTCCCCCAGCTATCGAATCCCCTACCGCTATTGCTTTCCCAATCTTCCTCCTCCTCCCCTGTACAGCTGAGCCACCCCTGGTGCTGCGGACTTTGCTCTGGCTGTACTCCCTAGAGGAACATCGCCCTCACCAGTATTCACTGGGTAGAGAGTGAGATACACTCAGGGGACTCCTGCACCACCAGCCTTCTCTGTCTGGCGGTCACCCATTCCCCCTCTGCCTACACACTCTTACACTGTGGGGTGACTGTTGTGTGTGGAGAAAAAGTCAGACTGAACACTGTGAGCTCAAAGTAAATTGTGACCTTAGTCTTTTATTGCAGGTCTCCAGAGTGTCTCTCCAACCTGTGAAGCCTCCTTAAATACCTGTGCTCCTAAGGGATTATGGGATCCCTTGGGACTCCAGGGGATGAGCCCTCTGATGGCTATACACAGTAAATACAAGTCCACACATATAACAACACTCACTGCCCCCAAAGTCAATAGTGTAACTATTTACAATGTGAGTCAATCTGGGGCCCTTCTTGCCCTGGTTGATCGTCTTGGTGTGAAAGCTGGTGTTGTTGAATTATTTGTTGGGTCTTCGCTGTGCTGCTGTGCAGCTGGCCTTGCTGGGCTGCCTGGTGTGTTGGGCCCTGCAGGGCTGCTGTGGATGATGGGTTCTGCTCCGTGGTCAACCGTGGTGCCGGTTGCCACTGATGTGTATGTTGGGGGATCAAAAAAGGTCGGGTCCAAGGTGGATTGCTCAGGATAGTCCGTGAATCTGAGTTTGATTTGATATGGTGTTTCCGGTGAATGAGTCCATTTGAAAGTTTGACCCGAAACACTCTGCTCCCCTCTTTGGCCATGACAGTGCCGGGAAGCCACTTGGGACCTTAATACAATACAGGATCATTGATTTCAATCTCGCGTGACACATTTGCGCTATTATGGTATGTACTTTGTTGAAGCCGCCTACTCTCTATCTGTTCCTGTGGATCAGGGTGAACTAACGAGAGCCTTGTCTTAAGTGCTCTTTTCATGAGCAGTTCAGCAGGTGGGATCCCAGTGAGTGAGTGGGGTCTCGTGCGGTAGCTAAGCAGGACTCGGGATAGGCGAGTCTGCAGTGAACCTTCAGTTACTCTTCTTCAAGCCTTGCTTGATGATTTGCACTGCTCTCTCTGCCTGACCATTGGATGCTGGTTTAAACAGGGCAGATGTGACATGTTTGATCCCGTTACGGGTCATGAATTCTTTGAACTCAGCACGAGTAAAACATGGCCCGTTGTCGCTCACCAGGACATCGGGTAAGCCATGAGTGGCAAACATGGCCCGCAGGCTTTCAGTAGTGCCAGCGAACATGCTAGCCGACATTATCTCACATTCAATCCACTTGGACTACGCGTCTACAACCACAAGGAACATTTTACCCAAGAACGGGCCTGCATAGTCGACGTGTACCCTAGACCACAGTTTGGAGGGCCAAGACCATAAACTTAGCGGCGCCTCCCTGGGTACATTGCTCAACTGCGAGCATGTATTACATCTGTGAACGCAGGACTCTAAGTCCGCATCGATACCGGGCCACCACACGTGGGATCTGGCTATCGCTTTCATTATTACGATGCCTAGGTAGGTACTGTGGAGGTCATTGATGAAGGTGTCTCTGCCCTTCTTGGGGACCACTACTCAATTGCCCCACAGAAGGCAGACATTTCATCTTTGCACTGCTGGAACGGCTTTATCTCTTCCTGCATTTCCACTGGGACACTGGACCAGCTCCCGTGAAGCACACAGCTTCTGATGAGAGATAATAAGTTACCAAAGGAGTTACCAAAGTAGATCAAGAGTCCTAGAAACGACCGCAGCTCCGTCACGTTCTGTGGTCTCGGTGTGTTCTCGATTGCCTCCGTCGTCGTGTTAGCGAGCCTGATGCCGTTCGCCGCAATCCTCCTTCCCAAGAACTCCACTTCAGGCATCAGGAAAACACACTTCGAGCATTTTAACCTGAGCCCCACGCAGTTGAGTTGACTAAGAACCTCCTCCAGGTTTTGCAGGTGCTCGACTGTGTTCCGACCTGTGACCAAGATGTCGTTCTGGAAGACCACGGTATGCGGGACCGAATTCAATAAACTTTCCATGTCTCTCTGGAACATCGCCGCCACTGATCGGATTCCAAATGGGCCTCTGTTATTAACAAAAAGACCTTTGTGCGTGTTGATGCAGGTGAGAGCCTTCGGTGATTCCTCTAGTTCCTGCATCATGTAGGCGGAAGTCAGATCCAGCTTCGTGAAAGTCTTTCCTCCCGCCAGCATTGCAAAGTGGTCATCGGCCTTTGGTAGTGAGCATTGGTCCTGCAGGGATAAACGATTGATAGTTACTTTGTATTCGCCACAGATTCTGACGGTGCCGTCTCCCTTGAGGACTGCGGCAATAGGACTGACCCACTCGCTGAACTCGATCGGTGAAATGATGCCCTCTCTTTGCAGCTGGTCTAGCTCGATCTCTACCCTTCCTTTCATCATGTAAGGTACCGCTCTCGCCTTGTGATGGCTGGGTCGCGCCCCGGAATTTGGTGGATCTGCACTTTTGCTCCTTGGAATTTCCCAATGCATGGTTCGAACAGCAAAGGAAATTTGTTTCAGACCTGGACACACGAAGTGTCTTCAGCGGGCGATAGCGCTCGGACGTCATCCCAGTTCCAGCGTATCTTTCCCAACCAGCTCCTGCCCAGCAGCGTGGGACCATCGCCCGGTACCACCCAGAGTGGTAGCTTGTGCACCGCTCCATCGTAGGAGACCTTTACGGTAGCACTGCCGATTACAGGAATCAGTTCTTTCGTGTAAGTTCTTAGTTTCGTGCAAACTGGAGTTAAGACTGGCCTTGAGGCCTTGTTGCATCACAACCTTTTGAAAGTCTTTTTGCCCATGATGGATTGGCTCGCGCCCGTGTCCAGCTCCATTAACACCGGGAGTCCATTTAGCTCAACATTCAGCATTATCGGGGGAAAATTCGTGGTGAATGTGTGCACCCCATGTACCTCTGCTTCCTCTATCTGAGGCTCTGGTTCATCGTGATCCTCCATGGATCTGTCCTCCTCTGCAACATGGCGGTTTGCAGGTTTAACAGGCTTTGCAACTCGCCTGCACACTTGTTGGAGGTGTCCCATTGTTCCACAGCCCTTGCAAACGTACTCTTTGAATCGACATGAATGGAAACGATGATCACCCCCGCAACGCCAACAAGGTGTTAATGGCCTTGCATTCATCACCCTTGATGGTGGACTCTGAGTCATCTGCGGATGTGCAGCTGCAGGTATGTATGAGCTGCCCTGTACGTCACGATTTGAAAACAACATCACTTTGTTCACAGTACTTGTAGCAGCACTTGGGTGCTGAGAGATTTGCTTCGTATTGTCACTGGTGGCAATGAACGCCTGGGTTATCGCTATGGCCTTACTCAAGGTTGGGGGCTCTAGAGTCAAAAGTTTGTTAAGTATGGTTTCGTGGCCAATGCCAAGTATGAAAAAGTCTCTGAGCATGTGCTTCAAATATCATTCAAATTCGCAATGTCCTGCAAGGCGTCTTAGCTCGGCAACATAACTCGCCACTTCCTGGCCTTCAGGCCTTTTGTAGGTGTAGAACCGGTACCTCGCCATCAGAACGCTTTCCTTCAGGTTCAAATGCTCTCGGACCAGTGTGCACAAATCGTCGTATGATTTCTTCGTGGGTTTCACTGGAGTGAGCAGATTCTTCATGAGGCCATACGTTGGTGCCCTACAGATGGTGAGGAGGATCGCCCTTCATTTGGCAGCACTCTCTTCCCCATCTCGCTCGTTGGCCACGAAGTATTGGTCGAGTCACTCCACAAAAATTTCCCAATCATCTCCCTCCGAAAATTTCTCCAGGATGCCCACTGTTCTCTGTATCTTTGGGTTCGCTATCTGTATCTCGTCGCCAGTTGTTGTGTATGGAGAAAGAATCAGACTGAACACTGTGAGTTCAAAGTGTGACCTTAGTCTTTTATTGCAGGTCTCCAGAGTGCCTCTCCAACCTGTGAAGCCTCCTTAAATACCTGTGCTCCCAAGGGATTATGGGACTCCAGGGGATAAGCCCTCTGGTGGCTGTTCAGAGTAAAGACAAGTCCACATATATAACAGTGACCACCTCCTGAAACATGCTATCCACGTAGCTCTCAGCTTCACGGATGCACGGCAGTGATGCCAGCTGCAACTCAAGCTATGAAACCCGGAGCTCAAGCTCCTCCAGCTGACAACACTTCCTGCACACATGGTTGTCCAGGACACCGGAAGCATTCTGGAGCTTCCACATTGCACAAGCTGTGTATTCCATGGGACTGAGGTGCCCTGCCATGCCTCTATTTAATAGACTATTAACTAACTTAACATAAATAAACTTAAGAATAAAAGTCTTAAAAGTTGTGCTTACCTTTATCCCCTTCCGCTCCCCCCAGTCTCTTAGTTAAAGTTTTTGTTCAAACAATTATTTATAGTTACATTAATTGGGCTATCTAGTTAAGTTATTAATTTAATGAAGTACCTTATAGTTTTCCCGCTCTTAGTTTAAACCACTTGTTATGTATTTAGCCCTGTATCACACCACCACCAGAGGGCCTACCTGTTGGAGTCCCAAGGGACCCCAGCATCCCTTGGGAGCACTGTATATAAGCTGGCCACCCACGAGGTACCTGCACTCTGGAGTCTAAGTAAAGGGGCTAAGGTCACACTTACTCATTGCTTACAGTACTCAGTTTCATCCTTTATTGTGAGCGTAATAATTGGCGACGAGATAACAAACAACCGCACAAAAATGGAAAGAACAGTTGGTATCCTGGAGAAGTTCTCAGAAGGGGACAATTGGGAGGCCTTCATGGAGAGACTCGACCAATACTTTGTGGCCAATGAGCTGGAAGGGGATGAGAACGCTGTAAAATGAAGGGCAATCCTCCCTACCATCTGTGGGGCAACAACCTATGGCCTCATGAAGAATCTTCTAGCTCCGGTAAAACTAACAACCAAATCCTATTAAGAATTGTGTACACTGGTCCGAGAGCACCTAAATCCTAAGGAAAGCGTTTTGATGGTGAGGTATCGGTTCTACATGTGTCGGAGGGCCAGGAAGTGGTGAGCTACGTCGCCGAACTAAGGCACTTTGCAGGACATTGCGAATTTGATGGGTTCCTTGAACAAATGCTGAGAGACTTTTTTGTGCTTGGCATTGGCCATGAGGTAATCCTTTGCAAACTAGTGACTGTTGAAACATCGAATCTGAGCAAAGCCATAACGATAGCCCAGCCATTTATGTCCACCAGCGACAACACCAAACAAATTTCGCAGCATAAAGAGGTTTCGGCCAGTACTGTGCACAAAGTAACGTTGTTTTCGAGCAGGAATATACATGGCAGAACATACACGCCGGCTGCTGCATGACCTCAGATGACCCAGAGTCCACCATCAATCGTTAATGCGAGGCAGTTAACACCCTGTTGGCGTTGTGGAGGTGATCATCGGGCCCATCAATGCCGCTTCAAGCACTATGCGTGTAACGTCTGCAGAACAATGGGACACCTCCAGGCGAGCTGCAAACCCTGCAAACCCTGAAAACCCCACGTTGCAGTGGAAGATCGCTCCACAGTGGATCAGGCTGAACTTGAGACTCGAACCAAGGAGGCAGAAGTGTACGGGGTACACACCTTCACCATGAAATGTCCACCAATAATGTTAAAAGTTGAATTGAACGGAATTCCAGTATCCATGAAACTGGACACGGGTGCGAGTCAGTCCAGAATGAGCAAAAAGGCCTTCGACAGGCTGTGGTGCAACACAGGCACAAGCTCAGCCCCAGTCACACCAAGCTAAGAACTTACACCAAAGAACTGATCCCTGCAATTGGCAGTGCAGAAGTCAAAGTCTCCTATGATGGAGCAGTGCACGAACTCCCATTATGGATCGTGCCAGGGGATGGCTCCACACTGTTCGGCAGAAGCTGGCTGGGAAAAATCCGCTGGAACTGGGACAACATTCACCACAAGGCACCGTATATGATGCAAGAGAAAGTGGAAATTGAGCTGGACAGGCTGGCAGCGAGAAGGCATCATCGCGTCAGTGGAATTCAATGAGTAGGCCAGTCCGATTGTCCTGGTACTCGAAGGTGACGGCACGGTCAGAATTTGTGGGGACTATAAAGTAACAATTCATTGTTTTTCGCTAAGGACCAATACCCGCTACCCAAGGCAGACGATCTATTTGCGAACCTGGCTGGAGGAAAGACGTTCACCAAGTTGGACCTGACCTCAGCCTGCATGATGTAGGAGCTGAATGAATCTTCAAAAGGCCTCACCTGCATCAACATGCACAAAGGTCTGTTCATCTATAACAGATGTCTGTTCGGGATTCGGTCAGCTGCAGCAATTTTCCAACGGAACATGGAGAGCCTGCTAAAGTCGGTTCCTCGCACCGTGGTTTTCCAGGACGTCATACTGGTCACAGGTCAGGAAACCATCGAACACTTGAAGAATCTGGAAGAGGTTCTAAGTCGGCTAGACCATGTGGGACTCAGGTTGAAATGCTCGAAGTGTGTTTTCCTGGCGCCAGAGGTCGAGTTCTTGGGAAGAAGAATCGCAGCAGACAGCATCAGACCCACCGACGCCAAGACGGAGGCCATCAAGAATGCACCGAGACCACAGAACGTGATGGAGCTGCGGTCAGTCCGCTCTGCCCTTGCGTCCCACTCTCTTTACCTGTTGTCTCCTCTGGTGCCAACACCTCGTTGGCAGCATCCATCGATTTGCAGTTCTGGTGAACAAACCACGGAAAGTGTATCAAAAATAAGTGATCTCCCTCAAGCACCGCATTCAGTTTAGTCCATATCTGGATCAATTACCACAATTTCAAAAAACTTCAGCCCCATTTGGGAGAAATGTTTAACCGCTAAAATCCATTTGGTCAGGTTTTCAGGCAAGTTTAACAAAATGACATTAATAAATATAAGAAAGAATGTGCATTTATCCAGTGTCTTTCACAACATTCTCAAGTGCTTTAAAATCAATGGATGCCTTTTAAAGTGTAGTCACTGTTGTAATGCAGCAAACATAGCAGCCAATTTTAGCGCACAGCAAGCTCCCACAAACAGCAACGTGATATCGAACAGAGGATCTGTTTTAATGATGTTGGTTGAGGGATAAAAAATTGGGTACAACATCGGGGAGAACTCACTTGTTATTCAGAATAGTGCTATGGAATCTTATACATCCACCCGAGACACCAGAGGAGCCTTGGATTCACACTTGGAAAGACGGCACCTCTGACAGTGTAGTGCTCCTGCAGTACTGCACTGGAGTGTCAGCTGAGATTTTGTGCAGAAGTCTCTGGGGTGGGATTGGAACCCACAATCTTCTGACTCGTTTTTTTTTCCAGTGCCCCTTTTTTGGAGGGGAGGGGGGGGAGCCTTTAGGGCACTAAAAAGAGAAATTATACAAGTGCCCCCTGGCTAAAAGGGAGGGGGGCACTAAAACCGGCAAATTAAACAAATTAAACTTTAAAACATAATTTGGTTGGTGATGATGCACTCCAGTCCCTCCGGCGCCCACCTCTCGCGGAAGGCCAGAAGGCCGCGAGCGTACCGGTGGACACCGCGTGCTCCATCTCCAGGGACACCCTGGCTTGGATGTAACCGCGGAAGAGAGGTAGGACCTTCTGACTCAGTGTTACGAACTGAGCTACAGCTGACACCAACGATGCCTTTTCGAGAGGCGAGCCAAATTAAATTCAAACCATCCAATCAGGAAACACACAGCAAACTCAATCACCAAGTTATCGCCAAACCATTAATCAATCGATTAAAAGAAGCACGTCTTAAGTTAAAACAAAAAAAATACTCTGATCTTGGATCAAAGATTCTCTTCGGAGCTCTTGATCAGAATCCATGCTCTGAACTCTAAGTAAAATAAAACAAGGAAAATCCACACATTTGAGGCAGATTAGCTCAGATGAATAAATGAGCAGCAAAGACATCACTTAAACACTGGGATCATCGAGGGATCAGCTGATTAGATGTCAAGGAGATAAAAAAGATATAGCAGACACAAAACCAGACATTCTCCTCTCAATGGCTCTCTTTCATATCATACCCTGACACTGGCAGGGGCACACTTATTCCCCACCCTAGTTACCCTGAGGAGGTGCTGGTGGATCTTCTTCTTGAACCGCTCGAGTGATGGTACTCCTCTGGATGTCCCCAGCTCTCACGGGACTGAGTCCATTTCAGGATGCGATGGAAGTTGCTTCGTATTAGCCGCATCGAAACATTATTGAGCGGAAAATCCGTGGCCCTTCTGATGGGTTCCCGCTTCAACTCCGGTGGGAGTGTGTTGGAAATAAAGGCCGAGGGCCCTTACATCGGTGAATGTGTGGGGCCTGGTAAGGGAAAAAGCCTCCACCCATTCCGTACAAGACCAGTGACAGAGGCAATGTTTGCGTCAGGGCTCGAGAGGCCCGGCAGCTGAAGGGAGGCGAGAAAGGTCGGATCCAGTGGGTGAGAGCCTTTCTCCCCCACCCCCAACCCGCAATCGCTCCCCCCCCACGCAACCCACAATCACTTCACCCTCCCCAACCCGCGATCTCTTCACCCCCCCAACCCGCGATCTCTCCCCCTCCACCCAACCCTCGATCTCTTCACCCACCCAACCCGCGATCTCTTCACCCCCCAACCCGCGATCTCTTCACCCCCCAATCCGCAATCTCTTCACCCTCCCAACCTCTTCACCTCCCCAACCCGCGATCTCTTCACCCCCCCAACCCGCGATCTCTTCACCCCCCAATCCGCAATCTCTTCACCCCCACAACCTCTTCACCCCCTCCAACCCGCGATCTCTTCACCTCCAAACCCGCAATCTCTTCACCCCCCCAACCCGCGATCTCTTCACCCCCCAACCCGCGATCTCTTCACCCTCCCAACCTGCGATCGCTTCACCCCCCCAACCCGTGATCTCCTCACCCCCCCAACCCGCGATCTCTTCACCCCCCAACCCCCAACCTCTTCACCCCCCCAACCCGCAATCTCTTCATCCCCCAACCCGCAATCTCTTCACCCCCCCAACCCACAATCTCTTCACCCCCCCAACCCGTGATCTCTTCACCCCCCCAACCCGCAATCTCTTCACCCCCCCAACCCGTGATCTCTTCACCCCCCAACCCGCGATCTCTTCACCCCCCCAACCCGCGATCTCTTCACCCCCCAATCCGCAATCTCTTCACCCCCACAACCTCTTCACCCCCTCCAACCCGCGATCTCTTCACCTCCCAACCCGCAATCTCTTCACCCCCACAACCCGCAATCTCTTCATCCCCCAACCCGCAATCTCTTCACCCCCCCAACCCACAATCTCTTCACCCCCCCAACCCGTGATCTCTTCACCCCCCCAACCCGCAATCTCTTCATCCCCCAACCCGCAATCTCTTCACCCCCCCAACCCACAATCTCTTCACCCCCCCAACCCGTGATCTCTTCACCCCCCCAACCCGTGATCTCTTCACCCCCCCCAACCCGCGATCTCTTCACCCCCCAACCCGCGATCTCTTCACCCCCCAACCCCCAACCTCTTCACCCCCAACCCGCAATCTCTTCACCCCCCCAACCCGCAATCTCTTCACCCCCCCAACCCGCAATCTCTTCACCCCCCCAACCCACAATCTCTTCACCCCCCAACCTCTTCACCCCCCAACCCGCAATCTCTTCACCCTCCCAACCTCTTCACCCCCCCAATCCGCGATCTCTTCACCCTCCTAACCTCTTCACCCCCCAACCCGCAATCTCTTCACCCCCCCCAACCCGCAATCTCTTCACCCCCCCAACCCCCAACCTCTTCACCCCCCAACCCGCAATCTCTTCATCCCCCCCCCTCCCCCACCGACCCACAATCTCTCCCTCCCCCCTCCCCGACCTCTCAATCTGTCCAGCTGCTGGCCGGGAAACCGAGAAAACAAATTCAAACGCGGTTGGTGCCGTTAAGTTCCAATGGAATCCCAGCATAACCAGCCCCCACCACCACCACCAAATTTCTGCTCCCACCCGCTGACAATCAGGTTTCCCATTGTCTGCTGCACTAGGAATTTCATGGTGAGTCTCCACTTTAACTAACTTCACTTCCATCGGGATCCTCAGATGAAAACCATCAGGTCCTGTAGATTTGTCTTCCTTATGTTGCAGTAACTTCTTTGCTACTAATTCTCTGAACGGTGCCGTGGGATCTTTCACATCCACCTGAAGAGACAGGCGGGTTGGAGATTCAACATCTCATCTAAATGACGGCATCCCCAACAGTGCAGCACTCCCTCAGCGTAGATTGTGTGCATGGGTCCTGGGTGGGGGGGGTCTTGAACCCACAGCCTTCGTGAATACATGAGTGGAGAGTGCTATCGTTTTGCCTACATAACAGCACTCCCTGAACAGCAAAGCAAGCAATTCATTGCACTTGGTGCACCTTGGGACATTTCCGAGAAGATGTCAGATAAATCCAATTTTCTTTTCTTTTAGCACGGGCAAGAGACAGTAACAGGAGTGGTTATGGAAGCCAGGGCTGCAAACTGGGCAGTTTTGCCTCCACAGTCTCAATCTACACTGGGAGTCAGGATTAAGTCACAAAGCTGAATGTATATCAATCTCTCTCTCAGCTCTGGAGCCTAGTGGCTGATTAACAATGGCCGTATTAATGACCAAGTTGTTCATGGCTTCTTGCACACTCTCTGCATCTCTGCCTCCACTGCTGAGCAAGGCTCTTGCTGAGACAGCGTTGGTTTCATCTGCACCATTAATATCCGGGGTGATAGCAGGTCCCGGCATCAATATTCACGATGGAGCAAATCCTCCACCACACAAAAACAAAGAGGAGGGCTGTGGGAGAGAGTTTGGCTGAGAGATAATGAAGGGGAAATAGGCAGAAACACAGATCTCTGTGTGTAACAAGCTTTGTATCAGCATGACTCCACAGCTCTCAGTGACAGAATCAGACCAACCATAAAGACCCTGGAGTACAGGTTACGGTACAAGAGTGATTGGGTTAAGCATTCGAAGGGGAACGGTTCCCGGTTGATAAAACAAGCAATCCCAAGACACAGTACAAGTGCTTCTCATATTAAGGGCCTGTATAGTTCAGAGTGCAGGAGAGTGGCATATTTGTGACAGCTCCCTATACTTTCACTGCTGTAACTGGCTCCTTTATCTCAATGGCAAAGTCATCGACAATAACAATAACTTGCATTTATATAGTACCTTTAATGCAGCAAAAATGTCCTACGGTGCTGCTTAGGAGCGTTATCAAATAAAATCGAGCCATATTAGGACAGGTGACCAAATGCTTGGTCAAAGAGATAGGTTTTAATGGGCATCTTAAAGGAGGAGACACCAAAAAGAAAAGATTTGCATTTATATAGTGCCTTTCACAACCACTGGACATCCCAAAGTGCTTTACAGCCATTGAAGTACTTTTGAAGTGTAGTCAGTGTTGTAATGTGGGAAACACGGCAGCCAATTTGCGCACAGCATGCTCCCACAAACAGCAACGTGATAATGACCAAATAATCTGTTTTAGTGATGTTAATTGGAGGATAAATATTGGCCTGGACACCGCGAATAACTCCCCTGCTCTTCTTCATAATAGTGCCTTGGGATTTTTACGTCCAGTTCAGTTTAATGTCTCATCCAAAAGACGGCACCTCCGACAGTGCAGCGCTCCCTCAGCACTGCACTGGAGTGTCAGTCTTGATGATGAGTTCCAGTACCTGGAGTACCTGGAGTGCTTGAACCCACAACCTGATGCAGAGGTGAGAGTGCTGCCCACTGAGTCACAGCTGACACCAGGAGAATTTCTTCAAATGGAATCTTAAAAGTCCACATGACTCAACAGACAGATGAGGCCCTTGCCTTGACTACAGCTCCGAAGATCCTGGTCTCTGACAATTCAGCTCGCCCTCAATACTACAGTGAGGTTAGAGTTGCCAACCCTTCAGGATTGGCCTGGAGTCTCCAGGAATTGACGCTCAATCTCCAGCATACTGCCATGAGCAACCATGGAGAAAATTAGAGGGCTTTGAAAATGGTTGTGCTTTTTCTTTCATTTTCTTTGAATACTTCTGCTCATTAGTTATAAAAAATATTGGAGATGGGAAAAGGCTGTTTGACTGTCAGTCAAGAATCATCCAATCAGGTAACGAAGAATCGTTTTGCTTTCCAATTGGCTGTGGGAAACATAGAAACATAGAAAATAGGAGCAGTAGTAGGCCATTCGGCCCTTTGTGTCTGCACCGCCATTCAATATGATCATGGCTGATCCTCTATCTCAACACCATATTTTTCCCCATGCCCCTTGAAATCTATCTATCTCCCTCTTCAGTGACTTGGCTTCCACAGCCTTCTGTGGTAGAGAATTCCACAGGTTCACCACCTTCTGAGTGAAAAGATTTCTCCTCATCTCGGTCCTAAATTTCCTACCCCGTATCCTGAGACTGTGACCCCTTGTTCTAGGCTTCCCAGCCAGGGGAAACATCCTCCCCGCATCCAGTCTATCCAACCCCGTCAGAATTTTATACGTTTCAATGAGATCCTCTCTCATTTTTCTAAACTCTAGTGAATACAGGCGGGTCGCCACGAGGATGGACCTATCACCAGGTGACCATTGGTGGGAGCATGGCGATTGGAGGCAGGAGGTCATGTGATGAAACCTCCAGGAAGACAGTCAAGCAGAGTTGGCGACGCCTGATGAGATGTCAGCCTAGATTATGCGCTCGAGAGGCAAGATTGTTAGTAACCGTGCAAAGCTGACACATGTTGTTGGTAACACTATGACCCTTCAACATCCTGCGTGGGTCTCTGGTTCCCCTGCTAAGTACTTCTCCACATCCTCTACCATTTGCTGCTCTGACAAGCCCGTATTGACGGAGAGCTTCAAAATACATTAATACATTAGGGGAGAAAAAAAACTTGAGATAAGCAGCTGACTCGCAGCATTGACCTGCACAGCTAGAGCCTTACAACAAAGGTCATCAATTGCTTTCTGTCAATCAGCACCTGATTCTCTGCCTTCATTCACATGACATTAAGTCAACTTGAGAGCATTCATAACAGAACAACAACAACATAACAGAACAATGTCAATCATCCCTTTTGTCTCCCAAATCACTCCTCCCTTCCACCCGGGCAGGGAAGTGGAGTTGAGTCCATGATCAAATCAGCCATGATCTTATTGAATGGCGGAGCAGGCTCGAAGGGGCCAAATGGCCTACTCCTGCTCCTATTTCTTATGTTCTTATGTTCTATCGCAGACCTTCCCTTTTGTTCTTTCCTCCCCATCCCCTTTCAGGGCCCTTTGCACTTCTTTAAGAATCTGTTACATTTCGAACATTCGCCAGTTCTGACGAATGGTCAGCGACCTGAAACGTTAACTCTGTTTCTCTGGCCACAGATGCTGCCTGACCTGTTGAGCTTTCCAGCATTTTCTGTTTTTATTTCAGATTCCAGCATCCGCAGTATTTTGTTTTTGTATTAGTGTTTTAGGGTGCATTCATATGACAATTCACTATAAAACAAAGCATGCCATTTTGTCCTTGTACAGGACCCCCTGGTTATGTCTCAGAATACTGTGTCCAGTTTTGGTTTCCTCGCATGTGCCTCATGTAAGTCTGTATTGCAGGGTCAGGACTTTACAAATACGATCATGGCTGATCCAATCATGGACTCAGCTCCACTTCCCTGCCCGCTCCCCATAATCCCTTATCTTTTAAGAAATTGTCTATTTCTGTCTTAAATTTATTCAACGAGCCAGCTTCCACTGCTCTCTGAAGCAACAAATTCCATAGATTTACAACCCTCTGAGAGAAGAAATTTCTCTTTATCTCAGTTATAAATGAGCAACCCCTTATTCTTAGACTATGCTCTCTAGTTCTAGTCTCCCCTATCAGTGGAAACATCCTCTCTGCATCCACCTTGTCAAGCCCCCCTCATAATCTTATACGATTCGGTAAGATCACCTCTCATTCTTCTGAATTCCAATGAGTAGAGGCCCAACCTACTCAACCTTTCCTCATAAGTCAACCCCCTCATCTCTGGAATCAACCTTGTGAACTTTCTCTGAACTGCCTCCAAAGCAAGTATATCCTTTTGTAAATATGGAAACCAAAACTGCACACAGTATTCCAGGTGTGGCCCCACCAATACTCTGTACAACTGTAACAACACTTCCTTGTTTTTATACTCCATCCCCTTTGCAATAAAGGCCAAGATTCCATTGGCCTTCCTGATCACTTGCTGTACCTGCATACTATCCTTTTGTGTTTCATGCACAAGTACCCCCAGGTCCCGCTGTACAGTGGTACTTTGCAATCTTTCTCCATTTAAATAATAACTTGCTCTTTCATTTTTTTCTGCCAAAGTGCATGACCTCACACTTTCCAACATTATACTCCATCTGCCAAATTTTTGCCCATTCAATTAGCGTGTCTATGTCCTTTTGCAGGTTTTTTATGTTCTCCTCACACATTGCTTTTCCTCCCATCTTTGTATCTCAACTGAAAATGTTGGGGGGGGGGGGGCACCAGGGGTCACTCTTACAAGTTATGTATGGGCAGATTCGGTTGTATCATAGAATCATAGAAATTTACAGCATCGAAGGAGGTCATTTCAGCCCATGGTGTCCCCGCCGGCCAACAAAGACCTAACCAATCCCACTTTCCAGCTCTTGCTCCATAGCCCTGCAGGTTAAATATCCGGGTACTTTTTAAATGTGGTGAGGGTTTCTGCCTCTACCACCCTTTCAGGCAGTGAGTTCCAGACCCCCACCACTCTCAGGGTGAAAATATTTCCCTTCAAATCCCCACTAAACCTCCTACCAATTACTTTAAATCTATGCTCCCTGGTTGTTGACCTCTCTGCTAAGGGAAATAGTTCTGTCCTATCCACTCTATCTAGGCCCCTTATAATTTTATACGCAATCCCCTCAGCCTCATCTGTTCCAAAGAAAACAAACCCAGTCTATCCAATCTTTCCTCATAGCTAAAATCCTCGAAAATCTCCTCTCTACCCTCTCTAGTGCAATCATATCTTTCCTGTAATATGGTGACCAGAACTGCACGCAGTACTCTAGCTGTGGCCTAGTATTTTATACAGTTCAAGTATAACCTCGCTGCTCTTGTATTTTATATCTCTATGCTAATAAAGGCAAGTATTCCATATGCCTTCTTAACCACCTTATCCATCTGGCCTACTAACTTCAGGGATCTGTGGACATGCACTCCAAGGTCCCTTTGTTCCTCTGCACTTCTCGGTGCCCTACCATTTAATGTGTATTCCCTTGCCTTGTTAGCCCGTCCCAAATGCATTGCCTCACTTCTCAGGATTAAATTCCATTTGCCACTGTTCTGCCCATTTGACCAGTTGATTGATATCTTCCTGCAGTCCACAGCTTTCTTCTTCATTAACAACCACACAGCCGATTTTTGTATGTTCGGCTGTTCTTTTCCCAGAGAATAGTGAACCTGTGGAGCTGTGTATAACTAGTTGCACTTGATTATTAAAATTGCTGATTGCTACCGTATTGGTTGTCTGGCCGAATCGGTTTAAATCTGCCTTCCTACCTTCATTACCTAGCGGATCACACATTCGGAGAGGCGCCCTGAAAAAATGGGCCTTAGGCTCCAACCTAGAGCTGCTTGAATAACTCTCAGGAGTGTTGTACGCATTAAGCACCTGCTGAATATATCTATACACTAGGCATTAGGCACCTGCTGAGTATATCTATACGCATATATGTTTAAAATGGCCACATATAAAATGGCTGCCCAAGCATGATGGGAACTCAGTTAGTCAAGCAATGAACTGTTGACTGAGGCTGACCGAGCAATGACCCTGTGAGGCCCACTACCAGGAATGCCTTGGATCATCTGCTTGAGACAAGATAACTATAACGAACCATTATAGTACCTGGTATGGAATGTCCTTAATCAATGACTTCACACAGCAGAGCCCCGAGGAACAGAGATAAGGGGGGGCCTGCCTCACATAACAGGGTCATGAATCAGCCCGAGCTGACAAGAACCGAATATACAGCCCCTGAGGTTTCAGGGTAATTCTATTGGGTTAAAGAAACCTATATGTAATCTATAATCGTTATGATTGGATTGTGTCCAGCCGATATGGGCTGAAGTAACTATAATGAACTGTTGTAAAACATATAAATATCGATGGATTTCTTTATTCGGTGGAGTGGAGTGCCTGGAGTTGGACCAGAGGCTCTCTCCCCGCCGGCATAATAAAAGCCGTTTTGGCGTTGGAACCGACCCAGAGTGTCGAGTGATTCTTGCAGGAAAACATTCGCGGTAACAGTGGCCTCACGAACAGGATTTCCCGGAGTCGCTGGACGCCCTTGGAAAAACCCGGGTGAGTTTAAAAAATGTTTAATTATAAAGGGTGTGGAAGGTGGAAGCCGGTTGATCGACACGAGGAGACGGTCTAATATCTCAAACGCCTAGCCTGAGCCTGAATTAAGAGAACTTTTGTCCCACGTGACGGCCAGGAACTAAGTAGGCGTAGGGAACACACTTAGACCGTGGGATCGTGATACCGAGCGACACTTCCCGGACCCAGTAGTGTGATTTGAAAATATACCCCAGAGACCAGGCAGTGCACAGCGACCAACGGAAACTAAACCTGTGAACAGGGTTGGACCAACAGACAAAACAGTGGTAGGTAGTCGTTAAGGAGGCGTGGGGCACTGCGGGAATTGCTTAAACGCGTTTTAAGAATTGTATAAGTTTGTGTAACAGCAGAACTTGTGACCTGACAGTAGCCAGGAGACGTTCTACTACAAGTTACGCTAGGTAGAAAGCGGACCTCTGAAAGTAGATTCCTAATGGTTCTAATCCTACCCAGGAATGGCCAATAAAGCAAATAACCTCGAGTGGGGACCAGAAGGGTCCCTTACCCGCCACCTGGCGGAAAAACAAAAGAAACTAATTGAGAAGATGATTAAGTCAGGATGGGACCCCCAGGACCTGCCAGCAAATCAGCGGGAATGGTGGGAGAAGGAAAAGAAAGATAAAAATGAAAAGGCTGTGGTCTTGATACTGCGAGCCCATGTAAAATTAACAGAGGAAGTAAATCAATATGTAACAAATTAAAAAAAAACCCTGATAGTGATTATCTTAAGTGAAGTATGGATCCAAGAATAGAGCCAGCTAAACAATAAACTTTGTTGAATGAAAAGATACTTTTGTGAATGTCTGTCTAGGAATAAGATAAAGAACAGAGAAGGGAAACTAATGCCTTTAAAAAAAAAAGAAGCCTGTGTGGGTGTGTCGAGGCTGCAGGCTGGGGAAGTAAGGTCCCATTTTTCCTTTGTGTAAAACCTTGATGCGAAAGCTTCTACTCAGTAAAGAGATTTTTACACATGCTGCGTCAGAAGCTAAAGCTTAAAAAAAAATTTAATTTATGAGATACTGTATCACAAAATTGAAGTTACAGAGCAAAAGATTAAAGTTTTTGATCAGCTTCTAAAACAGAAGTTAGGCAAAAAAAAACAGTATTACCATATTTGACATTTTGTAATTCAACAATAAATATAAATTCTACAAAAGGAGAGCAGAAATTAGGATGGGAACAGTGAAGAATTAATTTTGTTGTGAAGGTTTCAAGTACCACTGGTTAAGAAAAGGCACAACAAAATGCGACACATTTAAAACAAAAAGTTAAATCTGATCTCTTTAAAAAAAAAGAAATAAAACTAAAAGGTTTGAAAAAAAGATGTAACGTACTAAATAAGAGCTGAAAAAATGTGTTTGCGATGGAAAAAGACATAACTTACTAAATACTAGTTGATGTTTGCTGTGAAAAAGATATTGGTTTAATTGTGAAAAGGAAAAAAAAATTGGAAGAGGTAAAAGACACTCTACATTGATAATGATTTTAAATTACGAGAAAGTTTCAATGCAGGAAAATAACCGAGGAGAAAAGATCTAAGCTATGCGAACTCAGCAGAGAGAGAAATAAAACACAAGATTTTCCCAGTGAACGGAACCGTTAAAAAAAAACGAAATGTTGGAATGTATACAGCTTGTGTGAAAATTGGATTTCAGTCTCTCATTAAAAAAAAAATCTTTGGCAAGTACTTGAATTAGAAGTTTAGAAAATTTGGAGTTTAATCTAAATTGCTGTCTTTCCCGATGAGAAGATTTTTATTATGACCACTTTACTAATGATTTCTGCTGTTTTAACGGATTCCTAATTTCTAAGCAAGTTTTGAAGGCACAAAGATTTGGATGATTACGCGAAGTCACGTAATGACATCAGGCCTTCTTACAAACCTGTAAAAGGAGTTAACCCTTTCCATTGACAGCTGTTTTACACTGGACCTTACTAATTTGAATTTCTTACTAAAATAAAGAAGACTCACCTGACAGACAGAAGAAATGGTGGGATAGTCAGAATAAAAATAAAACAGAACCAGCTGGTCAAGAATTAAAAGTTAAGATAAACAGGCTGGAAGAGATTTTTAAAAACGGGACCAGACGGATAGTGCAGTGTGCAGCCATAGCACCATCACCTATGGCAATCGAGCCAATGTACCCCACAGGGGGTAGGTGTAGTCCACAAACCCAACCTAACAGTAAAGCAGACTGGGATGTTTGGAGGAATAGTGGTTTCATTGGTGTTGATTGGAGTTTGGATAATATTTAGATGGGTCATCGTGCAGGCTCGAGCACAGTAGGCTCAAATACAAAACCGACAGCAGCCCAGACAGGGACATGAAGTGATAGAGATGGTACAACTATAAAGAATATGGATAACTTAATCCTTACCTCCGATTCCACAGAGTGACCGCGACACAAGTAGACCAGAACCTAACACCTGGTGACGACCAGGCTGTCTGTTTAAAATTGCAGATAAAACTCACCGAGATGGGACCGCAGCAACTGATTCAACTCATAATATTGGGAACCTTAAGACCCATGCAAACACTGGATGATACCAACGGATTGCAGCGCACTCAGGAAGTAAACAACTACATGAACTATGGAGTCTTGTTTAATTTAACGGATGGAATGTGCATCCCAGCAGCCAAGGACTGGAGCAAGGACAGGACTTATTTTAATGCATGGCTGCAAGTGAACCTGAATAAGGACAAAGTATGCGTGCAATGCTCCACGGGTACAAGGAGCAGTTGCATTGGGCGAAGGGAGGCCAGGGGGCTCGATAAATGTATTTGGGATAATTTGTGCACCCCCTGCCCAACCACAACCGTTAGTCACCCACAAAAAGGGGGTGGGGCTGTGTGGATACTACGAAGAGGTAGAGGCTGCCGCAATATCGTTGTATGTATGCTTCTCACCCCTTCCGACACCGCGCCCCATAAGAACCACCACACAGCCTGAGGAATTGCCATGCCCCATAATTATGAAGGGACCAGAAAATGGGATTGTACTGTCCAATGAAGGGGAATTGTTGTCTGATAATATTAAGCATGAAATTGTGCCGGTCCTGATCAATATTTCAGGCATCCAGATGCCGGAATATTGTACAGAACAGTCAAGGAAAATGTATAATGTATTAAGTCGTAATGCTGCAGGCTGCCGATGCAATGGGTGCCAGTAGATTCCGAGGACAGGAGTCAGCCCCCAGGATAAAGAGGGGAATAGTTAATGATGTTGCTACCGGCTTCAATACAGGGACCTCCATAGTAAACTCGATAGACATACAAGGGTTAAACGAGAGGGTGGAACAGCTTAGAGGGGTGATGAAGGGGTTATTAGAGAGGGTGGAGCAAAACCAGGAAGACCAAGCTAACCTAGGAAAGGAGGGTGCCGAAATCCAGTTGGATGGCATCTCAGTCCTGGAAGCTCATGCCAAAACCATCAATCACCTCATTGATAGAGAAAAAGAAGATACAGGAAAACAAAGACAGGGGCAACTCTGTCACGCTTATGGTCTGTGGATGGTGGGACAGATCCGCCACAATCTCGACCAGATCCAAAGCTGGGAGGTACCCGATTGGATAGACAGTTCACATTTGGCTCAGTTGGCTAAACAGAGGGGGACACTGGATAATTGTACTCTGAAGGGACTGACCCAAGTATACCCAGCGATTCCAGATTGCCAGATGGGTAGGACTACTGGGATAGGGATAGTCCTGATGATCCCTATAGCCATGCCGGACTCAGGGCCGTTCCCCCTGTACCAACTAGAGAATATCGGAGTAACATGGGAAAATGTCTTCATACATTACTATCTGACCACCACCTCCGCCGTTCGCCGAAACGACATACTTACCGGGATTTCCCTAACAGAATGCAAGCAAAGGGGGGAGATCACAGTATGTCCTCACCCGGTGGGCCGAGGGGAGCTAAACGAGTGCGGGTTTAACCGAACTGTACTAGAAATCGTGCCCGCGAGGGCAGGCTACGGAGGGAAGGGAAGATACTGCGTCTCTACTACCGAGCGTTCATACCAGTATAATGACCTGCAGTGCCCGATACCGCAGCCGAACTTTTGCTTTGTGCCGCTACGATCTGTCACGATCGGGCAAGCGCATATCACCCAGGTTAGGCGCCGGAAGCCCGAAGTTATCAATGTAACCGATCAGCTCCACGATCATTTGCAGGATTATGACGAGTCAGATCAGGTCCCTATCCCACATCTAACCGAAGTATTACGAGAATTGAGGCTCAGGGTGGGTCAATCCGTAAAGCTCTATCACCAACTGCAAACTAAAATCAAAGTACTGGAAGAAGATATCGATGTAGATTTACAAAATCAGAGTTGGTGGAGAAAGGTCTGGGACTGGGGAATGAATGTGAACATCCATCCTTGGATTCGAATAATTTCACACATACTGGTCGGGATACAATTGATTTTAGCAATAACATGGGGCATAATGGCCTACCAGGCATGCAGGCACCACGCACAATGAAGAGGGACCCATGCCCGGCCCCCGGATACTAAACAAGCCTGTCTAATAAAGGGGCAGGAGGATTTGGCCTTTGTCAATTTGATCTAAGCAACCGGGACTCCTGAAACTGCATGACTGGCCAGCACGTTGAGGCAGGGAGTACTGGGCTGTGCACAAAATCTAATAAAGGTAGGGCGGTCGGTTAAAGGGGGACTAGGATTAGTCACTTTACTGAAAGGGGGGAATTGTTGTAGGCATTAAGCACCTGCTGAATATATCTATACACTAGGCATTAGGCACCTGCTGAATATATCTATACACATATATGTTTAAAATGGCCACACATAAAATGGCTACCCAAGCATGATGGGAACTCAGTTAGTCAAGCAATGAACTGTTGACTGAGGCTGACCGAGCAATGACCCTGTGAGGCCCACTACCAGGAATGCCTTGGATCATCCGCTTGAGACAAGATAACTATAACGAACCATTATAGTACCTGGTATGGAATGTCCTTAATCAATGACTTCACACAGCAGAGCCCCGAGGAACAGAGATAAGGGGTGGGCCTGCCTCACATAACAGGGTCATGAATCAGCCCGAGCTGACAAAAACCGAACATACAGCCCCTGAGGTATCAGGGGAATTCTATTGGGTTAAAGAAACCTATATGTAATCTATAATCATTATGATTGGATTGTGTCCAGCCGATATGGGCTGAAGTAACTGTAATGAACTGTTGTAAAACATATAAATATCGATGGATTTCTTTATTCGGTGGAGTGGAGTGGAGTGCCTGGAGTTGGACCAGAGGCTCTCCCCGCCGGCGTAATAAAAGCCATTTTGGCGTTGGAACCGACCCAGAGTGTCGAGTGATTCTTGCAGGAAAACATTCGCGCTAACAGGAGAATTCCTTGGGCCACTGCGTGGGAGTAGTGTGGATCTTCCGAAGAGTTTGCTTGTTCTGAAGCCTGAAGATTCCATGGTGCAAATGAGGGCACTAAGGCCTCCACCGTGTTTGCCGCCATTTATACTCTAGCAATCCTGGATGCAAGGACTGCCTGATTCGGCCTCAGAATTCAGACAGCGAAGGAGGGATCCCTGAGACAAACAAGGAATACAGGCATGTGCAAGCATTTCTAGAGCATGACCTCCATAGGACCCATTAATACAAGTTGAAATCTTTAAAGAAAAGTGCAATTTCTGCTCGCTGGCCAACCTCTTTCTCCTGCTGTATTCCGCCTTCCGTATGTTAATGAGCACAGGGTCAGAAATAGGGTTGAGGTCATCCCAAAATCTCCCTCCGTGCACCACTCTCCCAGGCAAAGCTGTCAGTTGGCCATCTGACCTTTGTATGGCATAGATTGAACGTTGAGTTAACTCTGACTTAATGAAGTAGCGTTGTTGGAACAAGCAAGCATTTGTGGAAAATCTGCGATTTACACTTTGGTATCCCCCAATTATTTCTCAAAGTCCTTCCCTTCTCTCAGCAACCACCATCATTAAAATTGGGAGACATCTGCCTTTGGTGCTGTCATTTCCAATCTCACCCAGTGATTGCCCCAGGTCCAGTCTCACCCTCTGATTGCCCCAGGTCCAGTCTCACCCTGTGATTGCCCCAGGTCCAGTTTCACCCAGTGATTGCCCCAGGCCCAGTCTCACCCAGTGATTGCCCCAGGTCCAGTCTCACCCAGTGATTGCCCCAGGTCCAATCTCACCCCGTGATTGCCCCAGGTCCAGTCTCACCCAGTGATTGCCCCAGGTCCAGTCTCACTCAGTGATTGCCCCAGGTCCAGTCTCACTCAGTGATTGCCCCAGGTCCAATCTCACCCCGTGATTGCCCCAGGTCCACTCTCACCCTGTGATTGCCCCAGGTCCAATCTCACCCTGTGATTCCCCTGAATGTAGAAAATGAGAAGGGTACCTTGGGCTTCAGGTGATGTTGATAACTCACTTGATCTCACTCCCACCAGTTGAATGGCACAATGGGAGGGGTGGGGGGGGAAGAGGGGAAGAATTTCTTAGGCCCTTTTTTGAGCATCACCTAAAATAACACTCCTTTATACATTAAAAAAAGCAAAATACTCCACAGATGCTGCCTGACCTGCTAAGTATTTTCTGTTCTATGCAAGCACAGGAGATGCAACACTTGTTTTACCTCCTCCCTTCACACAGTCCAGGGCTCCAAACAATCCTCCTGGCTGAAATGGCGATTTACTTGAATTTCTTCCAATTTAGTATACTGTTCTCACTGCTCACGATGCGGTCTCCTCGACATTGGGGATTGGATGATCGTTTTGTTGAACACCTCCATTCAGTCGACAAACGTGACCCCGGGCTTCCGATCGCTTGTCATCTTAATTCCCCGCTCCACTCCCACTCTGACCTTGGCCTCCTGCACTGTTCCAATGAAGCTCAATGCAAGCTCGAGGAACAGCACCTCATCTTTCTACAAGGCTCTTTTCGACCTTCTGGCCTCAAAATTGAGCTAAACAACTTTAGACCTTAACCATGGCTCCCATTTGCTCTCGATCATTCTGTAACTATTTACACCTCCTCTTGACCCATTTTTGTTTCCAGGTTTGTCCCATTACCGTCCCCTTTTGTCTTGCACCATCATCCCTTTTATCAATGAATCACTCCTGCCCCCCACCCTCTCACACACCTTCATTCTTGTTCTTATCCGGCCCCATGGTTCCCTGGCTCTAGACTCACATAAAATCCGTTCATCCAGAACATCTAATAATTCTGATGAAATGTCATCGACCCAAAAGGTTAATTCTGTTTCTCTCCCCCACGGACGCTGCCTGACCTGATGGTCCAGCATTTCTGGTTTTTATTTACACTTTTTAGCATGTTCCCCTCGAAGAGGACCAGCTGAAACCTTCATTAACATATTGGTAGCATTCAGGACTCGCTCGGATCGGCCCGTGTGGAATGGCTGCTCGTTTCCGAGATCAGGATCAGCCGGTCAGCACACAAGGCTTTCCGGAACCATTGGCCCGTTCCCGGATAGAGCTTTGCTGCCACCTAGTGACAGCTGTTAGACTTGCCGTCAAGGGGGTGGAGTCCCACATTGCACAGAAACAGAAGACATCTTCTCAGTGCAATTCAATGTCCTGCTCCTGAGATCACGTTTCAAAGCCCCATGTTGCCACCATTTGGTCGGCGGGTTGTTAATTATGGAGAACAGTTTCCTGCTTTTGCTGCCCCACCCCTTTCCCTCCCACCCCATGTCTCTCCTCATCACTGCAGTTATTGGGGAGCCCCATGGGATCCCAGCCGATGGGAGTCCCCATGTTCCCAGTCACTCAGCCTCATTGTGCCACATTCATACTGAAATCCCAGCGCCATTTTCCAGAGTTATGCAAGTGTGGGCCTTGGCATGTCCCCATCCCGAGGAGGGGCGAGATTCAGGTTCCACGTTCACTTTGAATCTTAACGCTGTCTAGATGGGCTACAGAGGCATCACGCACCTGCACACGGAAACCGTGCCAGACCCAGATCTTCCAACAATGCCATCCTGGCTTACATCCTCAGGGGACGCTTCCGTCATGTAAACATTTAAACCAGGCAACAGCAAACTCAATGCCTCACAGCGTTGTGTAAATAAATACTCAGTGCCACAAAGGTTTCAGGCATCTGTGAAAGAGCTGCAGGATAGATCGCCCTGGCCTGGTGTCTGGGTGTGACAGATCACCGATCAAATGGGGAATATCAGGCGGGGAGGAGAGCTCGGGCTCGGGGGAGTCTGCCCAATATAGTGTCCGTTCATTTTAACGCTTGCTCCTCCCCTACTGTTTTCCTGGATTCACTGTGCCCAGAAACTGTCCACTCTTCAGGTGTCAGCCTTGGCTCATGGGGTGACTCTCTCACCTCGGAGTCAGAAGGATAGTGGCTCAGGTCCCACTCAAGATTTGAGCACAAAAGCTGACACTGCCAGGCGGCACTGAGGGAGTGCCGTACTGTTGGAGGGGCGGCACTGAGGGAGTGCCGCACTGTCGGAGGGGCTGAGGATATAAACCGAGGCCCTGTCCGCTTTCTCAAGTGGATGGAAAAGCTCCTACGGCACTATTTATCATTTGGGCCATATTTATCCCTCAACCAACATCAATAAAACAGATGCTCTAGTCATTATCACATTACTGTTTGTGGGAGCTTGTTGTGCGCAAATTGCATGAGACCAGGGACTACACTCCAAAATGCTTCATTGGCTGTGAAGCACATCGGAACAGCCCAAACTTCCTTCCTTGCTTTGTGCGGGCGCGCCTGCTTCCACTGCCCTTCCTATGAACTCCCCCCTCCTCTCCTCCTCTCTCAACTGCCTCGCTGACATGGATACCCAGAGCCTGCGTCTGCAGGAGGAGCAGACATTCTGGCCCCCATTGGGAGAGCTCCTGGAAATCCCAGGGCTTCAGCCCATGTGGTGAATAATCTGTGCCCGGTCTGTAGCTGACTGGGAATTCCATCTCACCATCATAGGCAATCCCTCGGAATCGAGGAGGACTTGCTTCCACTTCCAAAGGGAGTTCTTTGATGGCTGAACAGTCCAATACGAGAGCCACAGACCCTGTTACAGGTGGGACAGACATTCATCGAGGGAAGGGGTCGGTGGGGCGGATTTGCCGCACGCTCCTTCCACTGCCCGCATTTGGCCTCTTCATGCTATTTGCGTTGAGACTTGAAGAGTTCAGCGCCCTCCCGGATGCACTTTCTCCACCTCGAGCGGTCTGCGGCCAGGGTCTCCCAGGTGTCAGTGCTGATGTCGCACTTTACCAGGGAGGCTTTGAGGGTGTCCTTATAACGTTTCCGCTGTCCTCCTTTGGCTCGTTTACCATGAAGGAGCTCCCCATAAAGCATTTGCTTAGGGAGTCTCATATCTGGCATGCATACTATGTGGCCTGCCCAGCAAAGCTGATCGAGTGTGGTCAGTGCTTCAATACTGGGGATGTTAGCCTGGTCGAGGACACTGATGTTGGTGCACCTGTTCTCCCAGGGGATTTGCAGGATCTTGCAGTGACATCGTTGATGATATATCTCCAGCGACTTGAGGTGCCTTCTATACATCGTCCATGCCTCAGATCCATACATGAGGGCGGGTATTACTACAGACCTGTAGACCATGAGTTTGGTGGTAGATTTCAGGGCCTGGTCTTCAAACACTCTTTTCCTCAGACAGCCGAAGGCTGCACGGGCGCACTGGAAGCGATGCTGAATTTCCACATCAATATCTGCCTTTGTTGATAAGAGGCTCCCGAGATATGGGAAATGGTCCACGTTGTCCAGGGCCGCGTCGTGGATCTTGATATTTGGAGGGCAGTGCTGAGCGGCGATGACAGGCTGGTGGAGGACGTTTGTCTTATGGATGTTAAGTGTAAGGCCTATGCTTTCATATGCCTCAGTGAATACATTGACTATATCCTGGAGTTCAGCCTCAATGTGCACAGACGCAGGCGTCGTCCGCATACTGCAGCTCAACGACAGAAGTTTGGGTGATCTTGGACCTGGCCTGGAGGCGGCGTAGGTTAAACAACATCCCACTGGTTTTGTAGTTTCATTTCACTCCAGCGGGGGAGCTTGTTGATTGTGAGGTGGAGCATGGCGGTGAGGAAGATTGAGAAGAGGGTTGGAGCGATAACGCAGCCCTGTTTGACCCCGGTCCGGACATGGATTGGGTCTGTAATGGATCCATTGATAAGGATCACGGCCTGCATGTCATCGTGAAGCAGACGAAGGATGTTGACAAACTTTTGGGGGCATCCTCACAGTTGACAGTGTAAAAGCCTTTGCAAGATCGAAAAAGGCCATGTATAAGGGCTGGTGCTGCTCCCTGCAATTGTCGCGCATGTCTGTTGTGCCCCGTAGGGGATGAAATCTGCATTGTGATTCCGGGAGGAGCTCCTCGGCCACAGGGAGAAGACGATTGAGGTGAACTCGAGTGACAACTTTCCCAGTGGCTGAAAGCAGGGAGATTCCCCTGTAGTTGTCGCAGTCGGACTTGTCCCCTTTTTATAAAATGGGCACAATCGCTGCGTCTGAGATCTCCCGGCATGCTCTCCTCCCTCCAGATGAGAGAGATGAGGTCATGTATCTGTGCCAACAGCGCCTCTCCGCCATATTTTAGCGCCTCAGCAGGGTTTCCATCCGCACCCGTAGCCTTGTTATTCTTAAGCTGTTTTATGGCTTTGCCTATCTCGTGCAACATTGGAGTTTCACTGAGTTGGTGGCGGGTCGCATGCTGCGGGATGGAGTCAAGAACACTCAAGTCAAAGGCAGAGTCTTGATTGAGGAGATCTTCAAAGTACTCCTTCCATCGGGCCCTGACAGCCTCGGGGAATCAAGGGGTATGGTGAGAAAGCAGGAATGGGGTACTGAAGTTGCATGTTCAGCCATGAACTCATTGAATGGCGGTGCAGGCTAGAAGGGCCGAATGGCCTACTCCTGCACCTATTTTCTATGTTTCTATGAGTGTTTCCCGGTTCTTGGCCAGGAGTGGGAGTTTGGACCGTAGGTGGCCTTGACAGCAGCGAAGCATCCTCGCATATCGTGGCTGTCAGCCAGTTGTTGTATCTCCTGTACTTTCTCCATCCACCACCTGTTCTTTAGGTCCCGGGTTTTTTGTTGGTCCTGAGCCTTGAGCCGTCTGTAATGTTGTTTTGCAGCTCGAGTTGGGCTGTTGCTCAAGGTTCAGAAATGCTTTGCGCTTGCGATCTATTAGTTCTTCGATCTCCTGATCATTTTCATCAAACCAGGCCTGATGTTTTCTGGTTGAGTGACCAAGTGTCTCTTCACAGGCACTGGTTATGGAGACCTAGAGGGCAGCCAAGCGCTATGGGCATTCAGTATCTCAGGGTCATCAAGGCACGTCAAATTGGCTGTGAGGCGCTAGCTGTATAGGGCTCTCTTAGCTGGGTCTTTAAGTGCCCTGGCATTAACTTTTTTGCAGAACTGCTTCTGCTGTCCCCTCTGCTTTGGGGCAATGTTAATGTTGATGATGGATCGGATTAGACAGTGGTCCGTCCAGCAGTCGTCCGCTCCTGTCATGGCGCGGGTGATGCGCACATCCTTGCGATCCCTGGCTTGGACGATGACATAGTCGAGCAGGTGCCAATGTTTGGAGCAAGGGTGTTGCCACGATGCCTTGTATTTGTCCCTCTGGCAGAACAGGGTGTTGATGATGAGAAGTTCATGTTCTAGACATTTTGTCAGGAGTAGGGTACCGCTGGAGTTGGCTTTCCCTACCCCTCTCTGCCAATCAGGCCTCCCCAGAGGGCTGTGTCTTTGCCGATCCTGGCATTAAAATCACCCTGGAGGATCAATTTGTCACCCGTAAGGACGCGGGACAAGGATGTCTCGAGCTTGGAATAAAAAACCCTCTTTAGCCTCATCCATTGCATCGAGTGTAGGGGTGTACGCACTGATGACTGCGGCACATTGGTTCAGAGATAGGGTAATACGGAGAGTCATGAGGCATTCGTTAACCCCACAGGGGGAGTCTTTGAGGCGGTCGACCAGCTCATTCTTGATGACAAAGCCGACTCCGTGAAGGCGGTGTTCTGTCTCTGGTTTCCCTTTCTAGAAGGAGGTGTACCCTCCACCATGTTCCTTCAACTGTCCTTCCCCTGCCCGCCGGGTGTCGCTTAGGGCGGCGATGTCAATGTCAAAACGTCTGCGTTCCCGGGCAACTATGGCGGTGCAGCGTTCCGGCCTGTTGCTGTTAGGATTGTCCATGAGGGTCCTGATGTTCCAGGTCCCGAACTTCATACTGACGAAGTGGAAGATGCCTGTGCGTGAGTTCTTTTAACGTGGGGTGGCCGCTGCACACCGGCAACCACACGGGCTTAGCTGAACAAGGTCTTGGTCCAGTGGCAAGGGGCTCCAAGGCAACTGGAGACCAGGTACTGCTGTATAAGCCTAATTGCCTACGGCGACGTGTTGACAGCAAGCTCGGCGCCGAGTAGCACCCTTGATGGTGGCTGGCCCGAGGCTTGGCTGGGGGGACAGGCATTAGGAAGGTGACTTCCAAAGTTATTTTAA
The DNA here is from genome assembly GCF_044704955.1 of Pristiophorus japonicus. NCBI lineage: Eukaryota > Metazoa > Chordata > Chondrichthyes > Pristiophoridae > Pristiophorus > Pristiophorus japonicus. Next base: position 79,000,148 of record NC_091992.1, read on the forward strand.
AAGTTAAAAGTTGATAAAAATTCACAATTAATTTCAAAAGTTTCTAAGAGTTGTTAAAAAGTCTAAGATGTAAATCAATAATAGGTTATAAAAGTTTCCCCAGTTTAAAAAGTTTCTAAAAATTGTTAAAGTCAAGGATGTAGATCAATAATAGATATTTAAAAGTATTTCGATTAAAAGTTCAAAATGTAATTTTTGTAAAGTTATCCCAACTTGTTTAAAAAGTTTAAAGGTTGATTAAAAGTTTAAAAATTAATTAAAAGTTGGTCAGCAGTTTAAGACATTGGGTTGAACACCGCCGCTGTGGTCCCTTCGGCCGGTTCAGCGCCAGCCTGGAGTCCCTTCAGCAGGTTGAATGCCGGCCCGGAGTCCCTTTGGCAGGTTCGACGTCCCCCCGAATCTGTCAGCACAATGAACACTTGGTGTGCGACCACAGGGACAAGCGCGGACAGGTGTGGTGTCCTTTTGGCCGGGGTGGCCCGGGACCGGTGTGGTGTCCTTTCGACCGGCGCGGGATCCCTAGCACCACACCGACTGGACTGAGTGACTACGCAGCACAGACAGGTTCCCAGTTACAGGAAGCAAGAGACAGGAGCTGGTGTGTGATAAAGGACATAGATTCAACACCAGGCAATACAGGCCATTAACAGAGGCTAATTTATTTGACATTATGATAATACAGTTACAGAGAGGATTAACACAAACACAACAAGCCCACAATCACAGTCCAAACTTGCCACCCGCACCAATTCTGGCCAGCTCCGATTTTTCTCAGGACGGCGTATGTGACCATTCTGGAATAACCTTCTGGGCAGTTAACAAAATCTGCACAGGTAGGAGAATCAGCACAGCAGATGCACTTCCACAGCCCAAACAGCAGCAGCAGAGAGGGAGAGAGTGGGAGAGGAGAGAGGCGAGGGGATAGGTTAGGGTTAGGAGCGGCCAGGGTTAGGAGCGGCATCAGAAGGGGGCAGGCCTTTTGGCCAGGGCTAGCAGCAACCACCCAAGCCATACCCGTTATTCTAAATATAAACTATCCGAATGCCATGGTTAGATTACAGTCTGTTACTCAATCCTGCGTACCCGTTACTTTATATGTAAACCACCTGAACCCCTGGATTTGATTCCAGCCTGTAACACACTCTCAGGTATCCGTTATTCCATGTACAAATAATTGAAAACACTTGATTGGATTCTAACCTGTAAACTCGCTCCTGGTTATCCATTGTTCTATGTATGAAACATCCAAACCCATTAATTTAGACTCCAGTCCGTAATACATATATCAGCCACCCAAACCCTTTGAGTATAATTCAGCTTTGAACTCTGTACCAAAGCAGTAGTGTAAAAATTTGCAGATGACACCAAAACAGGAGGTACAGTTAATTCTTTAGAAGACCAAAGGAAACCGGAAAGGGATATTGATAAGATGGGAGAATGGGCTAAAAATGGGAGATGGAATTCAATGTCAGAAAGTGTATTTTGGGAAAGAGAAAATCGCATTAATTCTAGTTTGAATGATAGTAGCGTAGTGCTGTGGAACAGCAGAGGGATAGGTTCGCAGAATAATAAACGCAGCACCTCAGGCTGATAAACAAACGTCTACATGAAATCTTAAGACCTCAGTTGGAGGCATCGGAAGGGGGGAGGCCTATCAGCCAGGGTTAGGAGTGACACCGGGCACCGGAGATAGACTTTTGGCATAAACAATTTAATAATTTAATGCTGGAATACTGCTGCAATGTGTAAGGTGCTTGTGCAGGTTGCTGTGAGCTGTCCACAATGTTTTTACGTGTCACTTTCCAGCCTCAGCCCGCAGTGTGTCCCTAGGTGCCCTGGCAACACGATCCATTTCGTGCAGATCTTGGGCTCCACCCCCAAAGCTGAAGGACAAAATCAACAATTCAAAGTTGGATGATTTACTTTTGGCATAGTTGGGCCCCAAAAAACCGGCGTAACTCTTCAAGTATGCCAAAAAACAACTTTGGGGAAAATTGAGCCCCAAGTTTTCATTAAAACTAGTAAAGAGTCACTGCTGTCCCAGGTCCAATTCGAAAAGCAGGATAGACTACATTTTGACTTACCCCCATGAATGTATAGATTAGGGTCATTGCATCGGTCACACTGTAAAATGACAAGCTACCATTATCCCAGCACATTCCAATCCTATTGTAGCTTACACTTGGTGGGCCCAAGTTTCGTGCCGTGCCTAGAACGGCGCAGTCCCGACCTGGACGCCCGTTTTTTGCGGCACAAAGTGCGCCCAAAAAAACTTCCAGATTTTCCAGCTCCCTGCTGGTCGTTTGCAGCTCGGCGCAGCGCAGCATGAGCTGTAGGGGGCGGAGCCAGGTCCCTGCGCTGAAAACAGTGCCGGGACCTCTGCACATGCGCGCTACAGTGGGCGCGCATGTTCAGTAGCTCCAGGCGCCCAAAACTGTGTGGGAGGGGCCAAAGCACGCAGCCCCTAGCCCTGGTCGAATGGCCTCACTGGGGCTGCATGAATAAGGCTCCTCCCACGCCCAGCTCCTGCTTCCTCCTGACCCGACTCGACTCCCGCTTTCCCACCTCCGGACCGGACCCGACACGACTCCCGCTTCCCCCACTCCCCACCCTGCCCCCCGCCTCCGGACCGGACACCGACCCGACTCCCGCTTTCCCCCCTGGACTGGGCCCGACCTGACCTCCCCATGACCTGAACTCCCTCCCACCACCCCCCCGACCCGACCCAACGCCACCTACCTGTAAATCTGGTGCTGGGGACGGGCCCTGCCCGAAGTCCTGGGCCCGGCCTGTTCAGCCTCCCTCCCCCTTCTCATTTCCCCCCTCCCAATCTCTTTCCCTTTCCCCCCCCCCTTCTCCTTCCCTTTCCCTTTCCCCCCCCTCCCCCTCCTCCCCTCGCTGTCAGAAACACAGACACTGACAGACAGAGAATGAGACACACACGCAGACAGACAGAGACACTGACAGAGACACACTGGGGGGTGTGCATCTCAGCACGCTGTTGGAGGGCTCCCGGTGCTGCAATCGGCAAGTAGAAAATGTTTTATTTATTGATTTAAAAAAAAACTATTTCTTATTAATTTTTTTGATTGATTTATTGATGTTTTTATCATTTATTATTGATGATGGCTCTTTATTTGTAAAACTGAAGTGTTTAATGTTTGTAAACTTCCCTTTAAACTCCCCCCCCCCCCCACCACCACCATTCCCTACGCCTGATTTGTAACCTACGCCTGATTTTCTAAAGTGTAGACAAGGTTTTTTCGAGCGTACAAAAATCTTCACTTACTCCATTCTAAGTTAGTTTGGAGTAAGTTTTCACTCACGAAACTTTGAAAACAGGCGCAAGTGGCCGGACACGCCCCCTTTTGAAAATAAAATTCTGTTCCAAAGTGAAACTGTTCTAACTGACTAGAACTGGAGCAAACTAAATGTCGAGAATTCCGATTTCTAAGATACTCCATTCTACACCAGTTGCTCCTAAAAATCAGGAGCAAATCATGTCGAAACTTGGGGCCGGTATCTCAGACTCTATTCCATTATGCAAAACCAAGAAAGTATTGCATGCTGTTAGGTGCAAGTCTAAACACCACGACAATAGATTCTCACCAAGGACACAGGAAGGGTCCTTCCCTTTTCTCCGGATACCAGGGCTTGTGATGCCCACACAAATATGGTCAGTGCTGCTACTGTTTTGCAATTCTACTTCACAGTAATATTTGTAGGTGCCCTTATACCAATAATTTAAACACAAGATTTGTGGATGAAAGTCAAATCTGTCCGGGTGATTGGGATAAGCCTTTGCTGTTGAATGTGACACTGTCTGATACCCGTTGTGGAAGTGAAGACACTGATTTGCCGAATTCACATTAAATCTGAGCGTTTCAGCATCTGTGGAGACAAAGGAAGAGTGATGATCGCTTGGTTAGGGCACCTGTGATGCTGAGCATCAGACTGGGAATGGGTGATGGACGATCATTTCCCCAGCTCACTCAGCTCCCACTGTATGGGAACCGCACCCAGTAACAGAAGCACTGGGCACAGGCTGACCCCAGGAGGGGGAACGAGGACAAATTAGAAGGGGTTGTCCTGCCTGAGTGACAACTTACACCTCCCGGCAGTTGTCCAATGAAACATTAACAGGAGTCGGAGAGCTTAATAACTCCTTTGCTACACATAATCTAGACGGACACTCCAGTGTAGTGCTGCACTGCCCGAGGGGACGTCTCTCGGATAAGATGTTAAACAGAAACCCTGTCTGCCCTCGCAGGCAGACGTAAAAGATCCCATGGCACCATTTTAAACAACGGGGAGTTCTCCCTGTAGACTGGCCAATATTTAACCCTCAGCCAAACTCAGTAAAACAGTTTATCTAGTCATTTATCACGCTTTTGTTTGTGGGACCTTGCAATGCGCAAAATGGCTGCTGCATTTCCCTACATTACAACATTCCAAATGTAATTCATTGGCCGTAAAGCGTTTTGGGACATCCTGAGGCTGTGAAAGGCGCAATATAAATGCAAGTCTTTCTTTCACCCGAAAGGATTCCAGATCTTAGATGCCCAATTGAGTCTTTTATTACAACACTAAAACATACAGATCGGACGGTGCCAGGGTTTAGTTGCAGTTTGTGTTGTTGGTGGGGCTACTGGGAGACTACAGTGGGTCTCAATGCCCCATACTGGATTGTGGGGGGGGCGGGTGCATAGGGGGTCGGGGAACTCAGCTAAAGATCTGACCGAGTGTATTCCTGGTGTAGAGTAAGGACATTTGGTGAAGACAGCCTCAGTCCTGGTCAAATATCCTGCTGAGACTCGAGGGTCAAGGGTCACATGAAAATCTGTCTCCCAGAGGCCAATGCAGTCTGCACCATGCAGGCCCAGGTTCAGAGTCGGCCATTATATGATAGCAACATCGCAAATATACGGGATGACCTCATCACACGGACGCCATTTTAACCACGAGCCTAACAGAGCACCGGTCAGTCTGCAAACCACCGGCAAATACTGGCGGCAGCAAGGACCCAGGCCCCAGGAGGACTGGGTAAGTCACTTTGTAAAGGTTCATTGCCGGCCAGCATGAGCAGAGGCGACACCTTAAGCCTGCCCCCCTTTCCCCCAGTCTGTACTTACCCTGCCAGGAACCGTTCCTCTGGGCCCCCCCATTGGCAGCCTGACTCGCACGCCACCAATTTTGACTCCCGCCCACCGGTGCTTACATCATTCCCACCGGCATCAGGCAGGAGTCTGAGTCAGGATATGTAAATGAAGCCCGGGAGTTCAAAACAGCCACTCTGTATGCTTCCCTCAGGCTCACTAATTACTCCCACTTCGCCCGAACCCCGCCCACATTCCTCACCCCTCCGCTAATCGGTGGGTGGCCTGTCCTCATTTTGCTAAATGGTATTTACCCTGTCAAATTGGACAGAGTCGAACCAGCAAATCGAAGTCCAGCTCCAACACACTTCCAGCAAAAAGCTCGTTGATTTGAGATGAATATTGCACTCATCAGAAATACTCACTGTGCAAGAAATCCTTTAGTTCTGACACAGGCGTTTTCACCATCCATGGACAGGCGGTTAAAAAGTAAACCGAGTAAAGAAGAATTAATAAAGACTTAATTACCACAGCTAGCTTTATTAACTAGTCATGTTCTATTTATATTAGCTGTGTTAATAAACACAGATACACAGGTAAATAGGTAGGTGGAGAGATCTATGTATACACCGATTGCTCTGGGAGTTGACGTTACTCCCAGAGGGGAAGATTCACCTGTGCCTATTTTCTGGGCCCAGAGTTGGTGCTGCCCGAGGCCAGCCCGAAATTAGGCCCGAGTTCAATGATTTCACCGAGCTGCCTATTGCCCCTCTGAAAACTACATTCAGGCCATTTCAGGCTCAAGTGTGGGGAAAGGGAGCGGGAAAGGCATCGATCATGGCCAGCAGGCGAGCCATGGAGCCAGGCAGAGTTCTTGTGGCCCCAAGTGAAAGTGAAGAATAAATCCATTTACTGACCTTTACGGTGGCAGGCGCTGGCTAGGCCACATTCATGCCTGGAAAACCTGAGCAGAGCAGGCCTGGCATCTGGGCAGCCCAAGGGGTCCTAAAACTGGCGTCAGGCCCCTCATTAGTACATGCAAGGGGTGAATGCCTGTCTGAGGTGGCCGCTCTGAACGCCTGCAAAACAGCCAGACTCAATCTCAGGTCGGAAGTGCTATGTATGAATGTAGAACCTGACCTAAATGTAAGACTTGCCACTAGGGGGCACACCTGTGGGAGACCTAAGAGTTACCTGTGCACCCTGGGCAAGCAGGTATAAAAGGTGACTCACCATGCTGCTTCCTCACTCTGGAGTCTGAATAAAGAGACCAAGGTCACAACAGTTTGAGCTTGCAATATGGTCCTGTGAATTTATTCGGACATAACAAATTGGCGACGAGGAACGGATCAAGAACTTTCATGCGGTAATGACTGCCATTGGTATTCTGGAGAGATTTGTTGAGGGTGATGATTGGGAAGCCCTCATTGAGCGCCTCGACCTGTACTTTGTGACCAACGAATTGGACAAGGCTGAGATGGCGACCAAGCGCAGGGCGATTCTCCTCACCGTATGTGGGTCATCGGTATCTGGCCTCCTTAAAAATTTGCTGGCACCAGACAAAATAACAGACAAACCGTACGTAGAGCTGTGTACGCTGGCTAAGGAACATCTCAAGCCAAAGGAGAGCATCCAGATGGCCTGGTACCACTTTTTCACGCACCGTCGCTCCGAGGGCCAGAATGTAGTGAGTTTTGTTGCCGACCTAAGACGCCTTGCGGGACAGTGCGACTTTGCAGAATACTTGGGGGAAATGTTGAGGGAGTTTTCGTGCTTGGAATTGGTCACAAGGTCATCCTTCGCAAACTGCTGTCTGCCAAATCCCTAGATCTGAGCAAGGACATCACGATAGCCCAAGTCTTTATATCCACGAGCGATAACACGAAACAAATATCTTCACAGAATCGAAGCTCCCTGGCAAATACAGTGCACAAAATAATGTTTTCAGCAGGCAGAACAGCACAGGGCAGGTCCGACCTGATTACAGAGGCCAGGCCTAGGCCGAGAGTGACTCAGAGTCCACCGTGGGGCGTGAATACGTATCCATTAGCACCGTGTTGGCGCTGCGGGGGCAGCCATAGAGCTCGTCAATGCAGATTCAAGCCCTATGTGTGCAAGGGCTGTGGAACAATGGGGCACCTCCAGCGAATGTGCAAACGATCCCTGACTCACCACGTGGCAGAGTCAGGAAAGGACAAACGATCCAGTGAGGATCACGGTGAACGAGCAGGAGAGGCAACTAAACTTGAGGATGAAGAGGAAGTTTATGGGATACACACCTGCACCACCAAAAGCCCTCCGATAATGTTAAAAGTTGAACTTAACGGCACTCCAGTCTCCATGGAACTAGACACGGGGGCGTGTCAATCAATACTGAGCCAGAAGGTTTGAGCGGCTGTGGGGCGATGAAGCACAGCGACCCAAGCTGATCCCGATTCAGGCAAAGCTGCACACCCACACCAAGGAACTGATACCAGTTATTGGTTGTGCGGACATAAGAGTATTCCATGAGGGAGCAGTACACAATTTACCACTGTGGATTGTTTCAGGTGATGGGCCAACGCTGCTTGGCAGGAGGTGGATGGGGAAGATTCGATGGAACTGGGAAGATCTCTGCGTACCTTCTCCGGCGAACGAGGTCTCCCCTTTCTCAAAGGCCAAGCAAACCCCCACTTCCAGCTGAACCAGACATCGAAGTGCAGATCCATTCGCAGATCCCAGAGGCACAGGCCGCTCACCACAACCACGAGGAGGTAAAGCTCAACCAAGCAGTGGTACAGGCACGGTACCCACCACCCGAAGCAGACGACCCCTTTGAGACGATGGAAGAGGCTCCAGGTCGACCATGCGGAGTGCGACTCCGGCTGAAACAATCTGAATGCGTCTTCCCGACGCCAGATGCAAAATACCTGGGGAGGAAGATTACGGACACGGACGAGATGGTGCCCAGGCCACGGGAGGTCGCTGCAACAGAACGGAGGAATGTGTCGCCCAGCAAGGAAGACGACTGGGTTTGGAGTAAAGGTAAAGGGGCGGCCGCGGTGAAGGCCAGGAACCCACTACGCTCAAATAAATTGTGTGCACCATGCAATCCTTGCGAGCGGACTTTCATGGCCAATGATGTACCATTATATGGGGTTGGGGGTACCTTACAACAAGCCAAAGTAGTGGGTAAACACCAACCGGTCGTATATGTATCTGACAAAGTACTTGTAACAAGTGAGATGTTACCGCATGGGGTCGGGAGTGTTGTGCAGCAAGCAAAGGTAGCGGGCGAGCCCCAAACGATTGAACATGTATCCAATAAGTTAAACAAAGCAGCAGCCTGTGTTCACGGGACTAAAGAGACGTACCAGAGTGTCTCAATATGTGCTCGATTTAGACAAGCTGCTCATCCCACAGGCTTGGGAGAGCAGAGGCACCATTATCGATGCGTTGTTTCGAGAATGTCCAACACTGTCTGTGCACTGTAACATGATCCGCCACGGGCCAGGCACAGAGAACGGCACCTCTGCTCTCAGTTGGCCACCGTTGCCTACCCCCGGGATGGAAACGGCGCTCCTGCAGGCCCACTCGCAGTCATGGAAGTGCTAGAAAGTGAGGGGTCAACCATAACGGCTCTCCAACTTAGGACCTGGACCAGCCAGGATCCCATGTTACCGCCTGCCAAAGGTGAACTGCTAGACGGGACGTGCCAACCTTTGCACTGCATAGACGATAGACCCATCCCAACGTTGCAAAGTAAGGCAGGGCGGCTACACACAGTCGTTGGTCCAGGGTCCCCATACTACGGCCCAAGGTCCACGGGGACAACTAGGCCTCCTGCCACCACCGAAAGTCTCAAGGCCATTGCGGCCATCCTGGGCTTGCCAGACCGCAGGGTCAGTGCCCAAATCACTAAACCTAGCACCACGCGTGTCACGGTAGACTCCCTACAGACCCTGCTATCCTGGTTGCTATGCAATCACCAGATGGAATCACTTGGAACCGAGCCTTCCGCATGCCATCAGCAGAGAATGCACCCTAAGTACACGGCCCCTCCACACGACATCAGAATAAGTGATGTAGACCATGTTCAGGGCCCCAGTTGAGCCGCTAGCACCGCATTAGGCAAAGGGGGGAATGGAGTGTATGTGATGAAAACAGAGCGTTTGATCATGAAACCATGTACCGGGCTAACGAGTAAAGCAGTTGGACAAAACCAAACTGTGAACGACAGATAACCAGGAACCACTGTGAAAGGACCTGGCCCCCAACGAGCCACTAACACGATCGACCTCGCCGTCAACCATGAGGATGAACCTACCATGTCAGAATTTCAACCCAGGCAATCGACCTGGGGGCGCGGGACACCAGATCACCTCAGCTTGCAAATAACTTGCACAATAAGACTTGTGGGGGGCGGGGGAAGAAGAGAAGTGTGTTATGTATGTATGTAGACCTGACCCAAATGTAAGACTTGCCACTAGGGGGCACACCAATGGGAGAACTAAGGGTCACCTGTGCACCCTGGGGCAAGCAGGTATAAAAGGTGATTCACCATGCTGCTTCCTCACTCTGGAGTCTGAATAAAGAGACCAAGGTCACAACAGTTTGAGCTTGCGATATAGTCCTGTGAATTTATTCTGAACACAACAAGAAGTTCTTCCAAGCGTCCTTGGGATGCAGGATGTTGGTTGCTGCAATTGGGTCTTGTTACGCCCCAACGGGCACAGCGTGATCCAGCTTGTATCCACCCCCTGGATCATTTCAGCCTCGACAGCAGCAGAGAGCAGTTCCACGTGTCATACAGCTGCTCTATCCAAAGCCAACAAGGTACATGACTTTGAATCAGTCGGGGAAGCTGAACCGGAACCAATATGCGGCCATACGGTCCTGGGATCACTCGGAACCACTTAGAAACTAGGATTGTCGCCATTTCTGAGACTTATATGCAAAATTATGGTCTTTGGACATCGAGTTGCACCACATGCAGAAAGTATAGGTACGTTGTAGGATGTTACACAGAACTTGCAGCATAAAATCAGACCATTCGGCCCAACTGGTCCATGCCAGGATTTATGCTCCACATGAGCCTCCCTCACACCTTATTTCAGAAGAACATAAGAAATAGGAGCAGGATTCGGCCATCTGGCCCCTTGAGCCTGTTCCGCCATTCAATAAGATCATGGCTGATCTGATCCTGGGCTCAGCTCCCTGCCTGCTCCCCATAACCCTTTACTCCCTTATTGTTCAAAAATCTGTCTATCACCACCTTAAATATACTCAATGACCCAGCCTCCACAGCTCTCTGGGGCAGAGAATTCCACAGATTTACACCCCTCTAATAAATACTTCCTCATCTCAGTTTTAAATGGGTGACCCCCTTATTCTTAAACTGTACCCTCCCGTTCTAGGATTCCCCCACGAGTGGAAATATCCTCTCTGCATCTACCCTCTCTGCATCTACCCTCAAGCCCACTCAGTATCTTATATGTTTCAATAAGATCACCTCTCATTCTTCTAAACTCCAATGAGTATAGGCCCAACCTGCTCAACCTTTCTTCATAAGTCAACCCCTTCATCTCAGGGATCAACCGAGTGAACCTTCTCTGAACTACCTCCAAGGCAAGTATATATCTCCTTAAATAAGGAGACCAAATCTGTACGCAGTACTCCAGGTGTGGCCTCACCAATGCCCTGTATAGTTGTAGCAGGATTTCTCTGCTTTTATACTCCATCCCCCTTGCAATAAAGGCCAACATTCCTTTTGCTTTCATGATTACTTGCTGTACCTGCATACTAACTTTGTGTTTCATGCACAAGGACCCCCAGCTCTCTCTGTACTGCAGCATTTTGTAATCGCTCTCCATTTAAATAATAATTTGCTTTTATATTTTTCCTCCCAAAGTGGATAACCTCACACTTGGCTACATGACATTCGGTCCCTTCAACCAAGTCATTAATATAGATTGTAAATAGTTGAAGCCCCAGCACCGATCCCTGTGGCACCCCACTAGTTACTGTTTGACAACCGAAAAATGACCCATTTATCCTGACTCTGCTTTCTGTTATTTTGCCAGTCCTCTATCCATGCTAACATATTACCCCAAACCCCGTGAACTTTTATCTTGTGCAGTAACCTTTTATGTGGCACCTTATCGAATGCCTTCTGGTAATCCAAATACACCACATCCATTGGTACCCCCTTATCCACCCTGTTTCTTATATCCTCAAAGAACTCCAGCAAATTTGTCAAGCATGATTTCCATTTCATAAAACCATGTTGACTCTGCTTTACTGTATTATGCTTTTCCAAATGTCCTGCTACTGCTTCCTTAGTAATGGACTCCATCATTTTCCCAACAGGTGTTAGGCTAACTGGTCTATAGTTTCCTGCTTTCTGCCTCCCTCCATTTTTAAATAGAGGCGTTGCATTTGCGGTTTTCCAATCCACTGGGACCTCTCCAGAATCCAGGGAATTTTGGTAGATTGCAACTAATGCAGCCACTACTTCTAAGACCCTAGGATGCAGACATCAGGTCCAGGGAACTTATGCACCCTTAGTCCCATTATTTTACTGAGTACTTTTTCTTTAGTGATAGCGATGGTTTTAAGTCCCACCCTTGATAATTTATTACTGGGATGTATTTAGTGTCTTCTACCGTGAAGACCGCTACAAAATATTTGTTCAACGTCTCTGCCATTTCCCTGTTCCCCATTATTAATTCCCCAGTCTCAGCCTTTAAGGGACCAACGTTTACTTTAGTTGCTCTCTTCCTTGTTACATACTTGTAGAAGCTCTTCCTATCGGCTTTTAAATTTCTTGCTAGTTTACCAATAGTCATCCTTTCCTGGTTTAAAAAAATTGTATGCCACTGTTTTTAATTTGATAACAACCTTTGCTTCCTTAGTTAGTCACGGATGGATCTTCCTTCTCACTGGGATATCTAACCTTATCAGCACATCGTTCTATTCCTTTCTCCATCACGAACTGTTGTGACCTGGAATGCACTTCCGGGTAGGGTGGTAAGCAACGTTCGCCCTAGACAGTGCGAGCGCACAGATCAGGAGGCCCTGCACCGGAGGCTCGCCAGCTACTCCGCTGGAAAAGATATCGCGCAGGGGCAGCTGTGTAGCAAATCTAATGCGCCCGTCCGTGCACAAACATTTTGTTTTACAGGGAACATTGGGTGGAAGCAGATTCAATAGTAACCTTCAAAAGGGAACTACTTCAAGGGAAAAATGTTACAAGGCTGTGGGGAAAGTGCAGGGGAGTGGGAGTATTTGGATAGCTCCACCAAAGGGCCGGCACAGGCACGAACAGCCAAATGGCCTCCTTCTGTGCTGTTTCATCCTATGATTCTAATCTAGTTTCCCCTTAACGCAGCTTTGCTATTCACCTCCACTACTCCATGTGGTAGCAAATTCCACATCCTCACCACACTCTTCACCTAGAGTTGCACTGAACCAAGTCACTTGCCAGATCCATATTGTTGGAAAAGTAATAGCTTAATAAGACATTTATTATCTAATACTGTAACTGAAATATATGAACTCACGAACCGATATTTGGTCTGTCTCGGATTTGCTTGGCAAACGGTTGCACTCGCTGTTTCACCCACGCGGCAAGTTCTGTGACAGCTTCGTTGACTTTAGCCTGTGTGGATGGGACATCTGTCTTTAACTGCGGGAAATCCAGAGGTCGCACGCTTGCCTTTAAACAACTGGGTTCCTGTCAGGGAATAAAGCACAACGGATCATTTAATCTACAGAAAACTCTTGGAAAATAATTCACACCATCAACTAAAATCCAATTTCAGGGCTGAACAAACTGTCTTTTTCTCCCCATGTGTTCCTGGAATTCGGGCAACACTCGCCCATCCCTGGTGGCCCCGAGGGCATTGGCTCACCCACCTAGTGTGGGACTGGGCGCACGTGGGCCCAGGCCAGGCAGGGGTGGCATGCTCCCTTCCCCCAAAGGGCATTAGTGAACCCCGCGGGGGATGTGCTCAGGGTACAAGAGCTCCTGAAATAATGAGTGAAGTACTTCTGTCTTCTCTAATGATGGCTTCTCTAATTCACAGAGTTGCATAGAATTTACAGCATCGGCCCAGCCGGCAGGTGCTGGTGTTTATGCTCCAGGCGAGACAATTCGGTGATGGCTTTCACTCTCAGAATAAAGTTCCAACTCAGATTGTTGATCTGCCAGAAAACATATATAGGTGAGGGACCCAGCCACTCAGTTCAAATACATACAATCTCTTCAATTGCAAGCTGCCATCGAGCTAAGCAGACCACTATTTAAATTCACGAGGTTACGATTGTTGAAGGTATTTATCACCTGGCCTTTTTCAAACCCTTTCAAAGATGGTTTGTCTGAAACCTGCTAAGAGTCATTTTAGGCAGATAATTGTTAGAACTATTGAGAAAAGAAGCAATAAAATAGAATCACTATGATTGGAAACATTATGCCACAGTTTAGCCAAACCTTATTATTTTGTATTAACAATAATCTTATCCACCTGGCCTGCTCCATTCAGGGAATCTGTGGACCAATGGTGGAGCTTTGGAGGCGTGGCCTATTCAGTTGGAGCTGTGCTGTAGTGAGAGAAGGAACTCCCTGCTTTTGCTCCTGTCTGGAAGGCAGAGTGTGAACCCTGAGACCAGCCCAGGAAGAGGAGGAGAGGGCTGGCTTACTACAACTCATCGTCCAGAGGGAGAGGAGGAGCAGAGCAGAAAATTTATCATTTTTTACTACGACAGAGAGTTGGAGAGAGGGGGAAAAAGAACAACCTGAGAAAACACCATCCAATGTGGAAGGAGGGAGAGCCATTTCTACAATCTTCGACAGGTGGGTGTGTTTTGGTGCATTCCCCGAAAGACTTTGTTGTATCGGTGAGGGGGGGGAGGAAAGAAGACTTTGAGGGCCGGAACATCGTGGCGGGTGTGTGTGTGTGTGGAAGTGTGTGTGGGGGTCTTGCTTACAGCTAGGCCCCACACACCACTGAAGCACCCCACCCCCATTGCCTAGCCTGGGATAGCTGGAGCTACCTGGCTGAAGTAGCACTAATTACCCTATTAAACATCGTTGGGAGTGTGTGCCTGGGTGGCTCCAGCTACCCCAGCTCCTCCCAATTGTAAAACAATTAAGACAACTGAGCAGAGGGAGCAAGGCCCCTCCCCATTCGTTAACTAGGGGAGAGGTGTGCCCCATTAAGAGCTCCCTCTGTTCAAAAAACCAACGAGGCCAATTAAAGACCATTAAGGGATGTGACTTTGGGGTGGGTGTAGCCCTTAAAGGGACCCCGTGATGGCGACCCCATCCACGCGGGTGGCAGGGCCAGCTAGGACGTATGCGCAGGCGGTGTCCACATCCACGGCGCCTCCTGCTGCCCTGCCACCTTTCAGACTGAAAACAAAAAAACACGGGGTCAAGAGCTACACTCACCCCACAATGAGCATCGAGGAGTGCGTGCGGGCGATGGCTGGGGTAGTCGGCCCCTCGGCCATTGTCGCAGCCTCCAAGATGTCTGGGAAGGCTGTGTTCTTCCTGGGGTCGGAGCGGGCGGTGTCCCTGGCCCTCAAAGGGGCTCACGGTGGGCGGGACGTTCCTGCCGGTGGACCCTCTCGAGGCCACCGCGCAGAGGGTCATCATTTCAAACGTCCCGCCCTTAGTTCCCGCTGAGCTCCTCCTCCCTCACCTACACCAACTGGGGGAGGCAAGGTCGGGGATCAACCCCATACCGCTCGGCCTCGGAGAGCAGCCTGCGCCATGTGTTCTCCTTCCGCCGCCAGCTCTTTGTCCGGCTGGCGCGGGAGGAGACGACAGAGGGCAATTTTAATTTGGTGCCACGAGGGGACTGCCTACCACGTCTTTTGCACGTCGGACGGCGTGCGGTGCCATGCCTGCAGGGAGGTGGGGCACGTTCGCAAGAACTGCCCCGCCTCCAAGGCTGCCAAACCACCAAAGGCGGCCAAGGCTGGCACCGCCGCCACCCCTCCCCCTAGTAGCGTCCGCGTGCCGGGAGCCGTAGGTGCGCGGGCATAGTCGGGGGCCTTTGTTTTCACGGCCTCCGGCAGGGGAGAGGGAGAACGTCCGATCGGAAAGGCGGCGCGGAGGAAGGCGAAACATCTTGAGGCGGGTCCCCTCAGTGCGCCAGACAGTCTGATCACCGCGCTCAGCCCAACCCTGTCACCGGCGAGCGCGGGGTGCCCTGAGCCCGTGCCCTTGAGCAATATCAGAGGGGCTCGGGCGTGGGCATGATAAGAAAAAGGGGAAGTGGAGCGGGAGGCCTCGGCAGACATGGAGGTCTCCCTGCCTCCGCGCACCCCCAGGAACAAAAGGAGGCGCCGCTCCAATGAGGCGGAGGGGGAACAACATCCCTCCGCGGAGGAGTCGGTGCCCGCCGCGTGTCCCGCGTCCCTCACCAGCGCCCCCAAACTGCGCCGTAGACGGGATGAATCTGTCCCCGGGGAGGGTGAGACAGTCGAGACTGCCCAGCCTCTGCCTCCCGGGGATGGCGTGGAAGATCTGCCTGTCGTGGGGGGCGTGGGGCCAGCGGAGGAATACGATGCCGCCGGGTCGAGCGTCCCGGGGACTGAGGCGGGCGGGGCCGAAAAGGCCAAACCTGAGCCCGCCCAGTCAATATCCAACTTCCCCCGGGACTTGCTCGACTCGGCAGAAATACACAGTATTAACAATTTTAACGATTCTGTACACGCTGGGCCAGGGGTGGTGGCGGGGAGGGAGAAGAACAACAACCCTCGCCCCCTACTTTGGAGCTGAGGAACTTGGAGGACCTGGAACATTACTTTGACCAGGTCTCTCAGTGTTCCCCGGTTCCTGGGGCAGAGGGGGAACCCCTTCCGCTGTCACTTCCTGACCCAGCACCGCTTTTAAAAGAGCCCAGTGCGGACTCCTCTGCCGACGATCCTGGGGGTGGGATCGGGGCAGAGCCAGGGTCGGATGGAGCGGCCGGGCTGTTTGTCGTACCTCGTGCGGTCGACGGGCTGGCTGCTGGCGGCAACCTCCAGGAGGGGGACGGGGACTCGGTGGGGGACGAGGGTGAAGATCTCGAGTCCATCGCCAGTGAGGCGGTGGATCTCCTCGTGCCCGCCGCTGAGTCCCCCCTCATTCCCGTAGAGGATCTCCAGGACTTTTTGGTCCAGTGCCAGGGTCGCCGCAACCGAGCCCATCTGGCCCTGGAAAGATGGTCCGAGCCGGGGCTGCTCGTCGCCTCCGTCCCCGCCGCCGCTAAAACCATGGCCGCGGGCGGGCCCTTATCAAAGGCGCAAGGCCTTGAGCTGCGCCGGCTCAAAAAGTTCCTCGCTGGGCTGCTGAAGGAGTGGAGGTCAACAAACGACTCCACTCCCCCTCCCCTCACAATAGGTTAGGTAGAGGTTGCACTGTGCTTTTGCCATGAAGATAACCATAGCCAGCCTCAACATCAACGGCAGCAGAGAGGGACACCGTAGATTTAACAATTTTTCGCTCCTGCGGGAGGGGAAATATGCGGTGTGCTTCCTGCAAGAAACCCACACCGTTCCGGGAGAAGAAGCCACGTGGCTCCTGGAATGGCAAGGAGAGGTCCGCATGAGCCACCTCACTACCACTTCTTGTGAGGTGACCATCTTGCTGGCCCCGCATTTTCAGCCGGAGATTTTGGGGGTCGAGGAGCCCGTGCCAGGCCGCTTGCTGCACGTCACGGTTCGCCTGGGGGACGTGCCGCTCCATCTCGTGAGCGTGTACGCCCCTCAACCCGGACCGCAGCAAACGCGCTTCTTCGAAGAGGTGTCCGCTCTTCTTGGCTCCGTCAGCGTCGGCGACTGCATTGTCCTCGGGGGGGATTTTAACTGCACCCTCGAGGCGAGGGACCGCTCCGGTGCCCCGCAGAGCATGACGGCGATGGAGAAGTTGAGGGACCTGGTCGGGTCTTTCGACTTGGTGGACGTCTGGCGAAATCTCCATCCCGACTCCAGCGCCTTTACTTGGATGAGGCCTGGAGTAGGATGGTCCAGAGTCGACCGCCTTTACGTGTCTCGGGCGTACATTTCCTGCGTCCCGGCGGCCTCCATGCGGCTGGTGCCGTGTTCGGACCACCACCTGGTGTGGGCGGAGCTCGCTTCGCTCTGCGCGAGGACGGGGTCCGCGTACTGGCATTTTAACAACCAGCTGCTGGAGGACGTGCGGTTCCAGGACTCGTTCCGTCGTTTCTGGGCCGACTGGAGAAGGAAGCAGGGGGGCTTCCCCTCCTTGAGGCTATGGTGGGACGTGGGCAAGGCTCACGTCCGTGTCTTCTGTCAAGAGTACGCGAGGGGGTCGACCAAGAGGCGGGCGGCCAGGGTCGGGCGCCTAGAAAAAGAGGTGCTCGAACTGGAGTCCCGTCTCGGTCAAGTCTTCGAGGACCTGGCCCTGCGGATGATGTACGAAGCAAAGGCGGCCGCGCTGAAGGACCTGCAGCTCGTCGGGTCCCGAGGCGCGTTAGCGAGGTCGCGGATCCGGTTCCTGCGGGATCTGGACCGCGGCTCCCCCTTCTTCTACTCGCTGGAAAAAAGACAGTGTCCGTAAGCAGCTCTTGACGCTGCTGGCCGACGACGGCTCTCTCGTCTTGGATCCGGAGGGCGTCAACAACAGGGCACATGAATATTACGGGGCTCTGTTCTCTCGAGCCGTCCAGCGAGGAAACGCGTAGAGTTTTGTGGGAGGACCTGCTGAAGGTCAGCCCGGAGGGCGCCGAAAATCTGGAAGCTCCGCTAAGCCTGGCGGAGCTGACCGACGCCCTCGCCCGGCTCTCGAGGGGAAAAGCCCCGGGGCTGGACGGGCTGACCGTGGAGTTCCACAGGGCGTTCTGGGACGTCCTGGGGGGCGACTACGCGCGGGTCCTGGGGGAAAGTCTGGCGACCGGGAAGATGCCCCTCTCTTGGCGCAGGGCAGTCATCGTCCTGCTGCCTAAGAAGGGCGATCTCCGCCTCCTTAAGAACTGGCGCCCGGTCTCCCTCCTCAGCACGGACTACAAAATCTTCGCCAGGGCGATGTCTGCTCACCTTGGCGCCGTGCTGGATCACATGATCCACCCCGACCAGTCCTACACGGTCCCGGGCCGGACAATCCACGATAATATCCATCTGGTCCGGGACCTCATCCATCATTCCCAGGAGGCTGGTCTGTTGGTCGCCTTCCTATCTCTCGACCAAGAGAAGGCGATCGACAGGGTGGATCACGACTACCTGTTCGGGACTCTGCGCGCTTTCGGGTTCGGGACGCATTTAGTCGCCCGGATCCGACTTTTGTACGCCGCCGCGGAGTGTCTGATAAAGGTTAACGGGTCCTTGATGGCGCCCCTTCGCTTTGGGAGAGGGGTGCGCCAGGGATGCCCCATGTCCGGCCAGTTATATGCCATCTGCGTGGAGCCTTTCCTGCGCCTCCTGCGGACGAGGTTGACGGGACTGGCTCTGCAAGGGCCGGGCGTGGAGGTCGTCCTCTTGGCTTATGCCGATGACGTGCTCCTCGCGGTAGAGGATCCCGCTGACCTGCGGAGGATGCGTGAGTGCCAGGAGATTTACTCGGCCGCATCCTCCGCCAGGATCAACTGGGAGAAATGTTCTGGACTCCTGGTGGGTCAGTGGCGGGTGGACTCCCTGCCGGAGGAGCTCAGGCCTTTTGCCTGGAGCACGACCCATCTCCTCTATCTGGGAGTCTACCTTAGCCCCGACGAGGAAGCCTGGCCAGCGAACTGGCAGGAGCTGGAGGCCAAGGTCGCCGCTCACCTAGGGCGCTGGACAGGACTGCTCAGAGTGCTGTCCTACAGGGGTCGAGCGCTAGTCATAAACCAGCTGGTGGCCGCCATGTTGTGGTACCGGCTGGTCACTTTGACCCCTTCCCCTGCGTTTGTCACCAAGATACAGAAGAAGCTGGTGGACTTCTTCTGGAACAGGAAGCACTGGGTCACTGCCGCGGTCTTGAGTCTCCCGCTTGGGGAGGGCGGTCAGTTGTTGGTGTGCGTCAGCACCCAGCTCGCGACTTTCCGTCTTCAGACCCTGCAGAGATACCTTTACGTCGAGCCCCCTCCTAGGTGGCGTGCTCTGGCGACGTATTTCTTCCATCAGCAGCACGGTCTCAACTACGACATGCAGCTCCTGTTTGTGAGCTTGGGGGGAGTCAGGACCGCCTTCCAGGAGCTGCCTGTCTTTGACAAGGAACTCACCAGTGTCTGGAACAAAGTCTCCACCAAGCGCAGCTCTCCACCGGCTGGAGTGGCGGCTGTCCTGCAGGAGCCGCTGCTCGGGAGTCCGTACCTCCACGACCGAGGTTTTAGGTGGCGGTCGGACGAGAGGGCTGTGGCTGGTGAGGTGACCAGGGTCAGGGACCTGCTCGATGGCGGAGGAGTGGGCTGGATGGCGCGGCGCCTAAATTCCGCCAACGTCCGCCGCACGGCCGATGCCATCGAGTCACTAAAAACAGCTCTGGGCTCTGACTCAGTTAGGTGCATCGAGGAGGCTCAAGCACGTGGGAGATCCCGTCCAAATTGACCCCCGTCTGGACGGAATTCCTCATCGGCACCAAACCCCGGAACCTCCCTCGGGAGCCGGCGCCTCACAACTTGAGCCGCCTCGAGGAAATCCCTTCGGTGCCTTTCAGTTCCGCGCGGAGGGGTTTCCTGTACGGGCTGCTCCTGCACACTCTCAACTTTGCCATCCTCGCCTGCCGTCCGGACACGCCATGGCGTACCATCTTGCCGTCCAGAGGAGGCGGGGGTCCCCGATGGAGGGCACTCTACGCGGGAGTCCTCCCAGTATTTATCGGGGACTTGGCCTGGAGGGTGGTGCACAGAGCAGTCCCGTGCAATAAATTTTTAAGCCGGTTCACGGGCTCCCAGGCCGCCTGCAATTTCTGCGGTCTGGAAGAGTCCGTGTTCCATGTTTTTATGGAATGCACGAGGTTGCAGCCCCTGTTTTATTATTTAAAGGGGCTGCTCCTGAAATTCTGGCTGCACTTCAGTCCCACACTCCTGATCTTTGGGCACCTTGTGCGGAGGGGAGCGGGTAGGTCCGAGGGCCTCCTCGTAGGACTGCTCCTGGGCACGGCCAAGGGTGCCATCAGCCGGTCCAGGCAGTGGGCGGTCGAGGGGGTCGTTCAACCTGACTGCCTGCCTCTCTTCCGCGCGTACATCCGCGCCAGGGTGTCCTTGGAGATGGAGCATGCGGTGTCCACCGGTACGCTCGCGGCCTTCCGCGAGAGGTGGGCACCGGAGGGACTGGAGTGCATCGTCACGCCCGGCAACCAAATTTTAATTTGATGTTTTAAAGTTTTAAAGTTTAATTTGTTTTGATTGCCTGTGTTTTTAGTGTCCCCCTCCCCTTTAAAGGGGGCACTTGGAGGAAAAATATGTTTTAGTGCCCAAAAAAAAACTTTAAAAAAAAAAAGGGCCTTGGAAATGTTTGCTGCGCCCCCCAAATCGGGGGGACATGATTTAATGATTTCATGTTTGAATTTTCTCCCAAAAAAGAGTTCTGTGGACAAGTACTCCAAGGTCCCTTTACTCATCTACACTATTAAGTGGCCTACCGCTTAATGTGTATACCCTTTCCTTATTAGCCCTTCCAAAGTGCATTACCTCACACTTTTCTGAATTAAATTCCATTTGCCACTGTTCTGCCCACTTGACCAGTATCAACAACAATCTTTGGTGAGCCTGGAGCACCCAGTGGCTGCGAGCTGAGATGTGCAGGAATTGAGGAAGAGACGATGGAGTAGGAAATATTGAAACAAGTCCCATGTTCCCCCACCCCCGCCCTTCACCTGTGATTCCATTCTGGGTTCTGGAAAAGGAAGGTGACTATTTCTGTAAGGAGATGGGGAGCAGCAGGAGGAAGTGAGGCTAAACACACTGCTCCTTTCTCGGTCCTTCACACAGGCCATCGGACGCACCAGAAAGTCTCCAAGTGCAGCGCTAAAGCAGTCAGCAGGGAATTCGCACTCTGCTATTTATTACAGTAACACTAATCATTCTCGACAATGAAACTGTGCTCACAAGACAGCCAGAATAGTCAATGCAATGGGTAAAAAGTAGAAGTTAAACACACAGTTAAACAAATGGAAGTGTCAGAGGCAGACTCGTGTGAAACTGTGATTCCCAACTCCAACCCCCACCCCCAATAGGAGACACGAGTTATTGCGTAACTACATTCTTTCTGGTTGCCACCCACAGTAACAGCCATTGAGTGAATTTTTTATAATCAGATAAGTATCTCCACTTTTACCTGCAAAAATATCAGGTGATCTTTGATCTTCAGCACGGTTCCCAGTTGCTGCTCATTGCCTCGGAGTTCAGCACAACTCTGCTGCAGCTGGTTCCTGATGCCCTCAGCCTGGCCCAGTGTCACTAGTTCATCGCGGTCTATCAGACCAATCACTTCTTTATGTGCTGCTTCAATGACTTTGATCACTGCAGTGAATTTCCTGGTGATCTCAGCTCTCACCTCCTGGGACGAATTCTATTAATACAGAATAAATGAAGTCAGCAACTTTTCAGAATGAGGATGTTATATTATGTGGACTTGTATGTACTCTGTACAGCCACCAGAGGGGTCATTCCCCAGAGTCCCAAGGGATCCCATAATCCCTTGGAAGCACAGGTATTTAATGAGGTTTCACAAGTTGGAGAGGCAGTCTGGAGACCTGCAATAAAAGAATAAGGTCACACTTTTCTTGAGCACAGTGTTCAGTCAGACTCTTTCTCCATACACAACAGAGGACATGTTGAATAGACGAGGCTTGTATTCCCTTGAGTATAGTAGATTTAGGGGCGATGTGAATGAGGTGCTGAACAACTTGCATTGATACAGTGCATTTAAACATAGAAACATAGAAAATAGGTGCAGTAGGCCATTCGGCCACTCTAGCCTGCACCGCCATTCAATGAGTTCATGGCTGAACATGCAACTTCAGTACCCCATTCCTGCTTTCTCACCATACCCCTTGATTCCCCCTAGTAGTAAGGATTCATCTAACTCCTTTTTGAATATATTTAGTGAATTGGCCTCAACAACTTTCTGTGGTAGAGAATTCCACAGGTTCACCACTCTCTGGGTGAAGAAATTCCTCCTCATCTCGGTCCTAAATGGCCCTTATCCTTAGACTGTGTTCCCTGGTTCTGGACTTCCCCAACATTGGGAACATTCTTCCTGCATCTAACCTGTCTAACCCCGTCAGAATTTTAAACATTTCTATGAGGTCCCCTCTCATTCTTCTGAACTCCAGTGAATACAAGCCCAGTTGATCCAGTCTTTCTTGATAGGTCAGTCCCGCCATCCCGGGAATCAGTCTGGTGAACCTTCGCTGCACTCCCTCAATAGCAAGAAAGTCCTTCCTCAGGTTAGGAGACCAAAACTGTACACAATACTCCAGGTGTGGCCTCACCAAGGCCCTGTACAACTGTAGCAACACCTCCCTGCCCCTGTACTCAAATCCCCTCGCAATGAAGGCCAACATGCCATTTGCTTTCTTAACCGCCTGCTGTACCTGCATGCCAACCTTCAATGACTGATGTACCATGACACCCAGGTCTCTTTGCACCTCCCCTTTTCCTAGTCTGTCTCTCTGTTTTTACCACCAAAGTGGATAACCTCACATTTATCCACATTATACTTCATCTGCCAAGCATTTGCCCACTCACCTAACCTATCCAAGTCGCTCTGCAGCCTCATTGCATCCTCCTCGCAGCTCACACTGCCACCCAACTTAGTGTCATCCGCAAATTTGGAGATACTACATTTAATCCCCTCGTCTAAATCATTAATGTACAGTGTAAACAGCTGGGGCCCCAGCACAGAACCTTGCGGTACCCCACTAGTCACTGCCTGCCATTCTGAAAAGTCCCCATTTACTCCTACTCTTTGCTTCCTGTCTGACAACCAGTTCTCAATCCATGTCAGCACACTACCCCCAATCCCATGTGCTTTAACTTTGCACATTAATCTCTTGTGTGGGACCTTGTCGAAAGCCTTCTGAAAGTCCAAATATACCACATCAACTGGTTCTCCCTTGTCCACTCTACTGGAAACATCCTTAAAAAATTCCAGAAGATTTGTCAAGCATGATTTCCCTTTCACAAATCCATGCTGACTTGGACCTATCATATCACCTCTTTCCAAATGCACTGCTATGACATCCTTAATAATTGATTCCATCATTTTACCCACTACCGATGTCAGGCTGACCAGTCTATAATTCCCTGTTATCTCTCTCCCTCCTTTTTTAAAAAGTGGGGTTACATTGGCTACCCTCCACTCCATAGGAACTGATCCAGAGTCAATGGAATGTTGGAAAATGACTGTCAATGCATCCACTATTTCCAAGGCCACCTCCTTAAGTACTCTGGAATGCAGTCCATCAGGCCCTGGGGATTTATCGGCCTTCAATCCCATCAATTTCCCCAACACAATTTCCCTCAGTTCCTCCTCCTTACTAGACCCTCCGACCCCTTTTATATCCGGAAGGTTGTTTGTGTCCTCCTCAGGTGAATACCGAACCAAAGTACTTGTTCAATTGGTCCGCCATTTCTTTGTTCCCCGTTATGACTTCCCCTGATTCTGACTGCAGGGGACCTACGTTTGTCTTTACTAACCTTTTTCTCTTTACATATCTATAGAAACTTTTGCAATCCATCTTAATGTTCTCTGCAAGCTTCTTCTCGTACTCCATTTTCCCTGCCCTAATCAAACCCTTTGTCCTCCTCTGCTGAGTTCTAAATTTCTCCCAGTCCCCGGGTTCGCTGCTATTTCTGGCCAATTTGTATGCCACTTCCTTGGCTTTAATACTATCCCTGATTTCCCTTGATAGCCACAGTTGAGCCACCTTCCCTTTTTTATTTTTACGCCAGACAGGAATGTACAATTGTTGTAGTTCCTCCATGCGGTCTCTAAATGTCTGCCATTGCCCATCCACAGTCAACCCCTTCAGTATCATTCGCCAATCTATCCTAGCCAATTCACACCTCATACCTTCAAAATTACCCTTCTTTAAGTTCTGGACCATGGCCTCTGAATTAACTGTTTCATTCTCCATCCTAATGCAGAATTCCACCATATTATGGTCACTCTTCCCCAAAGGGCCTCGCACAACGAGATTGCTAATTAATCCTCTCTCATTACACAACACCCAGTCTAAGATGGCCTCCCCCCTAGTTGGTTCCTCGACATATTGGTCCAAAAAACCATCCCTTATGCATTCCAGGAAATCCTCCTCCACTGTATTGCTTCCAGTTTGGTTAACCCAATCTATGTGCATATTAAAGTCACCCATTATAACTGCTGCACCTTTATTGCACGCACCCGAGGGGATACAAGCCTCATCTGTGCAACCCGTCCTCATAATTTAATCCTTTCAGCCCCCGGTATCATTCTGATGATTCTGAGCTGTGCCGTCTCCAAGGCCCTTATGGCTAAAGGGATCAAGGGGTATGGAGAGAAAGCAGGAGTGGGGTACTGAAGTTGCGTGATCAGCCATGATCATATTGAATGGTGGTGCAGGCTCGAAGGGCTGAATGGCCTACTCCTGCAGCTATTTTCTATGTTTCTAGTATATCCCTCCTGAGGTACGGTGCCCAGAACTGAATACAGTGCTCTGTGGGGTTTAACCGAAGCTTTATATAAACTGTATCAAAGGGTGTGGGGTGAGGCCGAGATGGTTGTGTGATGATCTGCATCAGTAATTGGGCCCCCATAACACTGACGGATTGGGATGTGACGCTTCTGCACTTTGCACTCTTCCTATTGCTAACAACACCGGTTGCAGCTGATATTTATCCCTCACTCAACATCACAAACAGATTATCTGTTCATTACCACATTGGCTGCCGTGTCTCCTGCATTACAACAGTGACCACACTTCAAAAGCACTTCACTGGCGCTATGTGAACGGCGCCATACAAGAACATAAGAATTAGGAGCAGGAGTAGGGCCTGCGGCCCCTCGAGCCTGCTCCACCCTTCAATAAAATCATCGACCTCAACTCCACTTCCCTGTCCGAATTCTGACAGGATTGGACAGATTAGAACATTCCAAGGTTTTTTTTACAGGAGCATTACCGAAAAAAATTTCACACCAATTCACACAAGGAGCCATTAGGAAAGGTGACCAAAAGCTTGACCAAACAAGTAACATAGAAAATAGGTGCAGGAGTAGGCCATTCGAGCCTGCACCACCATTCAAGATGATCATGCACTTCAGTCCCCCATTCCTGCTTTCTCTCCATACCCCTTGATCCCTTTAACCATAAGGGCCACATCTAACTCCTTTTGAATATATCTAACGAAGTGGCCTCAACAACTTTCTGTGGTAGAGAATTCCACAGGTTCACAATTCTCTGAGTGAAGAAGTTTCTCCTTAACTCGGTCCTAAATGACTTACCCCTTTTCCTAATCTGTCACCATTCAGATAATATTCTGCCTCCCCGTTTTTGCCACCAAAGTGGATAACCTCACATTTATCTACATTATACTGCATCTGCCATGCATTTGCCCACTCACCTAACCTGTCCAAGTCACCTTGCAGCCTCTTAGCATCCTCCTCACAGCTCATACTGCCATCCAGCTTAGTGTCATCTGCAAACTTGGAGATATTACATTCAATTCCTTCGTCCAAATCATTAATGTATATTGTAAATAGGTGGGGGCCCAGCACTGAACCTTGTGGTACCCCACTAGTCACTGCCTGCCTTTCTGAAAAGGACCAGTTTATTCTTACTCTTTGCTTCCTGTCTACCAACCAGTTCTCTATCCACGTCAATATATATTACCCACAATACCATGTGCTTTAATTTTGCACGCTAATCTCTTGTGTGGGACCTTGTCAAAAGCCTTTTGAAAGTCCAAGTACACCACATCCACTGGTTCTCCCTTGTCCACTCTACTCGTTACATCCTCAAAAAATTCTAGAAGATTTGTCAAGCATGATTTCCCTTTCATAATTCTATGCTGACTTGGACCGATCCGGTCACTGCTTTCCAAATGCGCTGCTATTACGTCTTTAACAATTGATTCCAACATTTTCCCCACTACCGATGTCAGGCTAATCGGTCTATAATTCCGTTTTCTCTCTCCCTCCTTTTTTAAAAAGTGGTGTTACATTAGCTACCCTCCAATCCATAGGAACTGATCCAGAGTCAATAGATTGCTGGAAAATGATCACCAAGGCATCCACTATTTCTAGGGCCACTTCCTTAAGTAGTCTGGGATGCAGACTATTGGGCCCTGGGGATTTATCAGCCTTCAATCCCATCAATTTCCCTAACACAATTTCCTGACTAATAAGGATTTCCTTCAGTTCTTCCTTCATGTTAGACCCTCAGTCCTCTAGTATTTCCAGAAGGTTATTGGTGTCTTCCTTCGTGAAGACAGAACCAAAGTATTTGTTCAATTGGTCTGCCATTTCTTTGTTCCCCATTATAAAGTCACCTGATTCCGACTGCAAGGGACCTACATTTGTCTTCACTAATCGTTTTCTCTTCACATATCTATAGAAGCTTTTGCAGTCAGTTTTTATGTTCCCGGCAAGCTTCCTCTCATACTCTATTTTCCCCCTCCTAATTAAACCCTTTGTCCTCCTCTGCTGAATTCTAAATTTCTCCCAGTCCTCAGGTTTGCTGCTTTTTTTCTGGCCAATTTATATGCCTCTTCCTTGGGTTTAACACTATCCCTAATTTCCCTCGTTAGCCACAATTGAGCCACCTTCCCTATTTTATTTTTACACCAGACAGGGATATACAATTGTTGGAAGTTCATCCATGTGATATTTAAATGTCTGATTTTATACAGCCTCTTGAAGGAGGAGAGAGAGGTCGAGAGGCCGACAGGTTTAGGGATGGAAATTCTAGATCTTGGGCCCAAGGCAACTGAAGGCACGGCCACCAGGGGTGCAGTGATGCTAGTTGCAGATGCGTTGGATGATTGAAGGGCTTAATAGGGTGAAACTATTCCCTCTGGTGAGGAATCCAGGGCAAGGGGACATAACCTTAAAATTAAACCTTGGTCATTCAGGGGTGATGACAGGAAGCACTTCTTCACACAAAGGGTAGTGGAAATCTGGAAATCTCTCTTCCAAAAAGTTGTTGAGGGTAGGTAATTGAAAATGTCAAAACTGAGATTGATTGATATTTGTTGGTCAAGTGTATTAAAGGATATGGAACCAAGGTGGGTGAATAGAGTTAAGATACAGATTAGCCATGATCTAATTGAATAGCAGAACAGACTTGAGGGACTGAATGGCCTCCTCCTGTTCCTATATCCTATCTGGTGAAACACTCATTGTTTTGTGAAATCAACAATCACCGATGGACTTACCTTGACTGAATCAACTTTTTGCTGCAAGTTACTGATCTCTGCCAATGTCTTTTGTAGCTGTTCTTTCACATCTGATTCCTTCTGGAGAAGCAGTTTCTAGAAGGAAATCACATGTAATTAAGAATCCATACTGAGGGGTGCGTGAGTCACAATCAGACATTCTGATCCAAGTGTCTCCATGGCCTCGCCCCTCCCTTTCTCTAACATCCTCCAGCCCTACCACACTCCAAGATCTCTGCACTCCTCCAATTCTGGCCTCATACGCATCCCCAATTTTCATTCTCCCACCATTGGCAACCTTGCCTTCAGCTCCCCAAGCCCCAAGCTCTGGAATTTCCTCCATAGACCTCTTCTTCTTTAAGTCGCTCCTTAAAACCTACCTCTTTGACCAAGCTTTCAGTCACTTGTGTAAACATCTCCTAGTGGCTCACTATCAACTTTTATCTGATAACGCTCTTGTGGAGCGCCTTGGGACATTGTTACTACATTGAAGGCACTATATAAATACAAGTCGCTGAGTGCCAGGGTTACCACCTTGCCACACATGGGTACATTTTTTTTTTAAACTAGGCACTATATAAATGCAACTCATTCATTTTGTTTCCTGCTCATTGGAGAAATGTGACTAGGTTGTCAAATTGTAAATATCAACTTGGAGCATGCTTTATAATGGAGCAAATCCCTCGACCGCAATCGAAGTTCCTGCTTCTATTCATCCTGATTCCCCAGTTTTCTGACCCGAACCATTTCCATGTAGGGTAACCAATCCATAGGGAAAGGAGATGCGCATTTAAACACCACCGGCTTTGTGCATGCATGAGATGGGGCTGTATGCATCCGTCACAACTCTATACACCAAGCATGCATGCAACTATTAAACAATAACAGCATAGTAGAATGAGCTGGATTGCATCTCCAAACTGGGTCTGTGCTTGAGAACCAGGCGGGCAGTTTCCCTTACCTTTCGTTCACCCACTTCCTCTTCCACAATCACCGTTTCATGAATAACGTGTTGCTGCGTGGCACACAATTCACAAATAAACATTCCTTCTGTTCTGCAGAACAGGTCCAGGGCTTTCCCGTGAGCGGCGCAACTTCTCCGAGCATGGAGGTGCTCGAGTGGGTCAACCAGGGTGTGGTCCCCGAAAGCTGGCTCCCTGCGATGAGGTTCCAAGTGGCTCTCGCAGTAAGAGACCAGGCAATCCAAGCACGATTTCCTGGCTTGGAACCTGACCTCCGTGCACACATCGCAGGCCACATCCTCCGGGCCGGCTGGAGAGCCCGGGGAAAGCTTGGCCCTTGATCGGAGCTCTTCCACAACCTCACACAGGATGAGGTTCTTGTACAGGGGCGGCTTCGGAGTGAAGGTGTGTCGGCACTGCGGGCAATGGGCCCCGTCTGAGCTGGAGCCCGGCTCCCAGCAGCTGGAGATACATTGCAGGCAGAAGCTGTGTCCACACGGGATGGTGGTCGGGCTGACCATCATGTCCAGGCAGATCGCACAGACAAACTTATCCTCGGGACGGAGACTGAGAGAAGCCATGGCCGTGGGAAGCAAAGGCAAGTTTCTCGGGAAAGTGAAAGTTTGGTAACTTGCAGGAAGTGCTGGGGCGCTTGCACAAATGGTCTCAGATGTCTTCAGCGCTGCTCCGCTCCGTTAGCGGCCAAACCCAGCCGAGAAATAGCCCGAACCGATTGCAATCCCTTGGCTCAATGCCGGCCCTAATTGGGTTAATTGTTGCTGTTCTCCCCGGGCCGGCCAGTCATTGATGAGCATTAATGAGGCACCAGGAGCCGCTCAATCCCATTTACAGTGAAGGGTTTGCTCATCACAGACCTGTGCAGAGCTGAATATTGGGGAAGGGACCGCCACGCCAATGGTTAGAGCTTCAACTTTCACATGTTTAAGTATCTCTGACACAGAATCTCGAAATCCCAGAAATATATTCTATATATTTAAATATATCATTGAGTTTTCTGTTAATTATAATAATTCCTTCTTAAAAGTTATTTATTCTTTAAAAAGTTATTTATCCTTCCAAAATATTTTCTTTTCAGAGGTGTGCTAATGTAAACAGCAGCTCCTGGCCAGAGAGGTCTATTCCATGAACATTCTCGGGTGTTGTTGAAGCTACCTGTGTAGCTTTGAGTATCTTGCTCTCATCAGCTCCTTTGTGGTGAAATCTCACTGTGAGCTATTCATGGAAATGCTGGCCACCACTTTTAGAGGAGACATTAACAGAGGACTTTGTAAGCGGTTTGATGACCCCAATGAAATAGTTGGCAAAGAGCCTGCGTGGGAAGATGTTAGATATTTGTACACTAAATCGAAAATGGATCGTGTCCGCAGAGACACGATGTACAAATCTCTGGACAAGGGGGAAAGGAAGTTCCGAACGTGGCCCTCATCCTGATGGCCACCTTTGTGTGCGACTGCATCAAGCTGTGCATAGACCCTTCGTACGCAAACGCCAAGTGTCAGTACGTGCTGAGATTCTATCTGTCCCCGGTGTTGCGAAGGATGGGTCTGGCCAGGCTGCCGTGGAACGCTTCGAGCAGTTGGACCATGCCTCAGCATCTGTCCTTCATGGAAATGTTTTTCAAGAAAAACACTTTTGACCACAAGGCCATAAAGCAGTGGTCGGCACGCAAGATCCTGGACGCCCTACAAAAGGCGGCGATGATGCATCCTGTCGGACGGTTCCCCGAGCAGACTGTCGAACTCATTTGGCAGAATGTCTCATTGCCAGAACTTTCACACAAGCACCAAGACATAGCTTGGTTGGTGGTGAGAAGGGCCCTACCCGTCAGATCCTTCATGCACAGCCGGGGTTTCAGAGACACGGCACTCTGCCCCCGAGTTGGCTGTGGTGCAGATGAGACTGTCATCCACCTCCTTTAGGACTGCCCCTTTGCAAGGCAGGTCTGGAAGGAGATGCAGTGGTTGCTGTCGAGGTTCATCCCAAGCAGCTCCGTAACACAGGACTTTGTGCTCTGCGGACTGTTCCCAGGGACACACACCGAGACAGACATCATCTGCTGCTGGAGGGCCATCAACTCGGTGAAAGACGCACTTTGGTCTTGCCGAAATTTGCTGGTCTTCCAGAGCAAGGAGATATCCATGTCTGCATGTTGCAGACTGGCGCAATCCAAGATCCAGGAGTGCGTGCTGAGAGACGCACTAAAAATTGGTGCAGTCGCCGCAAAGGCATGGTGGGCAGAGCCACAGTTTAAAGCCCTTCCGCCAGGATAAACCCAGGGGCTGGAATCAGTATAAAACTCCCCTCGGGCTGTACTTGTAAACCTTTGTATACATAGAGCACCATGATCTGAAAACACCTATGCAGTGCCATGTATAATGCAAGTTCAGCAACTGTTTAGTAATGTATGTTGTAAAGAAATGTAACTGTACCCTCACCGGTTCTGTGTACTGTATAGTGCCACATGTAACGTAATTTGATGACTGTATTACAATGTATCCTGGATTGTACTGAATTGTACCCTGAAACGTAAAGCAAGCAAATGTATTGAACGGAACTGCCGTCAGCATCCAAATGTATTGTATGGAATTGCTGACCGCATCCAAAGGTACTGAACTGCCTTCCAATAGATCGTGCAAATTTTTATATGAATAAAGTATATATTTTGAAATTTTTAAATAATGTGTACACTAAATCACACAATACAATAACTCTTTACTGATGTTTCTATGTCCTCCCAACTCTGCAACTTGTTCACTGCATTGCAAACATCTGCCTCGAGTCCGCTGGGAATGGGTAAGAGGATTACACACGCAGACTGAAATAACGACTGTTCCTATTTATTGGTGGCTGTGAAACAAGCGAGTGAGACACGCTGTCAACAATTATTGCTGTTTCAGGAGGGATATACTTGCAGTTCAGTTCAGAGAAGGTTCACCAGGTTGATTCCTGAGATGAAAGGGTTTGACTTATGAAGAAAGGTTGAGCAGGTTGGGCCTATACTCATTGGAGTTTCGAAGAATGAGAGGTGATCTTATTGAAACATATAAAATTATGAAGGGGCTCAACAAGGTAGATGCAGAAAGGAGGTTGCCCCTTGTGGGGGAATCTAAAACTAGGGGGCATAGTTTCAGAATAAGGGGTCGCCCATTTAAAACTGAGATGAGGAAGAATTTCTTCTCTCAGAGGGTCGGTAATCTGTGGAATTGTCTACCCCAGAGAGCTGTGGAGGCTGGGTCATTGAATATATTTAAGGTGCAGGTAGACAGTGTTGTGTATCTGTAAAGCATGCACTCCCATGTTCCACCACCAGGGACCGCATCCCCTGAAGTCTCAAGGGATCTCAGGATCCCTTGGGAGCACTGTATATAAGCCGGCCCCTAAGGCCTGTTCCGCTAGAGTGCCTTAATAAAGACTGAGGTCACTGTTACTTTAACCTCCCTGTGTGCAGTCTCATCTGTGTTCGGAACACAATAACTGGCGACGAGTATACGAATCCAACGCAAAGATGCAGCAAACTGTGGGCATCCTGGATTAGTTCTCGGAGGGTGAGGACTGGGAAGCCTATGTCAAACGGCCAGACCAGTACTTTGCAGCCAACGAGTTGGACAGAGAAGGAAGCGCTGCAAAAAGGAGAGCGGTCTTCCTCACGGTCTGCAGGGCACTGACCTACAGCCTCATGAAGAATCTTCTGGCTCCGGTGAAACCCACAGATAAGTCATATGAGGAGCTGTGTACACTGGTTCGGGAGCATCTTAACCCGAGGGAGAGTGTGCTGATGGCGAGGTATCGGTTCTACACATGCCAGCGA
This sequence comes from Pristiophorus japonicus, assembly GCF_044704955.1. Lineage (NCBI taxonomy): Eukaryota > Metazoa > Chordata > Chondrichthyes > Pristiophoridae > Pristiophorus > Pristiophorus japonicus. The sequence continues at coordinate 79,032,357 of NC_091992.1, forward strand.
TCTGAAGGTCAGGAAGTGGCGAGCTACGTTGCCGAGCTAAGGCGACTTGCAGGACAATATTCAGGCAGATGCTCAGAGACTTTTTTTACTGGGCATTGACCACGAGACCATCCTATGAAAACTTTTGACTGTAGCGACACCGACCCTCAGTAATGCCATTGTGATAGCATAGGCATTTATATCCACCAGTGATAACACCAAACAAATCTCTCAGCACACAAGTCCTAGCAATGTTCATAAATTAACTGGAACTGTGCGAGCAGAAATGTACAGGGCAGAAACCACGAGTCTGCAACTGCTAGTGGGCCTCACATGACCCAGATGGCTCAGAGTCTGCAACAAAGGATGAATGCAAGGCAATTCACACCGTGTTGGCGTTGTGGAGGCTTCCATGCAACCTATTCATGCCACTTCAAAGGGTATGTTTGCAAGAGCTGTGGAACAATGGGGCACCTCCAACGAGCTTGCAGATGAACTGCAAACTCTGCGAAACCTGCTAACCACCATGTAGCAGAGGAAGATCGGTCTATGGTGGATCAAAGCAATTTCAAGCCTCAGAGAGAGGAGACAGATGCTGAAGTACATGGGGTGCACACATTTTCGATGAAATGTCCACCTATAATGCTAAATGTAAAAGTGAATGGCTTACCCATAGCCATGGAACTGAACACTGGCGCTAGCCAATCCATCATGAATAAAAAGATGTTTGAGAGACTGTGGTGCAACAAGGCACTCAGACCAGCCCTGAGCCCCATCCACATGAAACTGAGAACGTACATCAAAGAGCTCATCACTGTCCTGGGCAGCACCGTGGTCAAGGTCACCTATGAGGGCACGGTGCACGAACTGCCACTCTGGATTGTCCCGGGCGATGGTCCCACACTGCTTGGAAGGAGCTGGCTGGACATCCGAGCGTTATCACATGTCGATGAGGCCTCATGAGGCTCTTAACAAATTTCCTTCCCTTTTTGAGCCAGGCATTGGAAACCTTTCTGGGGAGAAGGTGCGGATCCACTTGATCCCAGAGGCACGACCCATTCATCACAAGGCGCGAGTGGTACCTCACATGATGAGGGAGAGAGTGGAAATCGAGCTGGACAGGCTGCAACGCGAGGGCATCATCTCCCCAGTGGAATTCAGTGAGTGGGCCAGCCTGATTGTTCCAGTACTCAAAAGTGATGGCACGGTCAGGATTTGTGGTGATTATAAAGTAACTATTAATCGTTTCTTGCTACAGGATCAATACCCGCTACCTAAAGTAGATGACCTATTTGCGACGCTTGCAGGAGGCAAGACGTTCACCAAGCTTGACCTGACTTCGGCCTACATAACGCAGGAGCTGGAGGAGTCTTCAAAGGGCCTCACCTGCATTAACACGCAAAAGGGACTGTTCATCTACAACAGATGCCCATTTGGAATTTGGTCGGCTGCAGTGATCTTCCAGAGAAACATGGAGAGCCTACTCAAGTCGGCACCACGCATGGTGGTTTTTCAGGACGACATATTGGTCATGGGTCGGGACACCGTCGAGCACCTACAAAACCTGGAGGAGGTCCTCCAGCAACTGGATCGCGTAGGGCTGTGGTTGAAGAGGTCGAAATGTGACTTCCTGGCAACAGAAGTGGAGTTTTTGGGGAGAAAGATCGCGACGGACAGCATTCGGCCCACAGACGCCAAGACAGAGACTATCAGGAACGCGCTCAGGCCACAGAACGTCATGGAGCTGCAGTCGTTCCTGGGACTCCGCAACTATTTTGGTAACATTCTACTGGGGTTAAGCACCCTCTTAGAGCCCCTACATGTGTTATTGCGTAAAGGTGAGAACTGGGTAAGGGGAAAAAAACAAGTAATTGCGTTTGAGAAAGCCAGAAACATTTTATGCTCCAACAAGCTGCTTATATTGTATAACCCGTGTAAAAGACTCGTGCTAGCATGTGACGCGTCGTCATACGGAGTCGGGTGTGTATTACAACAAGCTAACGTTGCGGCGAAGTTGCAACCTGTCGCCTATGCTTCCAGGAGCTTGTCTAAGGCCGAGAAGGCCGACAGCATGATTTGAGAAAGAGGCATTAGCGTGTGTGTTCGGGGTAAAGAAAATGCATCAGTACCCATTTGGCCTCAAATTTGAGCTGGAAACCGATCACAAGCCCCTTATATTCCTGTTCGCTGAAAACAAGGGGATAAATACTAATGCCTCAGCCCGCATACAAAAGTGGGCACTCGCGTTATTAGCATATCACTATACCATCCGCCACAGGCCAGGCACCGAGAACTGTGCGGATGTTCTCAGTCAGCTACCATTGCCTACCACGGGGGTGGAAATGGCACAGCCCGCAAACTTGTTGATGGCCATGGAAGCGTTTGAAAATGATAAATCACCTGTTACGGCCCGCCAGGTTAGGACTTGGACCAGCCAAGATCCTCTGCTGTCCCTCGTAAAAAAACTGTGTACTGCATGGGAGCTGGGCCAGCATCCCCGTTGAAATGCAAGAGCTAATCAAGCCATTCCAACGGCGAAAGGATGAGCTGTCCATTCAGGCAGACTGCCTGTTGTGGGGTAACCATGTAGTGCTACCCAAAAAGGGCAGGGAGACGTTCATTTCGGATCTCCACAGTAATGATGAAAGCGATAGCCAGATCCCACATGTGGTGGTCCGATATCGACTCTGACTTAGAGTCCTGTATACGGCAATGCAGTGTGTGTGCTCAGTTGAGCAACGTGCCCAGAGAGGCACCACTAAGTTTGTTGTCCTGGCCCTCCAGATCATGGTCAAGGATCCATGTCGACTATGCGGGCCTGTTTCTCGGTAAAATGTTCCTGGTGGTGGTGGATGCTTTTTCAAAATGGATTGAATGTGAAATAATGTTGGGAAGCACCGCCACTGCCACCATTGAAAGCCTGAGGGCCATGTTTGCCACCCACGGCCTGCCTGACATACTGGTCAGTGACAACGGGCCATGTTTCACCAGTGCCGAATTTAAAGAATTCATGACCCACAATGGAATCAAACATGTCACCTCGGCCCCGTTTAAACCAGCATCCAATAGGCAGGCAGAGCGGGCAGTACAAATCATCAAACAGAGCCTTAAACGAGTCACAGAAGGCTCACTCCAAACCCGCTGTCCCGAGTACTGCTCAGCTACCGCACGAGACCCGACTCGCTCACAGGGGTGCTCCCGGCTGAGCTACTCATGAAAAGGACACTGAAAACCAGACTCTCGCTGGTTCACCCCAACCTGCATGATCAGGTAGAGAACAAGCGGCAGCAACAAAATGTAAACTATGGTCGCGCCACTGTGTCACGGGAAATTGATCTGAATGACCCGGTGTATGTGCTAAACTATGGACATGGTCCCAAGTGGATCACGGGCACGGTGATAGCTAAAGAAGGGAGTAGGGTGTTTGTAGTCAAACTAGGCAATGGACAAATTTGCAGAAAGCACCTGGACCAAACGAGGCTGCGGTTCACAGACTGCCCTGAACAACCCACAGCAGACACCACCTTTCTCGAACCCACAACACACACACAAAGGATCAACGACACCACCCCGGACCAGGAAATTGAACCTATCACGCCCAACAGCCCAGCAAGGCCAGGCTCACCCAGCAGCCCTGCAGGGCCAACAACACGCCAGCCCAGTGAGGGCACAGCCAACATACCAGAACAGACATTTGTACTGAGACGGTCCACCAGGGAAAGAAAGGCTCCCGACCGCCTCACCTCGTAAATAGTTTTCACTTTGACTTTGCGGGGGGAGTGATGTTGTGTATCTGTAAAGCATGCACTCCCATGTTCTGCCACCAGGGAGCGCATCCCCTGAAGTCCCAAGGGATCCCAGCATCCCTTGGGAGCACTGTATATAAGCCAGCCCCTAAGGCCTGTTCCTCACTCTGGAGTGTCTTAATAAAGACGGAGGTCACTGTTACTTTAACCTCCCTGTGTGCAGCCTCATCTGTGTTAGGAACACATTAGACAGATTTTTGAATGATAAGTGAGTCAAGGGTTATGGGGAGCGTGCAGGGAAATAGGGTTGAGGCCAAGATCAGATCAGCGATGATCTTATTGAATAGCGGAGCAGGCTCGAGGGGCCAAATCGCCTGCTCCTGCTCCTATTTCTTATGTTCTTATGGCGCATATGTAATGTAGAAAAATATCCCCAAGTGCTTCGCAGAGATATAATCAGGCCAAGATGGACGCCGAGTCAAACAAGGAGATGTTACATGGGGTCAAAGATATGGGTTGGAAGGAGGGTGCAGGAGGAGGAGTGAGCAGTGAATAATCAGAGAAGTTGCACATGAACACGGCTGGGACCGATATCCTTACGGGCAGGTTAACAAGTGCTGTGGGGAAGGGTTTAAACTAATTCGGCTGGCATTTGCCCATCAAGATGTAGAATTAAGAAGCAGAAACAAGGTGCACAGAGGACTGGGACAGACAGTGAGAAATAATACTGAGTTAGGTGGAACCATGGAATATACACAGAGGTTGACAGGTTTTGAGGCACACGTGTGTACATGCTCAAAGTGTGGTTAATGTGGTTGGTGAGCTGCAGGTGCAAATAGCCACGAGGGAATATGATGTCATGGCAAGAACATAGACTTGGCTCAAAAAATGGAGGATAGGATGCTTAATATTCCTGGGCACAAGGTATTTAGGAAAGAAAGGGAAGGAATAAAGGAGGAGGGGGAGCAGTTTTAAGGAAAATATTAGAGTGCTTGAAAGAGAGAATGACCTTGAGGGATCAAAAACAGAATCTATTTGGTTGGAGTGAGGAAGCAATCGAGGAGCTATTATATTACTTGGTGTATATTTTAGGCCAAATAGTGGGAAGGAGATGGAGGAGCAGATTTCCAGGAAAATTATTGAGAGGTGCATGAACTATAGAGTCGTGATAATGAGAGACTTTAACTACCCCAATATTGAATGGGGCAGTGATTGTGTTAAGAAATACCTCCCCCTCCCTGCCCTTAAGTGTGTTCAAGGAAACATTCTGATCAGTATGTTTCCTGCCCAATGAGGAAGGAGACATTGCTGGATCTAGTCCTGGGAGGATGAAGTGGGTCCAGTGGAGAATGTTACAGTAGAGGAGCATCTCGGGAATAGTGATCATAGTATCGTAAGATTTAGATTAGTTATGGAGAAGGACAAGGAGCAAACTGGAATAAAAAAATATTGAACTGCAGGAGGATTAATGTCAGCAAATTGAGGAGGGATCTGGTCCTGGTAAATTGGAGTGAAAGACTGGCAGACAATGGAGCAATGGGCGACATTTCAATCATAGACAGTCCCTCAGAATCGAGGAGGACTTGCTTCCACTCTTAGAATGAGTCCTTAGGTGGCTGAACAGTCCAATGTGAGAGCCACAGTCCCTGCCACAGGTGGGACAGACAGTCGTTGAGGGTAAGAGAGGATGGCACAGGTTTGCCGCACGTTTCTTCTGCAGCCTGCGCTTGTCTTCCGCATGAACTCGCCGACGAGTCTCAAGGCGCTTAGCACCCTCCCGGATCCACCTCCTCCACCCAGGGCGGTCTTCGGCCAGGGACTCCCAGGTGTCGGTGGGGATGCTGCACTTTACCAGGAAGGATTTGAGGGTGTCCTTGTAATGTTTCCTCTGCCCACCTTTGGCTCGCTTGCCATGGAGGAGTTCCGAGTAGAACACTTGCATTGGAAGTCTCGTGTCTGACATGCGGACAATGTAGCCTGCCCAGCAGAGCTGATCAAGTGTAGTCAGTGCTTCAATGCTGGGGATGTTGGCCTGGTCGAGGACGCTAATGTTGGTGCGTCTGTTCTGCCAGGGAATTTGCAGGATCTTGCAGAGACATCGTTGGTGGTATTTTTCCAACGACTTGAGGTGTCTACTGTACATGGTCCATGTCTCTGAGCCATACAGGAGGGCGGGTATTACTACAGCCCTGTAGACCATGTGCTTGGTGGTAAATTTGAGGACCTCGTCTTCGAACACACTTTTTCTCAGGCGGCCAAAGGCTGCGCTGGTGCACTGGAGGCAGTGTTGAATTTCTTAATCAATGTCTGCTTTTGCTGATAAGAGGCTCCCGAGGTATGGAAAATGGTCCACATTGTCCAGGGCCGCGCCATGGATCTTGATGTCTGGGGGGCAGTGCTCTGCGGCGGGGACAGGCTGATAGAGGACCTTTGTCTTACGGATGTTGAGCATGAGACCTATGCTTTTGTACGCCTCAGTAAATACGTCGACAATGTCCTGGAGTTCAGCCTCTGAGTGTGCGCAGACGCAGGTTTCATCTGCCTACTGTACCTCGACGACAGAGGTTGGGGTGGTCTTGGACCTGGCCCGGAGACGGCGAAGGTTGAACAGCTTCACGCTAGTTCTGTAGTTTAGTTCCATACCAGCAGGGAGCTTGTTGACTGTGAGGTGAAGCATTCCAACTTTGACAACCCACATCACATGGGGGCAGAGGGAGGAGGAGACTCTGGGAAGCGGTCAATCAAACTGCCCAGAGCAGCTCTGCTTGGCAGGTACACCCTATATAGGTTGAGAAAGTGGAACTAACTGACCCCGAAAGGACCTCGCACCGGCCCGCTTCTATCCCAGGCCGGAGGGACTCCTGCACCGGCCTGCGGCTCCAGTTCGGGGCTTGCGGCCTACACCGGGATATGATCCAAGGTAGAGAGGTTTGGTTGATTAGTGTTCCTGCCACTACGAGACACCGAGAATCGGACACCGGGAGTCCTACACACCGGGAACCCGACACCGGGATTCCGACACACCGGGAACCCGACACCAGGAACCAGACACACCGGGAGCCCCGGAGGGACACCAGTAATCAAACACCGGGAGTCCGACCCACCAGACCTTTTTGTCTTTTATTTTAGTCTGACATTTTTAATGTTTTAATGTTTCCTTTTACTATTTTAATACAGAATTTTTAAAGCAGCGGGCAGCATTTAAAGGGGAGATGGTTGGGGTACAGTCTGGGTACTTTCCCACAAGGGGAAAGGGAGGGGCACCAAAGCCAGAGCTCCCTGGATGATGAAGGAGTTCGAGATTAGGATGAAGCAGAAAAAGGGCACAGGAAAGGTTGACCGCACTCAAAGTGGATCAGTTCCCCGGTCCTGATGGGATGCATTCTGGGTTGCTGAGGGAAGTAAGGGTAGAAATTGCACATGTTATGTTCAGAATAAATCCACAGGACGATATCACAAGCTCAAACTCAAAAGCATGGTGAGCCATCTTTTATACCTGTTTGCCCCAGGGTGCACAGGTGACCCTTAGGTCTCCCACAGGTGTGCCCCCTAGTGTCAAGCCTTATATTTTGGGAAGGTTTACATATATACATAACATCACAGGTGCTGGCCACCATCTCCCAATCCTCCTTAAACACAGCGGTGGTGCCAGAGGACTGAGGGATTGCAACGTTATATCCTTGTTCAGAACAGGTGACAAGTATAAACTTGGCAATTACGCACCATCCAGTTTAACATTGGTGGTGGGGAAGCTTTTAGAAACAATCATCTGGGAGAAAGTTAACAGCCACTTGACAAGAATGGACGAACAAAGGAGAACCAGCAGAGATTTGTTCAGGGAAAATCGTGTTTGACGAACTTGATTGAGTTTTTTGATGAGGTAACAGAGAGGTGGATGAGGGCAGTGCCGGTGATGTTGGGTGTATGGAATATCAAAAGGCGTTTGGTAAAGTCGCGCATAACGGACCTGTTAGCAAAATTGAAGCCTATGGGATAAAAGGGGCAGTAACAACATGGGTGCAAAATTGGCAAAGATATAGGAGAGAGTGAATTGTGGTGAATGGATGTCTTTCAGACTGGAGGCAGGTATACAATGCTGTTCCCCAGAGTTCAGCACTGAAAACAAAGACTGCTGTCTGTGATATACATCAATGACTTGGACTTGGGGGTACAGCACACAATTTTGAAATTTGCAGATGACACCCTGAAAGTGCAGGGAACAGTGAGAAAGACAGTAATAGGCTTCAAGAGGACAGAGACAGGACACGTGGCAGATGAAATTCAACACAGTAAAGTGGGAGGCGATACATTTTGGTAGGAAGGATGAGGAGAGACAATACAAGCTAAATGGGGCAATTTTAAAGGGGGTGCAAGAACAGAGAGACCTGGGGATGTTTGTACACAAATCTTTGAAGGTGGCAGGACAGGTTAAGAAAGCAGAAAAAGCATCTGAGATCCTGGGCTTTAAAAGAGAGACATACAAAAGCCAGGAAGTTGTGCTAAACCCATTTAAAACACTAGTTTGGCCCCAGCTGGAGTATTGTGTCCAATCCTATGCAGCACACTCCCCAGGAAGGAGTGAAGGCTTTGGCGAGGGCCCATCGCTTGTATTTCCACTTTTTTCTCCCCCTGCTATTTTCTTCTTTTCTCTTTGCCCCTCCGAGACCCCCTCTCCTGTCATCATTCATCCTTTCATTTCTCCCCTCTCGTGTACTCTGCCCTCCCAAAACCCTACCCAAATTCTTCAGCACTCCTACTCTCCTGCCACCGTCCCAGGCTTGACTCCCTCTTGGATCAGCCTACAGCTTCCCTTGACCCAACGAGGCACTCGTCACTGCCTCCTCACGAGCAGCAACCCGAACTGTCCCATCCCACTCTCTCGCCGACCTTCCCGCCCGCTGGAGGCTAACCTTTCCCACTTCCTTCCCGTAACGTTCACCCCTCCCAATGCTGACCCTGCGGACACTGTCACTGGATCAGCTATTACTGCCCCTCTCTGCATCTCCCTCCAGAATGTGCGTTCACTTGTGAACAAGGCCCTTGCCATCCATGAGCATATTGTGGATGATAGCACTGACATCACGGCCTTGACAGAAACCTGTCCGAGGGACGATGACCAATGTTCCCTCTAATTGTTTTTGTGCGCGACCCTTTAAATGTGCCGTGTATGCGTGGTGTCTTCCAGCGGCAGCAGCCGGTGACGGGCCTGCGCGGGACCTCCCGATTGGTATGCGGCTGCTCGGCTGAGCACCTTAGGGGGAACGTTGGTGATGACTCCTTCTCCCTTCCTGGCTATAACTTTGACCATTTACCCCACCCAGACCGTCGCAGTGGCACTGTGGCTCTTATCAGCAAATCACACCTTGGTCCGTCCCCCTACTCACCTGGCACCTTCTCCTCCTTTCAGCATCTCACCTTGACCCACCCCTCATTTAAAATCCTTGCTCTCCAACGCCTACCCATGTACTGTACCAACCTTCTCACCGAGATATCTTCGCTGCTTTCCTCCCTCAGCCTCTGCACCGAGCAACTTCTCATCCTCGGTGATTTAAAGCTCCATCTCAACTCATCATGCTCTCTCTCCTCTGAGTTTACCAGCCTCCTATCCTCCCTTAATCTCTCCCACCATATAAACCCCCCTTACATATTCATGGCCACCTACTTAACTTTACAAGCTCACGTGGCCTCACTACTCCCATTGTGTCCAGCACAGATCCCTTCCTTGTATCACTCTCCACCCACAGCCTCCTTTCCCCTCCCAACCCTACTTCCTTCTGTGCCCGCCCCTGGAAAAACCTCTTTCCCAATTCACCTACAATTGCACTTTCAAAATCCAAACCGTTCATCTGAAGGAATGCAAAATTTACCCCCCTGTATTTGGGCTCATTCGAAAGGAAATTTAATTTGGGACTATCTACCGAAAAGTTTGGAACTCTAAAGTGCTTATGGAAGAAACTACGAACTTTAATAGAATTTTGGATTTTAAAAGACAAACTCAAGGCTGTGGGCGGATCTACGGAACTAGCAAAAGACAGTCTAATCAAATAAAGCTACCTGGGTGTGAGGACTGAGTTAACCTGTCTGGAAGAATGAGTCTTCAAAAATCCTTCCTCCACAAGAAACAATTTACATCACAAAATCACCCAGAGATAGCTATCCATCAACATGGGTCTGGTCAACCATTTCAGCATATACATCACAAAGAGGCCCAATACAGCCTGTATGCGAAAGACTAAGCCCAAAAGGACATTGCAATTACCAAACTAATATGTCTATCAGGAAACAGTTTTCGAACATCAACCCACCCAAGACATATTAACTTTTAACGAGCCCGACAAAATATTACAAAGAAGAACCAAGCCCGTCAAAATTATACAAAGGATTTTGAACAGATTTGGCGGCAAGATTCGAACACTGAAATCGTATAACTGACCCCTGTTTTCAACAGAGGTTAGGTGGTTGCTAGGTAGCTACAAGGCTGCTACCACCTCAGATGACACTTTGGCTGACTGGCTAGTACCACACTACGCTGTGTCATCAAGACAAGGAGAGAAACCAATGCGACAGTTGTAAACTTACTTCTCCAGCCTCGAAGTCCTGAAGTCCTGAAGGAAGGAAGGACATTACCATCGCAGCAGCGACCGACCACAGTCAACGTGGTATCAAGGGAAAAACAACCGCGATCTACCGTTGTCTATCAAAAGGGTTGGTAAACATGGTCCCTGCATACCCTGGAGTCTAACCTAGCTAGAATTAGGTATTGGGAGGTGGGAGGTATAATTTACTGTGACCCCCTTTGAATGTGTAGTGCATGGTTCTTTATTAGAGTGATTTGTGATTTTAAGTTTGACCTTGTACCTTTCCTTGTATTGTTCTTTATTAGAGTGATTGTAAGTTTGGCCTTGTATTTACTTACTAGAGTAATAAGCCTGTATTACCTTGACTGTAATAAAAACAAAGTTCTTTGCATCAAACCAGTGTCCTTTGTCACACCCCCCATATAAATCCAGAGTACAGAACTCAAGGGAGTGGGAGCGATTTGAAACTGCTCAAGTTGGTCAGAAGGGAACCTGACCCCCTCATAGAGACCACCCCCTTACACATCCTTTGGCCATTCATTCATCACAACATTTCTGAAGCGAGCGATCTGCTCCCCCACACCCTCACCTCCAGCTTTGATGCTCTAGACCCCATTAAAAGAATTACTCTCTCTCACCCGGGTCATTGCCCGGTACGGTCCTTAGCTCCTCTCCCTGCAGCAAGTCCCAGGGTCACACCCAGACAACCGGTTTAGTTATTCACCACCAGACTGGGTCTTCTTCTCATCTGCCAAATCTGCTCACTCTTCCAGAATCATCCTGAAATACAAATATAATCCCCGGCTTCTTTACTCTACTGCAAACCGTCTTCTAGAACCCCTCTCCCCCGTCTCCTCCACCCTCACCTCCAACCAGTGCAAGCAATTCATGGACTTTTTTGTCCAACTGCATATTGGAAAGACCAAAGCCATTGTCTTCGGTCCCCACCATAAACTCCAGCTCGAGATCTTTGCGCTCCTCCAATTCTGTCCTCTTGCAAATCCCGATTTTAATCACACCGCCATTGCCGGCCGTGCCTTCAGCTACCTCGGCCCCAAGCTCCGGAATTCCTTCCTAAAACCTCCGCCTCTCCACCTCTCTTTCCTCCTTTAAGACGCTCCTTCAACCCTAACACTTTGACCAAGCTTTTGGTTGTCTGCCTGAATAGATCATGTGACTCGGTGTCACATTTTGTTTGGTAATGCTCCTATGAAGAGCCTGGGACGTTTTACTATGTTAAAGATGCTATATCAATGCAAATTGTTGTTGTAGAATGGTGCTAGGGATGAGGGATTATAGTTACGTGGATAGACTGGAGAAGGTGGAGAGGGAAGGTGAAGAGAGATTTGATAGAGGTGTGTAATATCATGAAGGACAGAGGAAATAAAGAGAAGTGCTTTCCAATGGCTGAAGGTCACGAACCAGAGCGCACAGATTTAAGTTGAGGAGCAAAAGAACCAGAAGTGCCAGGAAGAAAAGCCTTTTTGCGCAATGAGTGGTCAGGATTTGGAATGATAAGGCGGTGGATACAGATTCAATAGGAGCCTTCAAAAGGTAATTGGATAAATACTTGAGGGAGAAAATATTGTGGGGATATGGGGAAAGTGCGGGGAGTGGAACTGACTGGATTGCTCTTAGAAAGTGCCGGCACAGACTCGATGGGCCGAATGGCCTCCTTCTGTGCTGTACTATTCTTCTATGATTAAGGAGCAAATGCCAGAGTGTTGGGTCTCGATGGCTGAAGGGACGGCCGACAATAGTGGGGTGAAGGGAGGAGGGGATGCACAAAGGCCAGAGATAAAGCAATAGAGCGGTTGGACCAGAGGAGGCGAGAGAGATCAGGATGGGTGAGGCCATGCAGGGAGTTAAACACAAGGATGTAAATTGGAAGAGTTGCAGGACCAGGAGCTAAGGACACCAAGAGCAAAGGTGCTGGGTGAGCAGAATTTGGTGTGGGATAGGATACAGGTAGCAGAGGTTTGGATGAACTAAAGTGTTGGGAGAGAGGAGGTTGGGAGGTCAGGCCAGGAGAGTTTTAGAATTGAAAAGTCTGGTGAACAAAGACTTTATTAGAGGAACGATGTCCTTACTTAGATATAATCATCATCATAGGCAGTCTCTCGAAACTTGCTTCCAAGCCAAAAAAATGATGAGTTCACAGATGTTTCAATGAGGGACCCGATATTCCAGATCCCGAACTACATCCTGAAGGGTGGAAGATGCCTGTGTGTGGATGTTTTTAATGTGGGGTGGCCGTTGCACACCAGCCACCACACGGGCTTGACAGAGCTAGGTCTTGGTCCAGTGGCAAGGGTTAACCAAGACGACTGGAGACCTGCTCTGCTGCACGGACCTAGTGTGCACACATATCGCAGTGTGGGCTGGCCCGTGCTGCCCTTGGGCCCTCGCCTCTCCTGGGTCCCGATCGCGTCCCTCTACAATCTCTCGCCGCTCTTTCGCCCCGACCTTGCCGCTCCTGCTGTACCTGCCCGCACTGCCATCACTGACCTGGACCTTGATGATGTCCCTCTTCACTGCCGTCACCCTCCTCCACCAGCTCGCATTGTACCTTGTAGTAGTAGGCCTCCACCTCATGGCCGCCGCTCACCGCTCCTTTTATGGCCCCGTGGCGGCCCCGGCCTGCGAGAAACCTTCAGCGGCAGGTATATATAACATGGCTCAAAGCATGACAGGTAGATAGTCAGATTTATTGCGCATATAATGAGAACTATTGGCAGCATTGATGACTCGCTCGGATCGGCCAGTGTGGAATGGCTGCTCGTTCCCGAGATCAGGATCAGCCGGTCAGCACACAAGGCTTTCCGGAACTATTGGCTCTTTCCCGGATAGAGCGTTGCTGCCACCTAGTGACAGCTGTTAGACTTGCTGTCGAGGGGGTGGAGTCCCACATTACACAGAAACAGAAGACATCTTCTCAGTGCAATTCAATGTCCTGCTCCTGAGATCACGTTTCAAAGCCCCATGTTGCCACCATTTGGTCGGCGGGTTGTTAATTACGGAGAACAGTTTCCTGCTTTTGTTGCCTCACCCCTTTCCCTCCCACCCCATGTCTCTCCTCATCACTACAGTTATTGGGGAGCCCCATGGGATCCCAGCCTGTGGAGTCTCCATGTTCCCAGTCACTCAGCCTCATTGTGCCACATTCATACTGAAATCCCAGCGCCATTTTCCAGAGTTATGCAAGTGTGGGCCTTGGCATGTCCCCATCCCGAGGAGGGGCGAGATTCAGGTTCCACGTTCACTTTGAATCTTAACGCTGTCTAGATGGGCCACAGAGGCATCACGCACCTGCACACGGAAACCGTGCCAGACCCAGATCTTCCAACAATGCCATCCTGGCTTACATCCTCAGGGGACGCGTCCGTCATATAAACATTTAAACCAGGCAACAACAAACTCAATGCCTCACAGCGTTGTGTAAATAAATACTCAGTGCCACAAAGGTTTCAGGCATCTGTGAAAGAGCTGCAGGATAGATCGCCCTGTCCTGGTGTCTGGGTGTGACAGATCACCGATCAAATGGGGAATATCAGGCGGGGAGGAGAGCTCGGGCTCGGGGGAGTCTGCCCAATATAGTGTCCGTTCATTTTAACGCTTGCTCCTCCCCTACTGTTTTCCTGGATTCACTGTGCCCAGAAACTGTCCACTCTTCAGGTGTCAGCTTTCGATCAGTGAGTCACAAGATTGTGGGTTCTACCCCTACTCCAGAAGCTTGAGCCTAAAATCTAGGCAGACACTCCAGTGAGGGTGTGCTGCACTGTCGGAGACAGTACTGAGGGATCTGCACTGTCGGAGGGACAGTACTGAGGGAGCGCCGCACTATTGGAGGGACAGCACTGAGGGAGCGCCGCACTAATGGAGGGACAGTACTGAGGGTGTGCTGTACTGTCGGAGAGACAGTACTGAGGGAGCACCGCACTATTGGAGGGACAGTACTGAGGGAGTACGACACTATCGGAGTGCTGCCGCGTTTCCTGAGGGAACGTCTAAGAGAAGAGGAGAGATTACAACATTGATACACTTCCAAAATGTTTAATTGCCTGTGAAGCACATCGGAATATCCTGAGCTTCATTCTTTCTTTTTGTGCGTGCGCGCCTGCTTCCACTGCCCTTCCTATGAACCTCCCCTCCCGCCTCGCTGACATGGATACCCAGAGCCTGCGTCTACAGAAGGAGCAGACATTCTGGCCCCCACTGGGAGAGAGCCTGGAAATCCCAGGACAACATAAAGGGGGCAGAGGCTTCACCCCATGTGGTGAATAATCTGTGCCCGGTCTGTAGCTGACTGGGAATTCCATCGAGCACCACACCGACTAGACTGAGCACAGGCAGGTTCCCAGTTACAGGACGCGAGAGACAGGAGCTGGTGTGTAATAAAGGACATAGATTCAACACAAGGCAACACAGACCATTAACAGAGGCTAATTTATTTGACATTATGATAATACAGTTAGAGAGGATTAACACAAACACAACAAGCCCACAATCCCAGTAAACAACTACAAGTTGAAATATGAGGCAATGCATTTGGGGAGGAATAACACTATAAATGGTAGGTTACTGAGAAGTGTAGGGGAACAGAGGAGTACATGTCCACAGATCCCTGAATGTAGCAGCACAAGTAGAAAAGGTGGTTAAGAAGGGATATGGGATACTTTCCTTTATTAGGCGTGACATAAGAGCAGGGAAGTTATGCTTGACCTGTATAAAACGCTAGTTAGGCCACAGCTAGAGTACTGTGTGCAGTTCTGGTCACCACATTACAGGAAAGGTGTGTTTACACTAGAGAGGGTACAATGGATATTTACGAGGATGTTGCCAGGACTGGAAAAATATTAGCGATGAGGAAAGATTGGATAGGCTGGGTTGGTTTTCTTTGGAACAGAGGGGAGACCTTATTGAGGTGTATAAAATTATAAGGGGCCTAGATAGAGTGGATAGGAAGGAGCTATTTCCCTTAGCAGAGAGGTCAACAACCAGAGGGCATAGATTTAAAGTAATTGGTAGAGGATTAGAGGGGAGATGAGGAAAAACATTTTCACCCACAGGATGGTGGAGTCTGGATCTCACTGCTTGCAAGGATGGTAGAGGCAGAAACCCTCGTCACATTTAAAAAGAATTTGGATATGCACTTGAAATACCATAATCTACAGGGCTACGGATCACAAGCTGGAAAATGGGATTAGGGCATGATGGGCCTCCTTCTGTGCCGTAAACGTCTGATTCTATACCTATTAAATGGCATTCTAACAAAAACATGCAACCTCTTAGGGAGTTGACAGATGAAAGTTATGTGTGGAACATTAAGGGTACAGTTCTGTCCACCTCTAATGGTGGGGAGCCATTGACACACCCTCTAGACCGATGCTTTGTTTCAAATCCGTCGCACTGCATATCTCTGGCTTTCAGCAGAAGGACAAGGACCCCAGCAATGCCTCAATATTCGTAGCGTGTCCTAAAGAATGTCTCAATATCCATAGGGTGTCCCATAGAGAAAAATTAGAAAATCATGCATATAATTAACATAATTAAGATTCCAAAGAACGGAAATATGCTAGTCAGTCTAACAATAACAGATAAACAACATATCTATTTATAAGATATCCAAAGACTTGTGCTCACTTCCTGTGTTTATAGATTGAGCAACTTTAAACACCATCATCATAAACCATCAGACCAACTGAAGTTGAATATCAAAGAGGTGAATTAAAGCACGGAGAATGGGCTGACATGATGCCATGCCACTTACGCAATCATAGACAACAAAAACAATTTGTATTTCACAGCGCCGTTAACGTAGAAACACGTCCCAAGGTGTTTCACAGAGGTGTAATCAAAAGAATATAATGGTCAGTGAGCAACATAGGTGGTCCTTCGAACGAGGATGACTTGCTTCCACATGAGTTCACAGATATTTCAATGCAGGACCCCATGTTCCAATCCTGAACTCCAGTTGAGGGGGTGGAAGATGCCTGTACGTGGATTTTTTTTAACATGTGGTGACCATTGCACATCAGCCACCACACGGGCTTGACAGAGCTCGGTCTTTATCGCGTGGCAAGTAAGGGTTGACCAAAGAGGTGGGATTTAAGTAGGAGAGGAAGGTGGAGAGTTAGGGCAGGAAGGGGAAAGGGGAAATGTAGAAAGGGCTAGAGTCAGAGGGACGGAGAGTATTGGGAGGAAGGGGGTGTAGGGTTGGCAGTTACAGAGATATGGAGAGGTGAAGCCATGAAGGGATATAAACACGAGGATGAGAATTTTCAATTGGACTCATTGGTGGGAGTGGGAACCAAAGTAGGTCAGTGGGGGCAGAGGTGATGGGTGAGCAGGATAGGAAACGGGCAGCAGAGGGATGAGCAGAAGTTTACAAAGGATGGAGGGTGGAGGGCTGGCCAGGAGGCACTGGAATCGTCAGGTCTGGAGCTGGCAAAGGCCTGGATGAGGCTTCTGGACAGGCGGGGGGCCAGTAGGTGGTCTTTGTAATGGAGAGGATGTTGGGTGAGAGGCTCAGTCATCGGGGCATCGTAACCAAACACAGACATGTGAACAGTGACTGGTTTCATGGCGACTCTGCCCAGAGCCTAGTAGCACTATGGAATCTATTACTACACCAGAGTTACTTTATGAATGACTACATTCCTCCATCAAGATAGGAAAGGCAGTGAGATGTTCCCCAGCATTGCACCCTCCTCTCCTCCCGCAGCTTATAGACACACGAGAAGCAGTATTCAATCCCCCAACACCCCCAGCTCCAATATTAAAAGCCGTGGATGCCACAATTGTGACCACTGATAGCGAGCGCGCCCATGGGGGCAATCCTTAAACTGACTGAATGATCTTAGTCATTGGGCGAAGGGATTGCGTTCCATCTAAAGACATGAGCAACATTCACCACAGGACTCCCAACACACAGCTGCACAGTGCCAGCTCCAGCACCAAGTCTTTATTTTAGTTTATAAAGAGTCACTGCTGTCCCAGGTCCGATTCGAAAAGCAGGATAGACTATCTTTTCACTTAGAACTGTGAATGTGTAGATTAGAGTCATTGTATCTGTCACACTGTAAAATGACAAGCTGCCATTATCCCACCACATTCCAATCCTATTGTAGCTTACACTCGGTATCTCAGACGCTACACCATTATTAAAGACCAAGAAAGTATTGCATGCTGTTAGGTGCAAGTCTAAACAACACGACAATAGATTCTCACCAAGGACACAGGAAGGGTCCTTCCCTTTTCTCCGGATACCAGGGCTTGTGATGCCCACACAAATATGGTCAGTGCTGCTACTTTTGTGCAATTCTACTTCACAGTAATATTTCCAGTTGTTCTGATACCAATGATTTACACACAAAATTTGTGGATGGAAGTCAAATCTGTCCGGGTGATCGGGGTAAGCCTTTGCTGTTGAATGTGACACTGTCTGATACCCGTTGTGGAAGTGAAGACACTGATTTGCCGAATTCACATTAAATCTGAGTGTTTCAGCATCTGTGGAGACAAAGGAAGAGTGATGATCGCTTGGTTAGGGCACCTGTGATGCTGAGCATCAGACTGGGAATGGGTGATGGACGATCATTTCCCCAGCTCACTCAGCTCCCACTGTATGGGAACCGCACCCAGTAACAGAAGCACTGGGCACAGGCTGACCCCCAGGAGGGGGAACGAGGACAAATTAGAAGGGGTTGTCCTGCCTGAGTGACAACTTACACCTCCCGGCAGTTGTCCAATGAAACATTAACAGGAGTCGGAGAGCTTAGTAACTCCTTTGCTCACATAATCTAGGATGACACTCCAGTGTAGTGCTGCACGGTCAAAGGTGCTGTCTTTTGGATGAGGCGTTAAATCGAGGCCCTGTCTGCCCTCTCAGGAAAAAATCCCACGCCATTATTTTGAAGAAGAACAGCGGAGTTCTCCCCAGTGTCCTGGTCAATATTTATCCCTCAAACATCACCATTAAAAGCGATTATCTGGTTATTACCACTTTGCTGTTTGTGGGACCTTGCTCTATGCAAATTGGCTGCTGCCGCTCCCTGCATTACAATCGTGACTACACTTCAAAATTACTTGATTTGCTGTAAAGTGCTTTGGGTTAACATGCAGGTACATGCAGCAAACAATTAGGAAGAGTTTGTCTTTAGTACAAGAGGATTGCAAGGAAATTGTGCTGCAATTTTGGTGAGATTACTCCTGGAGTACTGGGTACAGTTCCAATCTCCTTACCCAAGGAAGGATATACATGCCATACAGGAGGTGAAACACAGGTTCATTAGATTGATTCTTGAGATGAGAGGGCTGTCCTATGAGGAGAGATTGAGCAGAATGGGCCTTGTTATGTCCTTAGATGCTCTGATAATGATTCCCGAGGCAAAGTATTGTGCTTGAACTGTGGTGACCTTAATCCGTTTAATATAACTCCAGAATGAGGATACCACACAGTGGACTCCCTTTTATACCTGGGTACCTGTGGTGTACAGGTGACCCCTGGGCCTCCACAAGTTGCACCCTCTGGTGGTTCCAGCATAGTGTATACAGTGTGAACCTTGTTGATGGTCCCTCCAGTAAACAAGTCTCCATCTTATGCAACTATACAGTGATTACACAGAGAGTATATCTATAGTATACATATATAACATCACTCTCCCCCAAGTCTTTTGTGCCAATACCTTTGCACTATGTGCTCTGTCTTAGCATTCCCCAGACATAAGTGCCAATAGCCCTTGCACTTTGGCTGTGCTTTGGCTTGGCTCTCTCCCTGTTAACCCCCAAGTCCTTAATGCCCCAACGTTGGGTAGTGGTTACCAGTTGGGATGGTTCGATGATGCAGTGGGACTTCAGTGGGTTCTGGGTGTGAGTCATGTGTGTGTCCATGGCTACATACATCCATTTCCCCCCTCCCACATGTAGATCATGCCAGTGGCTCATCACATTCATATACATTCAAGTCCAGAAAAGGAAATTTGCATTTATATCATTGCATTTGTGGTACAGTTGTGAGGCAAGTACATTTGACTGGTGAGATACATTGATGGTACATCTTTGGGATCAGTGCTGGGGTCAGCACCGGTGCGTGAGAACAAGCTAGTTCCAGAACTGCTGGATGGTGTCCAGATAGTCTGATGGCGGCGCGGTGCCCGGTGCTGGCAGTGGGAACCCGGTTGGCTCGAGTTGCCTGCTCTCGGAGTCTTTGCCGTTGCTCCTAGTGTCGGGCAGGTTCACAGAAGCCTGTGAACTCCGCATCCTCTCCTTGCGTCCCGGGTTGCTGCTGCTCCCTGAGGAGCAGTCGTCTGGCAGTGCGCAAGGAACTGCTAACTCGCATGCCTGGACGTTATTGGTTTGGGGATCCTGGCTGGTCCCTGTCCCAATTGGGGAGAACCGTTGCGGGTGGCCCTTCATTCCCAGGTGTAGCCTTGGTGGCGATGGGATCTGGGGGCTGTGCATTAGTGCAATTTGCTCTTTCAGGCTCGTGGCAATTGGTGCCATCAGGTGCCTGAGAGGTGGAGCTGATCAGAGGCAGGGTATCGATACCGGTGCCGTTGCCCTCCTGAGATCGATTGCTCTGCAGCTTGTCTATTTTAGCTGCTTGTGGCCACACTCCGTGGTGCATCACTCTGGTCCCAGGGGCGCAGGCTACAGCATCGGGTAGCCCGCTGGACCTGTGTGCTTCCGATGGCTGTTTGCCCGCTACATTATTCGAATACAATTGAAATCCTTCATCGCACAACGTTTCACTGCTTATTGTAGATAAACTGTAGCTCTGATCGTAATCGCCCGACTTTTCTTTGCTTATTACATGTATAAAACTCTGATCATCAATTACAAGCTTTACATTTACCTCACAGTTATTACATTGAGTGAGAATGTGGGACTGTCCCTTTAAGTGTAGTGGGTTGCTGGCCTCTTTTGAGAGCCTTGCTATCTTTACCCAATCCTCTTCTTCGCTTGGTATCATGTGTTGCTCCATCAGCGCTGCACCTCGTGGTCTGGCTGCCGCCATCTTTTCCTTCAGCGCCTCACCTCGTGGTTTGGGCGCCATCTTTCTTCCATCCACGATGTCGACTGCGGTGATCTTCTTCTCCCCGGGTTCTGCCTCCGAAGCTGGGAAGTCACCTTTGGATCCGATTTTCTTCCTCCGGAGTCCTGCCACTGGAGCCTGGAAGGTGAGTTTGGGTCGCCTCAGCTGGATCATCTCCACGCTGTCGTGCTGAGCGGTCTGTGCCTCGGATGCTGTGCTAGTCTGCTCTCTGGTGCCGGATCCAACCTCAGGTGGGGGTTTGCTTTGCCTCGGAACATGGGGGATGTCAATCGCTGGAGGGATTGAAATCTTCCCAGGTCCAATGGATCTTCTCCATCCACCTTCTTCCGAGTAGCGTTGGTCCATCACCTGCAACAATCCAGTGGTAATTTGTGCACCGCGCCATCATGGGGTACCTTAACATTCGCACTACCAACGACTGGGATAATTTCATTCGTGTCGGTGAGCAGCTTTGCTTGAACCGGGACCAACTTGGGTCGTTCAGTTTGATTGAGAGTCTACGGGACAAAGGCTTCTTGATTCATTACTGACTGGCTCGCCCCCGTGTCCACCTCCATGAAGACTGGAACGCCTTTTATCTCGACTTCCATTGTCAACGGGGAACATATTGTGGTGCAGGTAAACATTCCGTACACCTCATCGTGGGGCTGAGCTGCCTCTCTGCCTATTGCTTCATAATCCGCGCTGGATTCATGTACCTCTGCAGACTCTTCATCAACAAGGTGAGCCTATTTCTTTTACACATTCGCTGGAGGTGGCCCTTTATGCTGCAACCTTTGCACACACAGTCCTTAAAACGGCATTGGTGAGCCCGGTGATTCCCTCCTCAACGCCAGCATGGTGCTAACCGATTAGCCGCCTCGGCGGACACTGAGTTAAGGGACTCAGGAGCCTGTTCTCTCTCCCCTGAGGAGAGTCACGTTCTACAGTTCTGCCTCTAAAAGGCACCAGTCTGTGTACCGTACTTGCTGGGTTTGGGTCCTGAGGATGAGTCATCCGCCTAGAGCCGCAGGTCGAGATCATGAATGCCTGGCTCATGGTGATGGCCTTCTGCAGTGTGACTGTGGTATCCGCAGACAGTAGCCTGTGAAGAAGGCCCTCATGGCCGACTCCAATGACAAAGATATCCCGCAGCACTTTGGTGAGGTGTTCACCGAAATCACACGGTGCCGCCAGCCTCCTAAGTCTGCAGCATATTTCGCGATTTCCTGGCCTTCAGGCCGTCAGTGGGTGTAACATAGAAACATAGAAAATAGGTGCAGGAGTAGGCCATTCGGCCCTTCCAGCCTGCACCGTCATTCAATAAGATCATGGCTGATCCTTCCCTCAGTACCCCTTTCCTGCTTTCTCTCCAGACCCTTTGATCCCTTTAGCTGTAAGAGCCATATCTAACTCTCTCTTGAATATAGCCAATGAACTGACATCAACAACACTCTGCGGCAGGGAATTCCACAGATTAACAACTCTCTGAGTGAAGATTTTTCTCCTCATCTCAGTCCTAAATGGCCTACCCCTTATCCTAAGACTATGTCCCCTGGTTCTGGACTTCCCCAACATCGGGAACATTCTTCCCGCTTCTGACCTGTCCAGGCCCGTCAGAATTTTAAACGTTTCTATGAGATCCCCTCTCATCCTTCGAAACTCCAATGTATAAAGGCCCAGTTGATCCAGTCTCTCCTCATATGACAGACCAGCCATCCCTGGAATTAGTCTGGTGAACCTTCGCTGCACTCCCTCAATAGCAAGAACGTCCTTCCTCAGATGAGGAGACCAAAACTGAACACAATATTCCAGGTGAGGCCTCACTAAGGCCCTGTACAACTGCAGTAAGACCTCCCTGCTCCTATACTCAAATCCCCTAGCTATGAAGGCCAACATACCATTTGCCTTCTTTACCGCCTGTTGTACCTGCATGCCAACATTCAATGACTAATGAACCATGACACCCAAGTCTCGTTGCACCTCCCCTTTTCCTAATCTGCCGCCATTCAGATAATATTCTGCCTTCGTGTTTTTGCCCCCAAAATGGATAACCTCACATTTATCCACATTATACTACATCTGCCATGCATTTGCCCACTCACCTAACCTGTCCAAGTCAACCTGCAGCCTCTTAGCGTCCCCCTCACAGCTCACACCGCCACCCAGTTTAGTGTCATCTGCAAACTTGGAGATATTACACTCAATTCCTTCATCCAAATCGTCAATGTATATTGTAAAGAGCTGGTGTCCCAGCACTGAGTCCTGTGGCACTCCACTAGTCACTGCCTGCCATTCTGAAAAGGACTCGTTTAATCTGACTCTCTGCTTCCTGTCTGCCAACCAGTTCTCTATCCACATCAGTACATTACCCCCAATACCATGCTCTTTGACTTTGCACATATCTCTTGTGTGGGACCTTGTCAAAAGCATTTTGAAAGTCCAAATATACCACATCCACTGGTTCTCCCTTGTCCACTCTGCTCGTTACATCCTCAAAAAATTCCAGAAGATTCGTCAAGCATGATTTCCCTTTCATAAATCCATGCTGACTTGGACCGATCCTATCACTGCTTACCAAATGTACTGCTTTTCATCCTTAATGATTGAATGCAACATTTTCCCCATTAGTGACATCAGGCTAATCGGTCTATAATTACCCGTTTTCTCTCTCCCTCCTTTTTGAAAAAGTGGTGTTACATTAGCTACCCTCCAGTCCATAAGAACTGATCCAGAGTCGATAGACTATTGGAAAATGATCACCAATGTATCCACTATTTCTAGGGCCACTTCCTTAAGTACTCTGAGATGCAGACTATCAGGCCCTAGGGATTTATCAGCCTCCAATCCCATCAATTTCCCTAACACAATTTCCCACCTAATAAGGATATCCTTCAGTTCCTCCTTCTCACTAGACCCACAGTCCCCTAGTACATTCGGAAGGTTATTCGTGTCTTCCTTCGTGAAGACAGAACCGAAGTATTTGTTCAATTGGTCTGCCATTTCTTTGTTCCCCATTATAAATTCACCTGAATCCGACTGCAAGGGACCTATGTTTGTCTTCACTAATCTTTTTCTCTTCACATATTTATAGAAGCTTTTGCAGTCAGTTTTTATGTTCCCTGCAAGCTTCCTCTTCTACTCTATTTTCCCCCTCTTAATTAAACCCTTTGTCCTCTGCTGAATTCTAAATTTCTCCCAGTCCTCAGGTTTGTTACTTTTTCTAGACAATTTATATGCCTCTTCCTTGGTTTTAACACTATCCTTAATTTCCCTTGTTAGCCACGGTTGAGCCACCTTCCCCGTTTTATTTTTACTCCAGACAGGGATGTACAATTGTTGAAGTTCATCCATGTGATCTTTAAATGTTTGCCATTGCTTATCCATCGTCAACCGTCATACCATCGAAGTTACCTTTCCTTAAGTTCAAGACCCTAATTTCCAAATTAACTGTGTCACTCTCCATCTTAATAAAGAATTCTACCATATTATGGTCACTCTTCCCCAAGGGGCCTCACACAACAAGATTGCTAATTAGTCCCTTCTCATTACACATCACCCAGTCTAGGATGGCCAACTCTCTAGTTGGTTCCTCGACATATTGGTCGAGAAAACCATCTCTAATACACTCCAGGAAATCCTCCTCCATCGTATTGCTACCAGTTTGGTTAGCCCAATCAATATGTAAATTAGTGATAACTGCTGTACCTTTATTGTACACATCCCTTATTTGTTTGATGCTGTCCCCAACCTCACTACTACTGTTTGGTGGTCTGTACACAACTCCCACTAGCGTTTTCTGCCCTTTGATATTCCGCAGCTCCACCCATACCGATTCCACATCATCCAGGTTAATGTTCCTCCTTACTATTGCATTAATTTCCTCTTTAACCAGCAATGCCACCCCGCCTCCTTTTCCTCTCTGTCTATCCTTCCTAAATATTGAATACCCCTGGATGTTGAGTTCCCAGCCTTGGTCACCCTGGAGCCATGTATTTGTGATGCCAATTATATCATATCCGTTAACTGCTGTCTGCGTAGTTAATTCGTCCACCTTATTCCGAATACTCCTCGCATTGAGGCACAGAGTCTTCAGGCTTGTCTTTTTCACACACTTTGCCCCTTTAGAATTTTGCTGTAATGTGGCCCTTTTTGTTTTTTGCCTTGGGTTTCTCTGCCCTCCACTTTTACTATTCTCTTTTCTATTTTTTGCTTCTGCCTCCATTTTATTTCCCTCTTTCTCCCTGCATAGGTTCCCATCCCCCTGTCATGTTAGTTTAATTCCTCCACAACAGCACTAGCAAACACCCCCCAGGACATTGGTTCCGGTCCTGCCCAGGTGCAACTGTCCAGTTTGTACTGGTCCCACCTCCCCCAGAACCGGTTCCAATGACCCAATAATTTGAATCCCTCCCTTTTGCACCACTCCTCAGGCCACGTATTCATCTGAGCTATCCTGCGATTCCTACTCTAACTAGCACGTGGCACTGGTAGCAATCCTGAGGTTACTACTCTTGAGGTCCTACTTTTTAAATTTAGCTCCTAGCTCCCTAAATTCGTCTCGTAGGACCTCATCCCATTTTTTACCTATATCGTTGGTACCTATGTGCAGCACGACAACTGGCTTTTCACCCTCCCTTTTCAGAATGTCCTGCACCCGCTCCGAGACATCCTTGACCCTTGCACCAAGGAGGCAACATATCATCCTGGAGTCTCGGTTGCGGCCGCAGAAACACCTATCTATTCCCCTTACAATCGAATCCCCTATCACTATAGCTCTCCCACTCTTTTTCCTACCCTCCTGTGCAGCAGAGCCACCCACAGTGCCATGAATTTGGCTGCTGCTGCCCTCCCCTGATGAGTCATCCCCCTCAACAGTACCCAAAGCAGTGTATCTGTTTTGCAGGAGGATGACCGCAGGGGACCCCTGCACTACCTTCCTTCCACTGCTCTTCCTGTTGGTCACCCATTTACTATCTGGCTCTGTACCCTTTACCTGCGGTGAGACCAACTTGCTAAACGTGCTATTCACGTCATTCTCAGCATCGTGCATGCTCCAGAGTGAATCCACCCACAGCTCCAGTGCCGCAAAGCAGTCCGTCAGGAGCTGGAGGCGGATACATTTCCCGCACACGTAGTCGTCAGGGACACCGGAAGCGTCCCTGACTTCCTACATAGTACAGGAGGAGCACAACACGTGTCCGAGCTCTCCTGCCATGTCTTAACCCTTAGATTAACTTAAATTGGCAACAACAATGCTAACTTACTGATATAGAAAAGAAAAAGAAAAACTACTTACCAATCACCAGCCAATCACTTACCCCCTTGGCTGTGACGTCACCTTTCGATTTCTTTCTACTCCTTTTTGCCTCCCTGCTGCAGCTGCACCGGTAGGCCTCCGACGTCCCCGGACTCCCTGCTGCTCGCACTCCCGCCTCTCCGACGCGTTGGGCCTTTTGTAGGCCTCCGACCTCCCCGGACTCCCTGCTGCTCACACTCCCGCCTCTCCGACGCGTTGTCTGGCTGTGAGGAAACTCGCTTTGGGCTTGTGTTATTCTTGGATCAGCGTTACAAGCTTCTCGTATGACTTGATCTTTGTCTTCGCTGGTGCCAGCAAGTCCTCGACGAGGCCATAGACGGTGGGCCCACAACTGGTGAGCAGAATAGCTCTGCGCTTATCAGCCAGCGTGGCCAGAACATCGCCTGCCAGGTCGTGTGCCATGAAGAAATGGTTGAGCCTCTCCACAAAGGCGTCCCAATCATCCCCCATTGGCGAACTGCTGCAACATACCAAGGTCAGCCATTTTCGCATGAAAGTCCATAATCTCGTCGCCAATTGTTATGTCCTTAAATGCTCTGATAACGACTTCATGAGGCAAGGTATTGTACTTGAACTGTAGTGACCTTAGTCCATTTAATATAACTCCAGAGTGAGGACACCACATGGTGGACTCCCTTTTATACCTGGGTACCTGAGGTGTACAGGTGACCCCTGGGCCTCCACCAGTTGCACCCTCTGGTGATGCCAGCATTGTGTATACAGTGTGAACCTTGTTAATGGTACCTCCGGTAAACACGTCTCCATCTTATGCAACTATACAGTGACTACACAGAGAGTATATCTATAGTATACATATATAACAGGCCTAGATACTTGGAAGTTTAGAACAATGTGAGATGATCTCATCAAATTCTGTGAAAGCTTGCGATGGCAGATGCAGGGAGGTTGTTTCCCCGGGCTAGGGAGTTTAGAACTTGGGGGCATAGTCTAAGGATAAGGGGTCGGCCATTTAGGACTGAGATGAGCAGAAATTTATTCACTCAGAGGGTTGTGAATCTTGGAAATTCTCTACCCCAGAGGGCTGTGGAAGCTCAGCCATTGAGTATATTCAAGACTGAGATCAATCGATTTTTGGGCACTATGGGAATCAAGGGATATGGGGATCGTGCAGGAAAGTGGAGTTGAGGTAGAAGATCAGCCATGATGTTATTGAATGGTGGAGCAGGCTCGAGAGGCCAGTCGGTGGCCTGCCCTCATTTTGATAATGCAGGTTATGCCATCAATTTGGACGGAGCTGAGACAGTAAGTAGAAGTCCCACTCTAACGCACTTCCAGTGGAAACCTCACTGATTTGGAAAATCTAACAGACTGTAAATCACTGCTGGACAAAATATTGCACTGATCAGAAATACTCACACTTCAAGAAGTCATTCCTGAGCTTCACCTTGGCTGTACAAAGTAAAGTGAGTAAAGAAGAATCAGTAAAGACTTGGGTTTAATTACCACAGCTAGCTTTAGTAAATTGCATTGTTCTATTTATTTTATTTATCATGTTAATAAACATAGATACAGAGGTAAATAGATCGGCAGAGAGATCTATCTATAGACCGATTGCTCAGGGAGTTCAAGTTACTCCCTGGGGGAAGATGCAGAGAAGATGTTTCCCCTAAAGTGGTCAGCCAATTCGGACTGTGATGAGGAGAAATTTCTTCACTCAGAAGGTTGTGAATCTTTGGAATTCTCTACCCCAAGGGTTGTGGTTGCTCAGTCGTTGAGTATATTTAAGACAGAGATTAATATTTCTTATGGTCTTATGACCTAGTGTATTCCTGGTGTAAAGTCAGGACATCTGGTAGTGGCCGCCTCAGTCCTGCTCAAATATCCTGCCAACACCCAAGGGTCAAGGGTGACACATGAAAAGCTGTCTCTCGGCGACAAATCAGTCTGCACTATAAAGGCAATGGTCACAGCCAGGACCAGAGTCGGCGTTATACATTAGCCTCATTGGAAACACAAGGGATGATTACTACCCTACCCCATGCAGTGGGAACAGTGCGGGCGGAGATAATAAGATAAAATCGTAGAATAGTACAGCACAGAAGGAGGCCATTCAGCCCATCGAGTCTGTGCCGGCCCCTTCGAAGAGTAATTGTAGAGCTTGACAGGGTAGATGCAGAGAGGATGTTTCCCCTCATGGGGGAATCTAGAACTATGGGGCATAGCTTCAGAATAAGGGGTCACCCATTTAAAACGGAAATGAGGAGGAATTTCTTCTCTCAGAGGGTCGTGAATCTGTGGAATTCTCTACCCCAGAGAGCTGTGGAGGCTGGGTCATTGAATATATTTAAAGTGGAGAGAGACATATTTTTGAATGATAAGGGGGTCAAGGGTTATGGGGAGTGGGCAGGGAAGTGGGGTTGAGGCCAAGATAAGATCAGCCACAAGGCTCGAGGGGCCAAGTAGCCTACTCCGGCTCCTATTTCTTATGTTCAATTCAGTTAGTCTCACTTCTCCGCTCTTTCCCTGCAATTTTTTTCTCCATATCTCTGAAATAATGGATTATTTAGTGATGACCTTGAGTGATTGCAGAATTCTTCACATCTTTGATGATTTTATAGAGCGAAACAGCTGCCATAAAGCATGATGTTACCAAAGCGTTGCAAGTAAAGCGGACGACAAATTCTGCTTTAAAATCCAAGCCAGGTAAATCTGGATCAAACTGTTAGGATTGTGGAAAAAAAAGTTTACAACCTATCGAAGGACAAAACCAATATTCCACTCGTGAATCGTGTTGAATTCCCAAGAGTCAGATTTCAGAAAGCTCTTGATGTATCTCTAATTTTGTCATTCAGTAGAATTCCCAAATTCAGTACCGAGGCGATCATGGTGGGGAGGATTTGTGCTGCGTCCCTGCTCTCTCCCCAGTGCCCTCCCCCACCACACCAGAACCCACAACCTGCCCCTGTGGAGCACGGCTGACCTCATTTAAAATGGGATGACATTAGCATGCGGATGCCATTTTATCACGGGCCTGACTGAGGGCCATTCAGTCTCCAAACCGCCGGCAAATACTCACGGCAGCCAGGACCCAGGAGGACTGGGAAAGTCATCTCTTAAAGGGTCCTTGTGTGCCATCTCCCACCCCCAATCACAAACATGCAAATTTGTGCCTCCCACCCTCTGCCAGTCTGTACTTACCCTGCCAGGAACCGTTTCTCTGGGCCGCCAGTGGTGCCCTGACTCACTCCCCCTCCACCAATTTTGACTCCCGCCCACCAGTAATTACGTCGTTCCCATCGGCATCAGGCAGGAATCAGAGTCAGGATATGTAAATGAGGCCTGGGAGTTAAAAGCACCCGCTCTGTATGCTTCCCTCAAGCTAGCTAACTACTCCGACATCGCCCCCCCCTCCCCCACAACCGCCGGTGAGTGGCCTGCCCTAATTTTGGTAAAGGACTTTACCCTCTCAAATTGGATGGAGTCAAGCCAGCAAGTACAAGTCCCACTCCAACGCACTGCCAGTAAAAATCTGGCTGATTTGAGATGAATATTGCACTTATCAGAAATACTCACACAGCAATAAATACTCCCGGGTCTTTAGTTCCGATACAGGTGTTGTCACCATCCATGGGCAGGCTGTAAAAAATAAACACAGGAATGAAAAATCAATAAAGACTTGCATTTAACTTCTACAGCTAGCTTTAATAACTCGCATTGTTCTACTTATTTTATTTATCACCTTAATAAACACAGATACAGAGGTAAATAGACAGGTAGAGAGATCTAACTATAGACCGATTGCTCTGGGAGTTCAAGTTACTCCCTGGGGGAAAAATTCACCTTGGCCTATTTTTTCGGACCTAGAATCAGTGCTTCCCAAGGCCGGCCTGAAATTAGGCCAGAGTTCAATGATTTGGTCGAGCTGCCAGGTGCCTATTGCACCGTGTAAGAATATTTCATTCGCTGTAAAAGTTTGTTGTAATTTGACCAACTTAAAAGTTAACCCCATTTCGTGTACCAGCATGCTTTGTGAGGCCAAGAGGCTGGTTGCTGAGAGAATTGCTGTGGCTGCAAGCCATTAATCATAAATAAGGGAAATATCAGGCCGTTAGACCTTGAGAGCTTTGTAAAGAACAGACTCAGAAACAGGAACATCTACAGTCATGAAGTCTCCAGTTTTGGGGCCCACTGACAAAGATATTTATTATCTAATACTGTAACTGAAATGTATGAACTCACGAACCGATATTTGGTCTGTCTAGGATTTGCTTGGCAAACGGTTGCACTCGCTGTTTCACCCACGCGGCAAGTTCTGTGACAGCTTCGTTGACTTTAGCCTGTGTGGATGGGACATCTGTCTTTAACTGCGGGAAATCCAGAGGTCGCACGCTTGCCTTTAAACAACTGGGTTCCTGTCAGGGAATAAAGCACAACGGATCATTTAATCTACAGAAAACTCTTGGAAAATAATTCACACCATCAACTAAAATCCAATTTCAGGGCTGAACAAACTGTCTTTTTCTCCCCATGTGTTCCTGGAATTCGGGCAACACTCGCCCATCCCTGGTGGCCCCGAGGGCATTGGCTCACCCACCTAGTGTGGGACTGGGCGCACGTGGGCCCAGGCCAGGCAGGGGTGGCATGCTCCCTTCCCCCAAAGGGCATTAGTGAACCCCGCGGGGGATGTGCTCAGGGTACAAGAGCTCCTGAAATAATGAGTGAAGTACTTCTGTCTTCTCTAATGATGGCTTCTCTAATTCACAGAGTTGCATAGAATTTACAGCATCGGCCCAGCCGGCCTGTGCTGGTGTTTATGCTCCAGGCGAGACAATTCGATGATGGCTTTCACTCTCAGAATAAAGTTCCAACTCAGATTGTTGATCTGCCAGAAAACATATATAGGTGAGGGACCCAGCCACTCAGTTCAAATACATACAATCTCTTCAATTGCAAGCTGCCATCGAGCTAAGCAGACCACTATTTAAATTCACGAGGCCCCGGTTACTGTTTTTGAAGGGTTTTATTAGCTGGCCTTTTTCAAAATAGCGAGTCTGTTTACAAACCCTTTCAAAGACGGTCTGTCCGAAACCTGCTAAGAGAGTCAGTTTAGGCAAATCATTTTTATAAATACAGAGAGAAAAGAAGCAAAAAAAGAATCGCTATGGTTGGAAACATTAAGCCACAGTATAGCACAGCCAAAAATGGTTATAATGGACAAGTCAAGACAGACACATGTGAAACTGTGATTCTCAACTCCAACACTCATTAAGACACGAGTTATTGTGTAACTGTTTTCTTTCCCTCTGGTTGCCACCCATAATAACAGACATTGAGTGAATTTTTATATAATGAGAAAAGTATCGAAACTTTTACCTGCAAAAATATCAGGTCATCTTTGATCTTCAGCAGGGTTCCCAGTTGCTGCTCATTGCCTCGGAGTTCAGCACACCTCTGCTGCAGTTGGTTCCTGATGCTCTCGGCCTGGCCCAGTGTCACTCGCTCATCGCGGTCTATCAGACCAATCACTTCTTTATGTGCTGCTTCAATGACTTTGATCATGGCAGTGAATTTCCTGGTGATCTCAGCTCTCACCTCCCGGGATGAACTCTATTAATATACAATAAATGGAGTCAACAACTTTTCAACATGAGGTCAGGTTGCATTAACAGAGCTTGTATTCCCTTCAGTAGAGATGATTATGGGGTGATCAGATTCATGTGTTTAAATAAACAACAACTTGCATTTATATAGCATCTTTAACGTAGTAAAATGTCCCATGGTGCTTCACAGGAGCGCTATCAAGCAAAATTTGACATCGAGACACAGAGAGATACTGGGAGAGGTGACCAAATTCTTGGTCAAAGAGTTAAGTTTTAAAGGAAGTGAGAGAGGCAGAGAGATTTAGGGAGGGAATTCCAGATCTTGGGACTAGGCAACTGAAGGCACAGCCGCCAGTGGTGGATTGGAAATCGGGGATACGCAAAATGATTGGGTTGATAGAGAGAAACTGTTTCCTCTGGTGGGGGGTATCCAGAACAAGGGGGCATAACCTTATAGAGCCAGGCCGTTCAGGAGTGATGTCAAGAAGCACTTCATCACACAAAGGGTAGTGGAAATCTGGAACTCTCCCCCAGAAAACTGTTGAGGCCAGGGATCAATGGAACATTTAAAAACTGTGATGATGGATTTTTGATAGCCAAGGGTATTAAGGGATATGGAACCAAGGCGGGTAAATGGGGTTGAGATACCATGTAGCCATGATCTAACTGAATAGCGGAACAGGCTCGATGGACTGAATGGCCTCTTCCTGGTTCCTATGTTCAATCCAGTGAAAAACTTATTGTTGACTTCACAAAACAATCACCAATGAACTTACCTTGACTGAATCAATTGTTTTCTGCACGTTACTGATCTCTGCCAATGTCTTTAGTACTTGTTCTTTCATGCCAGACTTCTTCTGAAGAAGCAGTTTCTAGAAGGAAATCACATGTAATTAATTAAGAAATGACAGTGAAGAGTGCGTGAATCACAATCAAACATTTCTATCGGAGTATCTCCATGGCTGCACCTCTCTCCATTTCTCGAACATCCTCTAGTCCTACCGCAATCCTAGATCTCTGCTCTCCTCCAATTCTGGCCTTATGTGCATCCCGATTACCATTGCCCCACCATTGGCGGCCATGCCTTCAGCTGCCCAGGTTCCAGAATTTCCTCCCTAAATCTCTCTCTCCTCCTTTAAGTCGCTCCTTAAAATCTACCTCTTTGACCAAGCTTTTGGTCACCTGTACAAACATTTCTTTTTGTGGCTCAGTATCTGGTAATGCCCGTGAAGCACCTTGGGATGTTTTTACTACATTGAAGGCACTATATAAATGCAAGTTGTTGAGTGCCAGGGTTACCCCCTTTGCTACACTTGGGTAAGTTATTAATCAAAGTGCTATATAAATGCAAGACCTTCATTTCTTTTCCTGCTCATTGGAGGGAGATGCATGGTGGCAAATAATCTCCAAATGGAAGAAAATGATCAGCAAATGGGGAATGAATTATTAGAATTTAGTGGAGATAGTTATGAAGTTCACATTATGTAAC
Organism: Pristiophorus japonicus; assembly: GCF_044704955.1. NCBI lineage: Eukaryota > Metazoa > Chordata > Chondrichthyes > Pristiophoridae > Pristiophorus > Pristiophorus japonicus. The sequence continues at coordinate 79,065,066 of NC_091992.1, forward strand.
TGAACTATTAGTAACTTTCTGCATTATCGCGTATCACACCACCCCTATAAAACCAGAAGGTTCATAAATGAATACAGAATCCATGGCACTAATGGCAGGGACTATATCTGCTTCTCTTCATAGGTTTAATACACAGGATCTAAAAATTCAATGTTTGGAACACTAAATGTGAACCTTGCAGCGTTATTTACATTGCTGGTGTCAGCCTTATTGGGCAATCCCAATTAAATCCTCAATTACTCCTGCTCTCCCTCACATACAGATTAAATACCCTATTCACTAGTTACTGAGTATACACGATTTACTCCAATACAGAACAGTCTGGAGAAATGTGGTCAGCATGAGGTCAAATTGTCAATATCAGCTTGGAGCGTGCTTTGTACAGGAGCAAAACCCTTGACCTCAATCGAAGTTCCTGCTTCTATTCATCCTGATTCCCCAGTTTTCTGACCCGAACTATTTCCATGTGTGGAGACTAATCCATAGGCAAAGGAAACATAGAAATTTACAGCACAGAAGGAGGCAATTTCAGCCCATCGTGTCCGTGCCAGCCGACAAAGAGCCACACGGCCCTCGGTCAGCAGCCCTGAAGGTTTCATGTAAACCTATGAACAATGATGGAAAGGTAAAGCGCACCCAGCCCAACCAGTCCGCCTCACACAACTGCGACATCCCTTACACCGAAACATTCTACACTCCACCCAAACTGGAGGCATGTGATCTCCTGGGAGAGGCAAAAACCAGATAAAAACCCAGGCAAATGGGGAGAGGGGGGGGGAATATGGGAAAAATCCTCTCCGACCCATCCAGGCAAGCAAAATGAATTCAAGAGATCACCTTGATCATATTTAAACGAGCATTCAAACACCACTGGCTTTGTGCATGCATGAGATGGGGCTGTATGCATCCGCCACAACTCTATACACCGAGCATGCATACAACTATTAAACAATAACAGCATAGTAGATTGCATCTCCCAATGTGGATGGTTGTCCACCCCTGGAAACTGGGTCTGTGATTGAGAACCAGGCGGGCAGTTTCCCTTACCTTTCGTTCACCCACTTCCTCTTCCACAGTCACCGTTTCATGAATAACGTGTTGCTGCGTGGCACACAATTCGCAAACACACATTCCTTCTGTTCTGCAGAACAGGTCCAGGGCTTTCCCGTGAGCGGCGCAACTTCTCTGAGCATGGAGGTGCTCGAGTGGGTCAACCAGGGTGTGGTCCCCGAAAGCTGGCTCCCTGCGATGAGGCTCCAAGTGGCTCTCGCAGTAAGAGACCAGGCAATCCAAGCACGATTTCCTGGCTTGGAACCTGACCTCCGTGCACACATCGCAGGCCACATCCCCCGGGCCGGCTGGAGAGCTCGGGGAAAGCTTGGCCCTTGATCGGAGCTCTTCCACAACCTCACACAGGATGAGGTTCTTGTACAGGGGCGGCTTCGGAGTGAAGGTGTGTCGGCACTGCGGGCAATGGGCCCCGTCTGAGCTGGAGCCCGGCTCCCAGCAGCTGGAGATACATTGCAGGCAGAAGCTGTGTCCACACGGGATGGTGGTCGGGCTGACCATCATGTCCAGGCAGATCGCACAGATAAACTTATCTTCGGGACGGAGACTGGGAGAAGCCATGGCGGTGGGAAGCAAAGGCAAGTTTCTCGGGAAAGTGAAATTATGAACCGCCATTCCAATGGTTAGAGCTTCAATTTTCAGATGTTTAAATATCTCTGACACAGAATCTCAAAATCCCAGAGATATATTCTATATATTTAATTAACCGAATCTGAGTTTCCTGTTAACTCTTATAATTTCTTGTTAAAAGTTATTTATCCTTCCTAAAAAATATTTTCCTTTCCAAGCTATGCTAAAGCAAACAGGAGCCCCTGGTTAGAGAGGACTATTCCATGAACATTCTCGGGTGTTCTAGCGTTGTTTTCTTGCTCCCATCAGCTCCTTAGTGTGGTGAAATCTCACTCTGAGATATTCATGGAAATTCTGGCCACCACTTTTAAAGGAGCCGTTACAAGGACATTGTAAGTGGTTTGATTGCTCTAATGAAATAGTTGGCAAAGGATCAACTATTAAGTGTTCCTACAATAACACTCCACTGATGTTTCTATATCCTCCCAATAACTCTGTGTAATTTGTTTATTGCTGCAACCATCAGCCTGCAGTCTGCTGGGAATGGGTGAGAGGTTACACACACAGACTCAAATAACTATTCATTATTGCTGCTTCAGCCCCAAGCATTTATATAGCCTATATAACATAGAAAAATGTCCCAAGGTACTTAGCAGAGGCGTAATCGGACCAAGATGGATGCTGAGCCAAACAATTTGGAGGGGTGATCAAAAATGTGGGTTTTAAGGAGGGTGTATAAGGATGGGTTAGAGCTGAGGGGTTTAGGGAACAAATGTCAGAGTGTAGGGTCTCGATGGCAGAAGGAACGGCTACCAGTAGTAGGGTGAAGGGAAGGAGAGTGTAAAAAGTGCATAGTCAAAGGAATAGAGTTCAGGGTGGTTGTAGGACCAGAGGAGGCTATAGATATAGGGAGGGGTGAGGCCACGCAGGGACTTAAACACAAGGATGAGAATTTTTAATTGGGGATCCAGGATCCAAGGACACCAATGACAAGGGTGATGGATGAGTCGAACTTGGTGCGGGATAGAATACAGATAGCAGAGGTTTGGATGAACTAAAGTGTTCGGAGGATGGGAGGTCGACCAAGGGAGCTTTAGAGTAGTAAAGTCTGGAGGACGAAGGCATTGTTAGATGAACGAAGACCTTACATATAAGTTCTCCTCAAAAGAATAGAGTTCACAGCATTACAGGTAGATAGCGACCGCTCTGTTAAGCATAGTATTATTGACAATAATTAAACATGCACTTAACAGCAGCACTTATGAGTTTTTAACCTGGAGAATCCACACATTAAAAGTGAAATGGCCAGCTGATCATATCTCATTGAATTCTAAGATCTCTCTTCCTGCAATGACAATTTTATAGCATTTTTTTCCCAATCCTATTTTGTTTTACTATTACCTGTTGCTCATTTCATGTACCCCATCATGTCAGCAGTGGCTCAGTGGCCAGCACGCTCGGCTTGGAGTCAGAAGGTTGTGCGTTCAGAGTCCCACTCTAGGGACTTGAGCACAAAATCTAGGCTGACACTCTCAGTGCAGTGCTGAGGAAGTGCTGCACTGTTGGAGGTGTCATCTTTTGAATGAGACGTTAAACCGAGGCCCTGTTCACTCTCTCAAGTTGATGTAAAAGATCCCATTTTGAAGAAGAAAAGGGCAGATATCCCCGGTGTCCTGGCCAATATGTATCCCTCAATCAACATCATTAAAAATCAGAGTATCTGGTCATTACCATGTTGCTAGTTGTGGGAGCTTGCTGTGCGCAAATTGGTTGTCACGTTTCCCACATTGCAACAGTGACTACACTTCCAAAAAGTACTTCAGAGGCTGTAAAGTTGGGACGTACTGAGATTGTGTAAACCGCTATACATACAGGTTAAACCTCCCTTATCTGGATCTCTTGGGACCTGGCCTGTTCTGGATAAGGGATGAGGGGTGGTCACGTTAAATTGGATGGTACAAGTACTGAGCAAGGGTATATCGGGGCTGGCTGGTTTGGGGCTGGGAGTGCGGCAGAGAGATCGTGGGGGGGCGATTGCAGGAGTCGGCAGCGAGGAAGGACTTCAATTGTTCAATTTGTTCATGTCGGAGTTCTGCGCATGCGCTACCTGGTGGCCAGGAATGGTTCTGGATGAGGGTGGTTCTGGTTGAGGGAGGTTATGCAAGTCTTTCTTTCTTTATTAATTTCTTTTCATTTTAATTGAACTGTGTTCAGTAACTTTTCAAGGGGAGAAGCAGCAGAGTCAGCAGAAGGGACAATCTCCATCCCAGTGATAAAAGAAGTCCATGTGATCCTTACACTTGGTGTTGGTGAGGGTTGAAAGAGCAGGGGAGAGGGTTTTGAGGAGATTTTTGGTCGTAGAGAAAAGAAATCGGAGGTTATCTTTGCTTTCCAGGATGATCCTGGTGGAGTGACTAGATCTGGCAGAAGAGAATGAGGCCCAATAATGCTTGATATGGTCCATCCAGATCTGGTGACAGCAGATATGCACCCATTGAGCTTGAGGGAACCATACCAGAGAGAAAGTATAGGTTTTTTGGGGGCCAAGGACATCAAAGGTAGACATGAGGGTGTGGTTAAGTAGATTGACGGCTGCAGAATTATGGTGGCAAATGGGGGGGGGGGCAAAGGCTGGACAATTGGGATTTAACAAGTGACTTTGGGGGAGAAACTATTTTCAGAGATGGACATAGAAGCGAATAGGGTTGGAAGTGGGTAGGGGATACAAGAAGTTGGTTGAAGATGGCCCTGTGTATGATAGAGATCATGGGGTAGAGAGGCCATGGGACATGTCAAGATTGAGAGGATGACCTGAATTTAAGAGCGTTTATACGGTACAGAGGTTTAGGGAGGATAGGAGGGCAGTGAAATCCGAGGAGGGAGGGCAAGGGGAGCTGAGATGAAGATTGTAACTTTTTTCTCAAAGTTTCAGCTGTTTTGGCCCATTGGTCTTGTCACTTTGAATCAGAGATCGCCAGACCTATGATTAAATGATACAATTGATGTTGTTGCATTGCACATACAGAAACATGGCTCCAAGCCTCCTTGCTGCCATTCTGGGATCATCGCTGAGTGAATAAAGAAATAGTAAATTGGACCAGAGGAATGAAGATCTCTCTGTTTTTACCATCAGTTCTAATTGATTCCCAGAGATCAATCAATATGTTGATAATGTACCGGATGTAATCGATACAGTCTAAAGAGTGGGCCGGCACTTAGCTAAAAGTCCTGTGAATTGTTTCTTTCCTCTGGACAAGACTGAGATCTGGAAGCCATCTAATTGCAGAGACCAACTGACTGTCTGCATTCATAAGCAATCTCATATGGGAGATAGTGATCTCATGGTCACCCATTTCATGATTATGATCTCGTGCATTTACGGACAGCAGTCTATAATTTGCAACATTGCTACTGACGGACAGTGAGAGAAAGCAAGAGATCATTATGGAGGTGGACTACCCCATCATTCATGTGGTAGTGAAACCCCTCTATCAAAATCACAAGCCTTATATTTAATAGAGGACTTTTCATCGTCACGAATATAGCTGGGATAGTTTCTCTTGTTTTCTCTTTCTCTTGCAAATCTCACAGCTGTGATGTGGAAAAGAGAAACATTGAGAAAGTGAAACAGAAACCAAGGACAGAGAAAAGAAGATAGGGAAGAGGCGAGAGGCGAACATGAATGACGTGGCATTCCTTGCAGACCACATGACAGACTGGTGTTTACGTTTGGGTATGCAACTTTACTGCAACTGTCTGTTTGATTCCCATCAATCAATCTTCCACTCCTGCCCCAGCACTGTAATGGCCCCGGCCGATGACACAAACGACATCTGCTGTGACTGTGACCATGGTGCATTATTGCCTCCTAGTCCTGCTCACCCTCTTTGGAGCCTTTGACATGTTTGACCACATCATCCACCTCCAATACCTCTCCTCCATTACGAAAACGTACCTGGAAGACATGGGGCCCGAGTTTGGTAAAACCTAAGTTCCGCCCAAGTACCATCGAAAGGACTGCTAAGATCCTGACGGTACTTTGGGCAGAAGTTTGGTGGAAAAATGAAGAAAAAACACCCGGCTGAAAAAATGGGCCTTGCACTCCAATTCTGGGCGGCAGCGGGCGGTAGGTCGCATTCTGGGCGGCAAATGCGATCCTCGGCAAAGTAACGGCCAGGATAGAGTCAGGCCTAGGGAGGGGGGAACGGGAAAAATAAAACATTTCAAAACATTTTTAAAACTACTAGGAATCCTTCAGAGGACCCCATCGACCAAAATCCCTGCTAAAGAAATGAAGAAAACAAGCGCACTAACCTTTACTTGCAGATCTTCATACTTACCGTCCAGTTAAGACCTGCCTCCACACAGTAGTCTCTTCTGCTGCTGGAGCGGAGGCCTGCCCAGACCAATCTCGGGACGCAGCGGGCAAGAGGACTTTTGCCAGCGGACGCTCCCCAGTGGTCTTCTCTCCCCGCCGGCATGAGGACCTGACCAAACTCGTTCAGAGGGGAGAGCGCCAAGAAAACTTGGTGGCAGCCAGCGGTAAGTCGACCAAACTCAAGCCCAAATTCCCATATGTTGGTCTGTGAAACTAGGCCTCCGACCGCAATCCTGCGTTCCTCCGGGACCACCAGGTAATTTCGTAAAAAATTTTGCAGTCGGAGGTTTTCGTCCGAAGGAAGCCTCCGATCGCAATTTCCCCTCCAGTATTCCGAGGCCCCAGCTGCTCCCTCAGGTGGATGTAAAAGATCCCATGGCACTATTTCAAAGAAGAGCAGGGGGGTTATTCCCCGGTGTCCTGGCCAATATTTATCCCTCAATCAACATCACTAAAAAACATTATCTGGTTATCATCATGTTGCTGTTTGAGGGAGCTTGCTGTGCGTAAATTGGCTGCCATGTTTCCTACATTGCAACAGTGACTACATTCCAAAAGTAGTTAATTGAGTGTAAAGTTTGGACGCCCTAAGGTTGTGGAAATCGCTATATATTTATATGCAAGTCTTTCTTTCTTTCTTGATTTCTCTTTATTTTAATTGAACTGTGTTCAGTAACTTTTCAAGGGGGGAAGCAGCAGAGACAGCAGAAGGGACAATCTCCATCCCAATGATAAAAGAAGTCCATGTGATCCTTACACTTGGTGTTGGAGGTGAGGGAGGAAGGAGCAGGGGAGAGGGTTTTGAGGAGATTTTTGGTAGTAGAGAAAATAAGTTGAAGGTTATCTTTGCATTCCAGGATGATCCTGGTGTAGTGAATAGATCGGGCAGAAGAGACTGAGGCCATATCGTGCTTGATATGGTCCATCCAGATCTGGTGACAGCAGATATACACCCATTGGGATTGAGGGAGCCATACCAGGGAGAAAGCATAGCTTTTTCTGGGACCAAGGGCATTGAAGGTAGACATGAGGGTGTGGTTAAGCAGATTGATGGCTGTAGAATTATGGTCACAAATGGGGGGGCCAAAGGTTGGACAATTGGGATTTAACAAGTGTCTTTGGGAGAACCATTTTCCAGAGATGGACATAGAAGGGAATAGGGTTGGAACTGAGTAGGAGATACAAGAAGTTGGTTGAAGATGGCTCTGTGTATGATAGAGATCATGGGGTACAAGGGCCATGGGACATGTCAAGGTTGAGGGGATGACCTGAATTTAAGAGCGTTTATACGGTGCAGATGTTTAGGGAGGATAGGAAGGCAGTGAAATCAGAGGAGGGAGGGAAAGGGGAGCTGAGATGAAGATGGTAACTTTTTTCTCAATGTTTGACCACTCCATCTCCTCCATTGACCAGCTCACTGAGATTGCCCATGTATGGTTCTACTCCTACCTATCCAATCATAGACAGAGCATCTTCAGCAATGGTGGAATGTTCCACCCCTACAGTGTTACCCCCGGCATTACCCAAGGATCTATTGTTGCCAACCTCTTCCTCATCTACATGCTGCCGAATGGTGACTTTATCCGCAGACATGGAGTTGCCTTGCACAAGTACGCTGAGAACAATCAACTCTCCACTGCCTCACTCAACCTTTACTAGCTCCGTACTGTCAGATTGCTTGACTGATATCCAGTCTGGGATGTGCCACAATTTCCTCCTGGTGAACATTACAAAGAGTGAAACCATCGTGATTGACCACCACAAACTCCGTACCATGTTTACTCCATTTTTAATCCGTGCTGTACCTGCCCTTGGTTTGTTTAATGTGAGGGTGTAGAGGGAGCTTTTCTCTCTATCTAATCTGTGCTGTACCTGCCCTGCGAGAGTGTGATGGGACAGTGTACATAAGAACATAAGAAATAGGAGCAGGAGTAGGCCATATGGCCCCTCGAGCCTGCTCCGCCATTTAATACGATCATGGCTGATCCAATCATGGACTCAGCTCCACTTCCCTGCCCGCTCCCCATAACCCCTTAATCCCTTATCGGTTGAGAAACTGTCCATCTCTGTCTTAAATTTATTCAATGACCCAGCTTCCACAGCTCTCTGAGGCAGTGAATTCCACAGATTTACAACCTTCTGAGAGAAGGAATTCCTCCTCATCTCAGAATAAGGGGCCGCCCATTTAAAACTAACATTATGCCCCCTAGTTCTAGTCTCCCCCATCAGTGGAAGCATCCTCTCTACATCCACCTTGTCAAGCCCCCTCATAATCTTATACGGTACAATAAGATCATTTCTCATTCTTCTGAATTCTAATGAGTAGAGGCCCAATCTACTCAACCTTTCCTCATAAGTCAACCCCCTCATCTCCGGAATCAACCTAGTGAACCTTCTCTGAACTGCCTCCAAAGCAAGTATATCGTTTCTTAAATATGGAAACCAAAACTGTATGCAGTATTCCAGGTGTGGCCTCACCAATACCCTGTATAACTAGCATGACTTAGCCTGTCTATGTCCTTTTGCAGATTTTTTGTGTCCTCCTCACACATTGCTTTTCCTCCCATCTTTGTATCATCAGCAAACTTGGCTACATTACACTTGGTCCCTTCATCCAAGTCGTTAATATAGATTGTAAATAGTTGGGGTCCCAGCACTGATCCCTGCGGCACCCCACTAGTTACTGATTGCCAACCCGAGAATGAACCATTTATCCCAACTCTCTGTTTTCTGTTAGTTAGCCAATCCTCTATCTATGCTAACATATTACCCCCAACCCCGTGAACTTTTATCTTATGCAGTAACCTTTTATGTGGCACCTTGTCAAATTCCTTCTGGAAGTCCAAAGGAAAAGGAGGTGGGGTGTAAGGAAGATTACTTCGTATGTAACCCCATGCTGTACCTGTCCTGGGAGTGTTTGATGGGACAGTGTAGAGGGAACTTTAGTCTGTTTCAAACCCGTGCTGTATCTGCCCTGTGAGTGTTTGGGACAGTGTAGATGGAGCTTTACTCTGTATCTAACCTGTGCTTGCACCTGCCCTGGGAGTGTTTGATGGGACAGTATAACGGGAACTTTACTCTGTTTCTAACCTGTGATGTACCTGCCCTGGGAGTGTTTGATGGGACAGTGTAGAGGGAGCTTTACTCTGTATCTAACCCATGCTGTATTTGCTACGTTTAACTGTAAAAGGTTCTGTGTTGAGCGTTCACCTCAAGTATATTCTGCCCGGGACTAAAAACCCCTGGGGTCTGCCCACCTCTGTTCCTGATGTCACCAGAGGTGCTGTGGAGGGAAGGATGCAAGCCCCATATAGCAAGAGCTCTGAAGATATTTTATGGCAGATAATGGGTAGAATCATAGAAGCAAAGACATTTACGGCACAGCAGGAGGACATTTGGCCTATTGTGTGAATCCTGGCCAAAAAACAGCTAATCCCACCGTCCAGCTCTAGGTCCATAGCCCTGTAGGTTATGGCACTTCAAGTGAATATCCAAGTACTTTTTAAATGTGGTGAGGGTTTCTGCCTCTACCACACTTTCAGGCAGTGAGTTCCAGACCCCCATCGCCCACTGGGTGAAGAACTTTCCCTTCAAATCCTCTCCAAACCTCCTACCACTTATTTTAAATCTATGACCCCTAGTTGTAACAATTCATAACAATCAGCAGCTCAGAGACAGGAAAATGAACCCTGGTTGTTGACCCCTCTGCTGAGGGAAATAGGTCCCTCCTATCCACTCTATCTTGGGCCTTCATAATTTTATTCACATCAATAAGGTCTACCCTCAGGCTCCTCTGTTGAAAAGAAAACAACCCCAGCTTATCATAGTTAAAATTTTGCATTCCTGGCAGCATCCTCATAAATCTCCTCTGTACCCTCTCTAGTGCAATCCCAAGTTTCCTGTAATGTGGTGACCAGAATCTAGCTGTGGCCTAACTAGTATTTTATACAGTTCAAGCATACCCTCGCTAGTCTTATATTCTATCCCTTGGCTAATAAAGGAAAGTATCCCTTATTAGCCACTTAATCTATCTGTCCTGCTATCTACAAGGATCTGAGGACATGCACTCCAAGGTCCCTCTGTTCTTTTGCACTTCTCAGTTTCCTGCAATTTATTGTTAGTCCTCCCCAAAATGCATTACCTCATGTTTCACTGGATTGAATTCCACTTCCTACTTGTCTGCCTGTGATATATTATTTACGATATCACAAACAGACACTTACAAGATCGTTCCATTACACAGGAACTTGTCAGGTGACCTAGTGACATGATGCTTTTATTGTATTTATATGAGCAGTTGCATTACCACAGCAGTCCACGAGGTGTAGCTTTATTACATTTCTCCCTCCTTAATAAAGAAGTAATCATACATAACTTGCATGGTTATACATAACAAAAGATATGGGGCTAGATTTTACACTTTTTTTGCATGAAACCTGCTCAACCTTTCTTCATAAGTCAAACCCCTTCATCTCAGGAATCAACCGAGTGAACCTTCCCTGAACTGCCTCCAATGTAACGCAGTACTCTCGGTGTGGCCTCATCAATATCCTGTACTGTTGTAGCAGGAGTTCTCTGCTTTTATCCTCCATCTCCCTTGCAATAAAGGCCAAATTTCCATTTACCTTCCTGATTACTTGCTGTATCTGCATACTAACTTTTTGTGTTTCATGCACAAGGACCCCCAGGTTCCTCTGTACTGCAACATTTTGTAATTTTTCTCCATTTAAATAATAATTTGCTTTTTTATTTCTTCTGCCAAAGTGGATAACTTCACATTTTCCATTATATTCCATCTGCCTATTTTTTGCCCACTTACTGAGCCTGTCTATATCCCTTTGCAGATTTTTTGTGTCCTCCTCACAATTTGCTTTCCCACCCATCTTTGCATCATCAGCGAACTTGGCTCCATTACACTTGGTCCCTTTTATCCAAGTCATTAATATAAATTGTACATCATTGAGGCCCCAGCACCGATACCTGTGGCACCCCACTAGTTACTGTTTGCCAACCGGAAAATGACCCATTTATTCTGACTCTCTGTTTTCTGTTAGTTAGCCAATCCTCTATCCATGCTAGTATATTACCCCCAACCCTGTGAACTTTTATCTTGTGCAGTAACCTTTAATATGGCACCTCATTGAATGACATCTGGAAATCCAAGTACACTACATCTACTGGTTTCCCCCTTATCCACCCTGCTCATTACATCCTCAAAGAACTCCATCAAATTTGTCAAACATGATTTCCCTTTCATATAACCATGCTGACTCTGCATGATTGTATTATGCTTTTCCAAATTATGGACTCCAGCATTTTCCCAATGACAGATGTTAGGCTAACTGGTCTATAGTTTCCTGTTTTCTGTCTGCCTCCTTTTTAAAATAGGGGTGTTACATTTGCGGTTTTCCAATCCACTCAGACCTCCCCAGAATCCAGGGCGTTTTGGTAGATTACAACCAATGCATCCACTATCTCTGCAGCCACTTCTTTTAAGACCCTAGGATGCAAGCCAACAGGTCCAGGGGTCTTGTCCATCTTTAGTCCCATTATTTTACCGAGTACTACTTCATTAGTGATAGTGATTGTTTAAAATTCCTCCCTCCATATAGCCCCTTGCTTATCCATTATTGGGATGTTTTTCCATGAAGACCGATACAAAATATTTGTTCAATGTTTCTGCCATTTCCCTGTTCCTCATTATTAATTCTTCAGTCTCATCCTCTAAGGGACCAACATTTACTTGAGCCACTCTCTTCCTTTTTATATACCTGTAGAACTCTTGCTATCTATTTTTATATTTCTTGCTAGTTTACTTTCATAATCTATCTTCCCTCTCTATTATTGTTTTTAGTTGTTCTTTGCTGGTTTTTAAAAGTTTCCCAATCCTCTGGCCTCCCACAAGTCTTGGCCACTTTGTATGCCATTGTTTTCAACTTGATACCATCCTTTATTTCCTTAGTTAGCCACGGCTAGTTCTCTCTTCTCTTAAAGTCTTTCCTTCTCATCGGAATATATTTTTGTTAAGAGTTATGAAATATCTCCTTAAATGTCTGCCACTGCTCATCAACCATCTTACACTTTAATTTATTTTCCCAGTCCCACTTTAGCCAACTCTGCCTTCATACCTTTGTAGTCTCCTTTATTTATTTAAGCTTAGGACACTGGTTTGAGATCCAACTGTCTCACCCTCCAACTGAATTTGAAACCATGCTATGATCACTCTTTCTTAGGAGGTCATTTATTAATCCTGTCTCATTACACAGTACCACATCTAAGAAAGCCTGCCCCCTGGTTGGTTCAGCAATGTACTGTTCAAGGAAACTATCCTGGATACACTCTATGAACTCTTCCTCAAGGCATTCTTCTGTCCACTTGCAATGGACCTGTTTTTTCAATAGTTCATTCAGTGGATGTAATACTGTAGCCAATTTTGGTAGGAACATCCCATAATAGTTCAAAAGACCCATAAATGATCGAAGTTCGGTGACCTTTTTGGGAGTGGGTGCATTTCTAATTGCATCCAGCTTTCCCTTGGTTGAATGTAAACCATCTTTGTCTACCCTGTGCCTTAAGTACTCCACTGAATTTTGAAATAACTCACATTTGCGAGCAGTCACTCGTACTCTGTACTTCTCTAGCCGTTTGAGCACTTCACTCAATACGTTATTATGGATTTGCCTGTTTGGTGCTGAAATGAGTACGTCATCTAAATAACATGCTACCCATTCAAGGCCTTGCAAAATCTGGTTCATCACCCCTTGGAGTGTGTTGGGGACAGAAGACACTACAAATGGTAGCCTATTAAATTGATATAGGCCTAGATGCGTATTTATAGTCAAGCATGACTTGAACTCATCTAGTTCAGGTTGTAAGTAGGCATTTGTGAGATCTAACTTTGAGAAGATCTGACCACCTGTCAGCGTTGTGAACAAATCTTCTACATTTGGCAATGTATTGCGTAGATTACTCTCTCGAACCTGCTTTACGGTTACTTTATAATCACCACACAACCTTACCTTACCATCTGACTTCGGTACAACAACAATGGGTGTCACCCAATTACTTAGATCTATGTTAGAGATAGTGTTCTCAGTTTCTAGTCTTTTGAGTTCTTGGTCAACTTTCTCCTGAGTGCCTATAGTACGGGATGTGGCTTGCAGTAAACTGGTCTAGCGTCCTTCTGTACCCTGACACTCGCCTTGAAGCCTTGGATCGGACTGCCTGTTTTGCAGAACACCGTCGGATAATTCTTGATGACATCATCCTTCGATGCAAATCTCGTTTCAACCTGAAAAATCTCACTCCAATCCAGCTTCAGTGATCCCAACCAATTTCTTTTTTTCGTAAGGCAGGCTTGTCTCCTGCCACTACTAAGAGAGGCAAGCTCTGAAATTGATCCTTGTATTTCACCGATACGGTGATACGACCTACCACAGGAATTTGCTCTCCTGAGTAGCCTCGCAGCTCTACCTTGGATTTCTCCAATGGGAAATCATTTTATTTGTTGAGATATAGTGATTCTGGTACTACAGTCACGGATGCACCAGTGTTGATTTTCATGGGTATCCTGGTTCCTGCAACATCTACTTGGAGGATGATACTTTTTGAATCGCTATTAGATACCCTCGTGCTCCTGATGACGTGTATCTCTTCGTCCTGTTGCACTTCTTCCATGCTTTGTAGTCTCTGGGGATTTTTAACCTTGAAAGTTGGTTTACTCTTCAGTTGGCATGCCTTTGCAAGATGCCCAGCTTACCTGCAGAAGAAACACTTTGCCTTCACATATGGACAACTTTGAGCAATGTATTGGGTAGATTACTCTCTCGAACTTGGTTTAGGGTTACTTTATAATCACCACACAACCTTACCTTACCATTTGACTTAGGTACAACCACAATGGGTGTCGCCCAATTACTTAGATCTATCTTAGAGATAATGTCCCAGGCACCGATAGCATGACTTCAATGTATTGCCTTGGGACCCAAATGCCTTTTACTTTTAACCTGCAGGTAATGTCACCTCGGTTGTGTGATGACTGGGAATGGCATGGAATTCTCAGGAGTATTGGTCGGCCATATCCATTGACATAGCTGTCTGACAAGCTAAATCAAAAGTCAAGTTCGGGGTTGTCAACAACTTTCTTCTGATTGCTTCATTTTTCATCCCACAACAAAGCGGTCACGCAATGCACGGTCTTGAAAGTTTCTGAAATGAATGGTTAGCTTCTTTAATGCTACAATGTACTCACTGATACTTTTGTCAATGAATTGATCTCGTGTTCCAAAACGATAACTTTCAGCAACTTGCAGGGGCTCAGGACGATAGTGCTGCTCTATTAGAACCTCCTTTGGTTTGATGGGAACAAGCACATTTTTCAGGGTTTCATACACCTCGGGCCCTGCTTCAGTTAAGAAAATAGCCCTTTGTTGTTCCAACACCACCCGGTTACAGTTTGCATCATTGGGGACTTCGATGTTACTATTTGCGGTGAAAAACATTTCTTGCCCCTCCACATATGCTCCAAAAGTCTCTCAGTCGTGTTGAAACTCACCCAGGTGCCCTATTATTCCCATAGGTGCAGCCATCTGGACTCTTCAGTTGAGCCAAGTCTGCTTGCAATTTATCTTGTATTTTTAACTGTTCTGCAACACAAAGGACCTCTCTAGTCTCTCTGCTGTTTGGCTGGAATCATCCACCAACAAAAATTTCAGTTAGGGTATCCAGGAATCTGATCCTATGTTGCCAATGTGGTATATTCTCCATGACATCACAAGCACACAGACTCCAGTATGATTCTATTCCTTTTTATTATATACAGCATAAGTTGCATTACCACAGTACTCCACAAGGTGGAGCAGTAGTCTACTAGGTGGAACTGTATTACAATCATCCTTCGATGCAAATCTCATTTCAACACAAAAAAAATCTCATTCCAATCCAGCTTCAGTGATCCCAGCCAATTTCTACCTGTTAAGGCAGGCTTGTCTCCTGCCACTACTAAGAGACGCAAACTCTGAAACAGATCTTTGTATTTCACTAGTACGGTGATACGTCCTACCACAGGGATTTGCCTCCTGAGTAGCCTTGCAGCACTTTGACTTCTCCAGTGGAAAATCACTCAACTTGTCGAGATATAGCGATTCCAGTACTACGCTCAAGGATGCACCAGTGTCGATTTCCATGGATATCCTGGTTACTACAATGTCTACTTGGATGACGATACATTGCATATCATTGTTGGATACCCTCGTGCTCCTGATGACGTGTATCTCCAGAACCTCCTCGTCCTGTTGCTTCTCCTAAATACGATGTAGTCTCTGGCAATTTCTACTTCTAACCTTGAACATCGGTTTACTCTTCAGTCAGCATGCCTTCGCAAGATGCCCAGTTTTCTTGCAGAAGAAACATTCTGCCTTCACATATGGACAACTTTGAGCAATGTGTTGTCCCAGACACCGATAGCACGACTTCAATGGGCTGCTACCTTGGTCAGTTGCTGAGACTTTGGGGCCCAACTGTCTTTTGCTTTCAACCTGAAGGCAATTCACTTCAATTGTCTGACGACTGAAAATGGGATGAAATTCTCGAGAATATTGATCGGCCATATCGATCGACATAACTGTCTGACAAGCTAAATCAAAAGTCAAGTTAGGGGTTGCCAACAACTGATTGCTTCATTTTTCATCCCACAAACAAAGCAGTCACGCAATGCTCTGTCCTGAAAGTTTCCAAAATGACAGTGAATGGATAGCTTTTTTTAATGCTACAATGTACTCACTGATACTTTCGTCAATGAATTGATCTCACATATGCTCCGAAAGTCTCTCGGTCATGTTGGAACTCACCCAAGCGCCCTATTATTCCCATAGATGCGGCCATCTGGACTCTAGCAATGTCAGCAGTGTGCTTAAATTTACTGTGTACTTTTAGCTGTTCTACACAACCAAGAAGCTCCTAAACTATCTGTCAGTTGGCTGGATCATCCACCAACAAAAATTTCAGCTAGAGAATCTGATTATCCCAGCCTCGTCACCAATATTCTTTACGACATTACAAACAGACATTTACAAGATGGCTCCTACACAGGAACTTCTCAGGTGACCTAGTTACATGAGGCTTTTATTGTATTTACATGAGCAGTTGCATTAAAACAGTAGTCCATTAGGTGGAGCTATATTACACTGCCCACCTGAGAAGTCCATTGCTATCTTTCTGCAGTCTACAACTTTCTTCCTTGATATTAACCATGTGGCCAATTTTTGTATCATCTGCAAACGTCTTACTCATACGCGCTACATTAAAGTCTAAATCAGCCATAAAAAGCAAGGGACCTAGTACTGAGCCCTGGCAACCCCACTGGAAACAGCTTTCCAGTCACAAAAATACCCGTTGACTATTTACGCTTTGCTTCCTGCCACTCAGCCAATTTTGGATCCAACTTGCCACTTTCCCTTGGATCCCATGGGTTTTTACTTATCATAGTATCATAGAATGGTTACAGCACGGAAGAAGACAATTTGGCCCGTGCTGGCTCTCTGCAAGAGCACCTCAGCCAGTCCCACTTCCCCGCCTTTCCCTGTAGCCCTGCAAATTTTTTTCCTTCAGGTACTTATCCAACTCCCTTTTGAAAGCCATGATTGAGTCTGCCTCCACCACCCTTTCAGGCAGCGCATTCCAGATCCTAACCTCTCGCTGCATAAAAAAGTTTTTCCTCATGTCGCCTTTGGTTCTTCTGCCAATCATCTAAAATCTGCGTCCTCTGGTTCTTGATGCTTCTGCCAATGGGAACAGTTTCTCTCTATCTACTCTGTCCAGACCCCTCATGATTTTGAACACCTCTATCAAATCTCCACTCACTCTTCTCTTCTAAGGAGAACAACCCCAGCTTCTCCAGTCTGTCCACATAACTGAAGTCCCTCATCCCTGGAATCATTTTTGTAAATCTTTTCTGCACCCTCTCTAAGGCCTTCACATCCTTCCGAAAGTGCAGTGCCCAGAATTGGACACAATACTCCAGTTGAGGCCGAACCAGTGTTTTATACAGGTTCATCATAATTTCCACGCTTTTGCACTCGACACCTCTATTTATGAAGCCCAGGATCCTATAAGCTTTTATAACTGCTTTCTCAACCTGCCCTGCCACCTTCAATGATTAGTTAACATAAAACCCTAGGGGCCCGAAATTCATTGACGTACCACCCGCGTACCGCCCGCTTACCACCGAAAAATACAAGTTTCGTCAAAAAACTTGCCGCCATATCGCACGGCAGAAGATTCAGGATTGACATACCACCAAGCGGTATGCACACCGCCCGCCATGTAGAACCACCCACATACCGCCCAAAAAAGTGCAAGTTTGATGACATACCGCCGACATACTGCCGGAGCTGCATACCGTCCTGCAGAAGATGCTTTGAATGGGCGGCGGTGTTCAGTACCGGCATTTTGAAATCAGGAAACATCAGTAAAAGCAGCACATCAGTATTCAGAGGTGAACAGTTACTTTACAATGGGAAAGCTTTTTATATTGGTACTCAAATATATTTGGAGTACATTATAAGACAGAAAGCATTTGAGTTTATATTTTTTTTATTGAAAAATCATTTGAGTTTATCGCAGGATATTTGAGGAGATTCTGGAGATTTAAAAAGAATGGGGCCTATATTATTGCAGCCTGTATTGCTGGCTACTTTTCTAATGCAGGATCCAGATGGGAGAAGATTTATTGAGCAGAATTATCAGGGTAATGGAGGAGGTCGCAGACTGATGAGAAGGAGAGGCCTTACTGTAGTGTCCTTACACACTACTATAAATTCACACGAGGCACATTCTGCAGACAAGGTCACTCTGTGACCTGAACCTTTATTCACAGGACCAAGAAGTGATGACCCTGCGTGGGACCTCCCTTTATATACCTGGATGACCAGGTGAGGAGTGTCTCCCACAAGTTCACCCCCTGTGGTCAAGGTGTGCATTTCTTAGGTGTATACAGTATGCAGTGTTGTTATGAAGGTTACAGTTACATGAAGGTTACATACATGACATCATCTCCCCCCCCCCCCCCCCCAACGTCTTATGAGGTCAAAGATTAAGTCTTTCAGGCGGTCGACGCTCTCTCGTGGAGCGCTGCAGATGGGGCTCTGGTTGTTTAGCCTTGGCATGCGTCTCTGTCCTCTGTGGTGATTCCGGCCTGTCCGGGCTGGCCGCAGGGACTGTGCATGCTGCTGAAAGTTCTTGTTGCTCATTCACTGGCGGTGGTGTGGGCAGCATCTCATGATCTTCCTCAGGTTCCTCAATGTCCATGCTGAACCTTTTTTTTACTTGGTCCAGATGCTTGCGGCATATCTGTCCATTGTTAAGTCTGACCACTATGACCCTATTCCCCTCTTTGCCAATGATAGTACCCTCAAGCCACTTGGAACAAATACAGGGTCATCGATTTCTATCCATCTCCCCTTTGAGTTACGGTCTTGGCACTCATTTTGGGACTGGCGCTTGCCTTCAACAATGTCTGACAGGACAGGATGAATGAGGGACAGCCGAGTTTTAAGTGTACGTTTCATGAGTAGTTCCGCGGGTGGGACTCCCGTGAGCGAATGCGGTCGGGACCTATAGGCCAGCAGGAGGCGCGATAGGCGGCATTGAAGGGAGGGTCCTTGAATCCGGAGCATGCCCAGTTTTATGATTTGGACCGCACGTTCCGCCTGGCCATTGGAAGCCGGCTTGAACGGTGCCATCCTGACATGTTTGATGCCATTACCCGACATGACCTCCCGGAATTCATAACTAATGAAACACGGGCCGTTGTCACTAACCAGGATGTCCGGCAAGCCATGCGTCGCAAAGACCGCATGCAGACTCTCCACAGTGATGGATGTCGGTGCTCGAATTCAATATGATGCACTCGATCCATTTTGAGTACGCATCAACAACAATGAGGAACATTTTTCCCATGAACGGGCCTGCGTAGTCTACGTGAATACGTGACCATGGCCTGGTGGGCCAGGGCCACGGGCTGAGTGGGGCCTCCCTGGGGGCATTGCCCAGCTGGGCACACGTCGTGCACCTGCGAACACAGTGTTCCAGGTCTGAGTCAATTCCCGGCCACCATACATGTGACCAGGCAATGGCCTTCATTAGCACAATGCCTGGGTGCTCGCTGTGAAGTTCCCTGATGAATGCTTCCCTACCCTTCTGGGGCATGACTACCCGGCTGCCCCATAGCAGGCAGTCGGCTTGGATGGAGGGCTCATCCATCCGTCTGTGAAACGGTCTGACCTCCTCGGGGCATGCTCCATGTGCAGGTGCCCAATCACCAGTCAGAACACATTTCTTAATCAAAGATAGGAGGGGATCTCTGTTGGTCCAGATTTTGATCTGGCAGGCTGTGATGGGGGAGTCTGCACTGTCAAAGGCTTCAACGGCCATAACCATCTCAGCGCTTTGCTCCGCTGCCTCAGCTGAGTGCATCAGCGCAATATTCGGTGCCTGGCCAGTGCCGTATGGTGTAGTCATACGCAGCCAGCGTGAGAGCCCATCGCTGTATGCGAGCTGACGCATTGGCATTGACAGCTTTGCTGTCTGACAACAGGGATGTTAATGGCTTGTGGTCCGTTTCTAACTGGAACCTTCTGCCAAAAAGATACTGGTGCATCTTTTTCACCCCGTAGACACATGCGAGTGCTACCTTTTCAACCATCCCATATCCCCATTCTGCTTGGGAGAGCGACCTGGTGGCATAAGCCACAGGTTGGAGTTAGCCCTCATCATTACTCTGCTGCAACACGCACCCAACCCCATAGGATGATGCATCACATGTCAAAATCAATTTCTTACAGGGGTTGTACAGAGTCAACAGCTTATTAGAACAAAGCAGGTTCCGCGCCCGATTGAAAACCCATTCCTGACAGTCCCCCCAAAACCAATTGCAACCCTTACACAGGAGCACGTGTAGCGGCTCCAATAATGTGCTTAAGTTCGGCAGAAAGTTCCCGAAATAGTTCAAGAGTCCCAGAAATGAACGCAACTCCGATGTGTTGCCGGGCCTGGGCACACGACGAATCGCCTCCGTTTTGGATTCGGTAGGCCGGATCCCGTCTGCGACAACCCTCCTGCCCAAAAACTCGACCTCTGGGACCAAAAACACACACTTGGACTTCTTTCTGCGCAGGCCTACCTGGTCCAGTTGGCGCAGCACCTCCTCCAGGTTGTGGAGGTGTTCCTCGGTGTCTCGACCTGTGATAAGGATGTCGTCCTGAAATACGATTGTTCCAGGGACTTGAGCAGGCTTTCCATGTTCCTTTGAAAGATAGCGGCCGCTGATCGAATGCCAAATGGACACCTGCTGTAGAAAAACAGTCCCTTGTGCGTGGTGATGGTGGTCAGTAGCTTGGATTCTTCGGCCAGTTCCTGGGTCATGTAGGCTGAAGTGAGGTCCAACTTGGTGAACAGCTTGCTGCCTGCCAGCATGGGAAAAAGATCCTCCGCTCTCGGAAGCGGGTATTGGTCTTGTAGTGACACTCGGTTGATAGTGGCCTTGTAGTCGCCACAGATCCTGACTGAGCCATCCGTTTTTAGGACAGGGATGATGGGGCTTGCCCAGTCACTGAATTCAACGGGTGAAATTATGCCCTCTCTTAGCAACCTGTCCAACTCACTCTCAATTTTCTCCCGCATCACATATGGCACAGCTCTAGCTTTGTGGTGCTCTGGTCTGGCGTCCGGGGTGATACGCATCACCACTTTGGTACCTTTGAAAGTCCCGACACCAAGTTGAAATAGTGACTCAAATTTCTATAGGACCTGTGAGCATGAACTTCGCTCCACAGATGAAATGGCATGCACATCCCCCCATTTCCAGTTCATCTCGGCTAGCCAGCTCCTCCCCAAAAGCGCGGGACCATTTCCCGGGACAATCCAGAGTGGCAGTCGGTTCTCTGATCCATTATCTGTGACCACCAACATTGCACTGCCTTGCACTGGGATGATCTCTTTGGTGTACATCCGTAATTGCATGTCAATGCTTCTAGTTTGGGTCTGCTAGCTCTGAGTGGCCATAGTTTCTTGAATTGTTGGACACTCATAAGTGACTGATTGGCCCCTGTGTCCAGCCCCATGCATACAGGGATGCCGTTTTAATAGGACTTTCATCACCATGGGTGGCGTTTTGATATATGAGCTGTGAATGTTTGCCACATGAACCCGCTGAAGTTCAGCATCCATTGTTTTGTCCCAAGCATCAACCTGCCTTGCAGACCCCCTCTTCTGGTTCATCTGCCTCGTAAATTAGCCTCGCTGCAGGCTTCCTGCACATTCTGGCTAAATGTCCACTGAAGTTACAATTTCTACAGATGAATTGTTGAAACCTACAAGTTTTTGCAGCGTATCTGCCCCCGCACCTCCAGCATGAGCTGAGATCATTGTGAACAAAAGGGCTGTTATCAGGCATTCCTCTCTGATTGTCTCTTTGATTACTCTTGAGCACTCTGTTAGTGGGTGTCAATGGCTCCATCCCAGGATGCATTGTCCACTGTGATGGCGTAAATGTCCGTTCAACCTGCCATTGTCTCTGTTGAGGACCCACTCTAGAGTCTGTTGCTGCCTGGGTGGTGTCGAATTGCCCTTGCCTGCCTGCGGGGTTCTGAGTCGCGTTTACAATGTTAACTCCCTGATCCATCGCCACGTTGGAAGCAGAGTTGCGCGTGTATGTTATCTTGGTTTCCTCCTCCCCCGCCATGAAGGTCTGAGCCATCAACGCCACCACTTCCAAGGTCAAGTCCTTGGTCTCAATTAGCTTTCTGAAAATCCCGGCATGCCCAATGCCCTCAATAAAGAAATCCCTTAACGTCTCCCCGCTGTAGGCATCTGTGAACTTACAGAGGCTGGCCAAGCGCCGAAGGTTCGTAACAAAGTCCGGTATGCTCAGTCCTTCCCGACATCGGTGTGTATAGAATCGGTGTCGGGCCATGTGTATACTGCTCGCCGGTTTGAGGTGCTCACCGATCAGTTTGCTGAGCTCTTCAAAGGTTTTGTCCGCCGGCTTCTCGGGTGCGAGAAGTATACACATCGGCGCGTACGTCTTAGGTCCACAGCTGGTCAGTAGATGTGCCCTTCGCTTGTCAGCCGCTGCATCTCCCAGCCAGTCCTTTGTGACAATGCTCTGCTAGAGCTTCTCAACGAAATCGTCCCAGTCCTCACCAACACAGTACCGTTCCTCTGTGCTACCAGTGGCCATTCTCGTGAGTCATTGATTCCCGTTTCTCGTTGCCAAATGTAGTGTCCTTACACACTACTATAAATTCACACGAGGCACATTCTGCAGACAAGGTCACTCTGTGACCTGAACCTTTATTCACAGGACCAAGAAGTGATGACTCTGCATGGGACCTCCCTTTAAATACCTGGATGACCAGATGAGGAGTGTCTCCCACAAGTTCACCTCCTGTGGTCAAGGTTTGCATTTTTTAGGTGTATACAGTATGCAGTGTTGTTACATGAAGGTTACAGTTACATGAAGGTTACATACATGACACTTACCCCCAAAGGATTTTCAGGGAGAAGCGCTCATACTTGGACCTGACTGATCCACAGTGCGTTCGAAGGCTGCGCTTCCGAAAAGAGGTGATCACTGAGATTTACCAGCTCATTAAGGCAGACCTGCAGCCCAGTACCACCAACATTACTGCACTCTCTGTCGAGGTGAAGGTGACTGCAGCATTTACCTTTTATGCATTCGGCTCTTTTCAGGCATCAGCTGGGGACATTTCTCAGCACGCTACTCATCGCTGCATTCGACAGCTAACCGAAGCACTGTATGCACGCCGGATGGAAGTTATAAACTTCTCAATGACCAGTGAGGAACAGTGTGAGAGGGCTTTGGTTTTACACACATTGCCGGCTTCCCCAAGGTACCCATATTGCCCTGCGAGCACCAAAACAGGAAGCGAGGCGTACCGAAACTGTAAGGGATTTCACTCCCTCAACGTGCAGCTCGTCTGCGATCATACGCAGCGCATTATGGCAGTGAATACCTACTGTCCAGGGAGCATCCATGATGCACGCATCTTGCGTGAGAGCACTGTGTCCAACCCGTTGAAGTCTGAGCCACAAGATAAATGCCGGGTGCTGGGGGACAAAGGGTACGGCCTCGCCACCTGACTCTTGACCTCCCCCTGCGGAACCCTCAGACACAAGCCGAGCAACTATATAACAAGAGCCATATAGCCACACGTAATATTATTGAAAAGACAATTGGAGTGCTGAAGCAGCGCTTTCGATGTTTGGACCACTCGGGAGGCAGGCTGCAATACCACCCTGAGCAGGTTGCTCAGTTCACAGTGGTGCACTGCATGTTGCATAATTTAGCAATCATGCGGGGATAGGAATTGCCACAGGGGACTGCAGGACCACCTGAGGAGAGAGTGTAGGAGACAGAGGAGGAAGAAGAGGAAAATGAGGGGGGGGGAGGATGAGGAGGAGCTTTGTGACGAACCCATGGCACCACTCCCCACCCCCCCACCCAACACCACAGCAGAGGGCACGTGGAGCGTATGCTAAATTGTTACATCAGCAGTTCATAAATGAACGCTTTGCTTGAATGTAGAGAGCTGCGTTTCATCTTTTCCTGCACACAGTGTGTTGGACCCCGATGACTGTTACCCCAAAAGTTTGACACTGTACAAGAGTGCTTACATTCAATGTAAGTTTATGTAAAAATGTAAAAAATATAGAACAATTGTAAAACTTTGTAATACTTATAACTTTAAAAAACTGTAACAAATTTAACAACTTTAATAACTTGTAATAAACTTTAAAAAAATCAAACTTCAACTATTTACAATTAACAATGAATAATTGACCATACAACAAAGCACCCTTTACTGTCCTTGACTTCGACAGCGTATTCCCCCACCCTTCGGACTCACCCCCTCCTTTCTTACTCTCGCCCTTCCCTTTCCCACTGCCCCTGAGCCTGGACCTCCCTGTGGTACCAAGCCAGCATGCAGCAGTGCACTCCGAGTGCTGGTGCTGTCGTTGGGTGCTGAGATATTGCAGGCGCAATGAATGGGGCCTCAGGAGAAGCTCGTGATCCGGAAGGCACGGCTTCAGGGCTGGAAGCTGCTGGCAGCTCCCCACCCTCCGGTGCTGTCGACCTGACTACTATGGTACGGGGGGGTGGGGGTTGGTTTCATGCCATGCCCCAATCCCATCGATTGTCACACAGCATCGACGGAGTCGGCAGCTTGCTTCATCGCTGTGATCAGACACGACATATCCTCCGACTGTCGTTCTGATCGCGCCACAAAGTTTGCGGCTATCGTAGCCATGGCCTTGAGCAGCTCTCGACCTATATCGACGCTGGCTTGTGACAGACACACCATGTCCTGGTATGCGCCTATCTGTCTTGCAGCAATGGATCTTTGCTACTGCAATCTCCGTCGCTGCGGCAAAGGCGCTGCAACACTGGGGGTGCCTTGCTGCGCACCGCTTGGATCAGCAGAATCCGAGGAGGCATGGGGGAATCCCATGGATATAGAGTCGGTGGTGGAGGATGTTCCAGCTGTCCCAGATGTAATTGTTATCTCCTCCTCCGTCTCCACCCCCACCGGCTCCAGGATGAGCTGGTCTTCCTCTTCCTCCATCATCTCTGGCAGGGGTGAAGTCGGAAGAGGTGGAGGCAGTGGGTCTGTCATCGGGTCTCTCTGCAGCAGTCTGGTCTGAATCCTCCAAGTCTGGAAGTACAAAACAACATTTAAGTGCTTGGCACCAGGGGGGGGGTCAGGGTTACATGAATACATAGTATAGTGACGTAGCGCAGTCTTACTTAAATGTCCACCACTACTGCATTACTGCATTACATATCGCAGTCAGACAATACATATATCCATATACATTGCATTACATGCTCCCAACATTGCAGTACTTCACATGAGCCCAACATTACAGTGCAATAAACTTACATTACATGAGGCCAACGTTACAGTTACAGTTACATTACACGACATTACATGTCCGCAACACAGACTGAGGATTGTATTGAACTGACCATCCTGTGTGGGTGGGTCAGCTCCAACGCAGGTGGTGGCACGGTTGCTATCCCCGACATGTGACAGGGCACGGATCTCAATCTCCGTCAAGGGTTCTTGCATTGGGGGTCCTCCCCTCGTACGCCACTGATGAGTTGCTATTGCAGATATCTCCTTCTGCTGAAATGAAAGTAAAAATGTTCAATCACAGACACACAGATTCACACACACACACACATCAAAACACTAGTCCTTATTTTAATCTACCATTAATGTCCAAGCAATGAACAATGAAGCCTCATATTGTTTGTGAGGCAAAACTCCAACGTGCTGAAGCACAAATACATCACCGTAACCTTGGGATAAATAACATCATTTATGCGACACTGGACCTACATTTACGTGGCACATGGGGGGTTGCATAAATAAAATCATTACTTGCTCTTGCTACCTTCACCAGGTCATTCCATCTCTTATGACACCTTTCCCCGGTGCATACCATGGTACTTGTGGAGGACACAGCCTCCCTGATCTCGTCCCATATTTTGTTGTACAGCTTTGGGGGGGGGGGTTTCCACGACTACCCTTGGTTAAGTTGGAGTATCTCTCTGTGATGTTCTCCAGCAGGGCAGGTAACCCCGTGTCATCGAAGGTGGACGGCCTCGATCTCCCATCTTTCTCGATGTTCCTGCACTTAGACTTCTTTTTAAGCATTTCCATTGAGTATTTATTATATGATGTGTTACTTATTAAATATGTATTATTATTATTGATATTTTGTTATTAATATTATTTGACTATGGAATTTCTGATGAAAACAATTAAATCTTGAATACTTTTCTCTCCTCTCCCTCCCTCCATGCCAACTCTTTGCACATGCGCAGGTGACCCATGACCCCGAAATCGTGGGGAAAAAGGAGCTGTAAAAAAATGTCAAAAAAAAGAATTTGCACATGCGCAGTGCAGTGCTGTACTGTCCATCAAGAAGAAAGTCGATCTTGATCGACTATAATGCTGCACACCACCCGCTACACACCGCTCGCATACCGCCGACAAAAATATGATGAAACTAGCGGACTTTGGTCACGGCGGTATTTAGACGGTTCTAAACTACGCAACACCGGAATACCATCGAGAAGTGGGCGGACCTTAAATCACGATTAATTTCGAGCCCTATATCTTTCTGTTCATGCATTCCCTTTTGGATTGTACACTTTAACTTAGATTTCTTCTCCTCATTCTCTCTACCAAAATGTATCACTTCGCACTTTTCTGTGTTAAATTTCATCTGCCCCGTGTCCGCCCATTCCACCAGCCTGTCTATATCCTCTTGATGTCTATCACTATCCTCCTCACTGTTCACTATACTTCCAAGTTTTGTGTCATCTGCAAATTTTGAAATTGTGCTCTGTACACCCACATCCAAGTTAATAATATATATATCAAGAAAAGCAGTGGTCCTACAACCATCCCCTGGGGAACACCACTGTATACCTTCCCCCAGTCCGAGAAACAACCCTTCACCACTACTCTCTGTTTCCTGTCACTTCGCCAATTCCGTATCCACGCTGCCACTGTCCCTTTTTTTCCACGGGCTTGCTGTCAAACCTAATATGTGGCACTTTGTCGAATGCCTTTTGGAAATCCATGTAAACTACGCCAACCACGTTGCCTTCATCAACCTTCTCTGTTACCTCATCAAAAAACTCAATCAAATTGGTTCAACACGATTTGCCATTCAAAAGAATCTCTGCTAGCTTATCTTAATTAATCCACAGTTGTCCAAATGACTGTTAATTTTGTCCTGATTATTGTTCCTAAAAGCTTCCTCACTACCAAGGTTAAACTGACTGGCCTGCAGTTACCGGGTTTATCTTTACACCCTTTTTTGAACGCCTGTGTAACATTTGCAATTCTCCTGTCCTCTGGCACCACCCCTGTTTCTAAGGAGGATTGGAAGATTATAACCAAAACCTCTGGACTTTTTTGACCAGCCTGTCATGTGGGACCTTGTCAAAAGCCTCGCTATAATCCATGTAGAATACGTTGAATGCACTACCCTCATCGACCCTCCTTGTTACCTCCTCAAAAAATGTAATCGTTAGTCAGACACGACCTCCCCGTAACAAATCCATGCTGACTGTCCATGATTAATCTGTGACTTTCTAAATGTGAATTGTTTCCAATAATTTGCCCACCATCGAGGTTAGGCTGACTAGCCTCTAATGACTCGTTCTATCCCTTTCTCCCTTTATATACAATGTGGGATACATTTCATCTAGGCCTGGTGATTTATCAACTTTCAAAGATGCTAAACCCCTTAATATATCCTCTCTCACTATATTTATCTCACCTAATATTTCGCACTCCTCCGCAATTACAATGTTTGCATCGTTCTTCTATTTTGAGAAAACAGACGCAAAGTATTCATTAAGAACCATACCCATGTATTCTGCCTCCACACATGTTATCTTTTTGGTCTCTAATAGGCCCTACTCTTTCTTTAGTTATCCACTTGCTCTTTATGTATTTATAAAACATCTTTGGGGTTTCCTTGATTTTAATTGCCAATATTTTTTCATGCTCTCTCTTTCCTTTCTAATTTCCTGTCTAATTTCACCCCTGCACTTTCTATACCCCTCTAGGCTTTCTGCAGTACTTAGCTCTGCAGCTGACATAAGCTTCCTGTAATGTATGAATATAAGGTCTGCCCACCAACAGGAGGCACTACCGCTGGAGGGCCTAGGGTCATAGGTACGCTCGTGCTGGGCCCGAGATATAACCTGAACTTCTCCTTTGTGTCTTCACTTCTGGAAGCCATTAAAGACTGACCAGGTTACACCTAGTCACTGGCTCACAGTACAGGGTTCATTGTATCATTTCATACACAACAACTGGCGACGAGAATACAAACCCACGCAAAAGTATGGGGAGCACAGCACGATCGAGTACTGTTGGAATTCTCGAGAGATTCAATGAGGGAGAGGATTGGGGAGATTTCACGGATCATCTTGACCAGTACTTCGTGGCAAACGACCGAAACAAAGACGAGGATGCAGAGAAGTGCAGGGCAGTTCTTCTCACCGTCTGTGGCCCCATGACCTATGCACTCATCAAGAATCTGCTCTCACCCACTCTTCCTACAGAAAAGGATTACTAAGAACATAAGAATTGGAACAGGGGTAGGCCATCTAGCGCCTCGAGCCTGCTCCGCCATTCAACAAGATCATGGCTGATCTGGCCGTGGACTCGGCTCCACTTACCCGCCCGCTCCCCGTAACCCTTAATTCCCTTATTGGTTAAAAATCTATCTATCTGTGATTTGAATACATTCAATGAGCTAGCCTCAACTGCTTCCTTGGGCAGAGAATTCCACAGATTCACAACCCTCTGGGAGAAGAAATTCCTTCTCAACTCAGTTTTAAATTGGCTCCCCTGTATTTTGAGGCTGTGCCCCCTAGTTCTAGTTTCCCCGACCAGTGGAAACAACCTCTCTGCCTCTATCTTGTCTATCCCTTTCATTATTTTAAATGTTTCTATAAGATCACCCCTCATCCTTCTGAACTCCAATGAGTAAAGACCCAGTCTACTCAATCTATCATCATAAGGTAACCCCATCATCTCCGGAATCAGCCTAGTGAATCGTCTCTGTACCCCCTCCAAAGCTAGTATATCCTTCCTTAAGTAAGGTGACCAAAACTGCATGCAGTACTCCAGGTGCGGCCTCACCAATACCCTATACAGTTGCAGCAGGACCTCCCTACTTTTGTACTCCATCCCTCTCGCAATGAAGGCCAACATTCCATTCGCCTTCCTGATTACCTGCTGCACCTGCAAACTAACTTTTTGGGATTCATGCACAAGGACCCCCAGGTCCCTCTGCACCACAGCATGTTGTAATTTCTCCCCATTCAAATAATATTCCCTTTTACTGTTTTTTTTTCCAAGGTGGATGACCTCACATTTTCCGACATTGTATTCCATCTGCCAAACCTTAGCCCATTTGCTTAACCTATCTAAATCTCTTTGCAGCCTCTCTGTTTCCTCTACACAACCCGCTTTCCCACTAATCTTTGTGTCATCTGCAAATTTTGTTACACTACACTCTGTCCCCTCTTCCAGGTCATCTATGTATATTGTAAACAGTTGTGGTCCCAGCACCGATCCCTGTGGCACACCACTAACCACCGATTTCCAACCCGAAAAGGACCCATTTATCCCTACTCTCTGCTTTCTGTTAGCCAGCCAATTCTCGATCCATGCTAATACATTTCCTCTGACTCCGCGTACCTTTATCTTCTGCAGTAACCTTTTGTGTGGCACCTTATTGAATGCCTTTTGGAAATCTAAATACACCACATCCATCGATACACCTCTATCCACCATGCTCGTTATATCCTCAAAGAATTCCAGTAAATTAGTTAAACATGATTTTCCCTTCATGAATCCATGTTGCCTCTGCTTGATTGCACTATTCCTATCTAGATGTCCCGCTATTTCTTCCTTAATGATAGTTTCAAGCATTTTCCCCACTACAGATGTTAAACTAACCGGCCTATAGTTACCTGCCTTTTGTCTGCCCCCTTTTTTAAACAGAGGCATTATATTAGCTGCTTTCCAATCCACTGGTACCTCCCCAGAATCCAGAGAATTTTGGTCGATTATAACGAATGCATCTGCTATAACTTCCGCCATCTCTTTTGATACCCTGGGATGCATTTCATCAGGACCAGGGGACTTGTCTACCTTCAGTCCCATTAGCCTGTCCAGCACTACGGTGATTGTCTCAAGGTCCTCCCTTCCCACATTCCTGTGACCAGCAATTATTGGCATGGTTTTTGTGTCTTCCACTGTGAAGACCGAAGCAAAATAATTGTTTAAGGTCTCAGCCATTTCCACATTTCCCATTATTAAATCCCCCTTCTCATCTTCTAAGGGACCAACATTTACTTTAGTCACTCTTTTCCGTTTTATACATCGGTAAAAGCTTTTACTATCTGTTTTTATGTTTTGCGCAAGTTTACTTTCGTAATCTATCTTTCCTTTCTTTATTGCTTTCTTAGTCATTCTTTGCTGTCGTTTAAAATTTTCCCAATCTTCTAGTTTCCCACTAACTTTGGCCACCTTATACACATTGGTTTTTAATTTGATACTCTCCTTTATTT
This sequence comes from Pristiophorus japonicus, assembly GCF_044704955.1. Lineage (NCBI taxonomy): Eukaryota > Metazoa > Chordata > Chondrichthyes > Pristiophoridae > Pristiophorus > Pristiophorus japonicus. The sequence continues at coordinate 79,095,275 of NC_091992.1, forward strand.
CCTTGGTTATCCACGGCTGGTTATCCCTTCTCTTACTGCCCTTCTTTTTCACTGGAATATATTTTTGTTGTGCACTCTGAAAGAGCTCGTTAAAAGTCCTCCACTGTTCCTCAATTGCGCCACCGTTTAGTCTGTGTTTCCAGTCTACTTTCGCCAACTCTGTCCTCATCCCACTGTAGTCCCCTTTGTTTAAGCATAGTACGCTCGTTTGAGACACTACTTCCTCACCCTCAATCTGTATTACAAATTCAACCATACTGTGATCACTCATTCTGAGAGGATCTTTTACCAGGAGATCATTTATTATTCCTGTCTCATTACACAGGACCAGATCTAAGATAGCTTGCTCCCTTGTAGGTTCTGTAACATACTGTTCTAAGAAACAATCCCGTATGCATTCTATGAATTCCTCCTCAAGGCTACCCTGTGCGATTTGATTTGACCAATCGAAATGTAGGTTAAAATCCCCCATGATTACTGCCACTCCTTTTTCACATGCCTCCATTATTCCCTTGATTATTGCCCGCCCCACCGTGAAGTTATTATTTGGGGGCCTATAAACTATGCCCTCCAGTGACTTTTTCCCCTTACTATCTCTAATCTCCACCCACAATGTTTCAACATTTTGTTCATTAGAGCCAATATCATCGCTCACAACTGCCCTGATATCATCCTTTATTAACAGAGCTACCCCACCTCCTTTCCCTTCTTGTCTATCTTTCCAAATTGTCAGATACCCCTGTATGTTTAATTCCCAGTCTTGGCCACCCTGCAACCAATTTTCTGTAATGGCCACCAAATCATACCCATTTGTAATGATTTGTGCCATCAACTCATTTACTTTATTTTAAATGCTGCGTGCGTTTAGGTAGAGTGTTTTAATACTAGTTTTTAAACCAAGAACTGTATGCTCTAGTTCAGGAACACCTTAAACCCACGGAAGGAATCCTCATATCCAGATATCACTTCTATACGCACGTTCGACAAGAAGGCCAGGACGTAGCAGACATCTTGCAGGGCCTTGCAAATTTGGGCCTGCATTGGAAGACATGCTGCATGACTTTTTCGTGATCGGAGTCAACCATGAGCCGATCTTAAGTAAGTGGCTGGCTGCGGAGATGCTGGACCTCAGCAAGGTCATCACCATCGCCCAGGCTTGCATGTCCACGCAGAAAATCACGAAGCAGATATCATGACAAAACAGGAACTCCACGGCAAGTACTGTGCACAAAATTGTATCGACAACCGGCAGAGCTGCACATGGCGGGACCTACTCGACTGTGTCTGCAAGACCGGGAGCTGCTGAAAGTTCGCCATCAAGGGCCTACTCGACTGCGTATGCGAGAACGGGAGCCGCTCAAAGTTCACCATCGAGGGCCTACTCGACTGCATATGCGAGAACGGGAGCCGCTCAAAGTTCGCCATCGTGGGCCTACTCAACTGCGTATGCGAGAACGGGAACCGTTCAAAGCCCGCCATCGAGGGCCTACTCGACTGCGTATGCGAGAACGGGAGCCGCTCAAAGTTCGCCATCAAGGGCCTACTCGACTGCGTATGCGAGAACAGGAGCCGCTCAAAGCCCGCCATCGGGCGCAAATCCAAGCTCAATGTGTTGGCGTTGCGGGGGCAATCACCGACCCTATCAGTGCCACTTCAGGCAGGATGTATGCAGAGGGTGTGCGAAGATGGGGCATCTTCAGCAGACCTGTCCACAGCAGAGCAAGCGAGCTGCGACACACCACGTGGATGATAATCAATCCAGCATGGATCTGGCGATGCAGCCCGAGGCATTTGAGAGCTCCGAGGAGGAAGTGTATAGCGTACGTGCGTTCCTAACAAAGAGCCAACCGATAATGATGGAGGTAAAATTAAACAGCATGCCGGTATCCATGGAATTAGACATGGGTTCGAGTCAATCGATAATGAGCCAGAGGACTTTCGAAAAGCTGTGGGAGACCAAGGCAGAGAGTTGAGTCCGATAAGTGCGAAATTGCGTACCTAAACCAAAGAGCTCATACCAGTGATCGGTAATGCAGCAGAAAGAGAGTCATACGAGGAAGCGGTTCCTGATCTACCATTATGGATTATCCCGGGCAACAGCCCATCGCTATTCGGCAGGAGTTGGCTTGAGAAAATAAAATGGAAATGGTACAATATCAAAGCTTTGTCATCAGCTCAAGTGCTGAGCAAATTTCCCTCACTGTTTGAACCGGGAATTGGCAGCTTCAAGGGAGCCAAGGTGCAGATTCACGTAGGCCCAGGCGCAAGGCCCATCCATCACAAAGCCATGGTGGTCCCGCACATGACGAGAGAAAGGCCAAGCTCGAATTGGACAGGCTACAACGCAAGGGGGTCATCTCACCAGTCGAATTTAATGAATGGGCCAGCCCCATTGTTCCGGTGTTAAAGAGCGATGACACGGTCAGGATTTGTGGAGACTACAAGGTCATGATCAACCGAGTTTCGAAACAAGATCAGTACCCGCTACCGAAAGCTGATGACCTGTTTGCAACGCTAGCCGGGGGAAAATCATTCAGCAAATCGGAACTAACGTCGGTTTACATGACACAGGAACTGGTTGAATCATCAAAGAAACTTACATGCATCAACACGCACAAAGGACTGTTTATTTACAACAGGTGCCCTTTTAGCATTCGTTCGGCGACAGCCATATTTCAGAGAAACATGGAGAGCCTATTGAAATCCATCCCCAGGACCATGGTATTCCAAGACGACATCCTAGTCACAGGTCGTGACACTGCCGAGCACCTGCACAATCTGGAAGAGGTTCTGTATCATCTGGACAAAGTGGGACTCAGGCTGAAACATTCGAAGTGCGTTTTCATGGCACCAGAGGTCGAATTCTTTGGACGAAAGATTGCTGCAGACAGAATCAGGCCATCAAAAATATGCCCAGGCCCCAGAATGTGACGGAGCTGCGTTCGTTCCTGTGTCTTCTCAACTACTTCAGTAACTTCTTACCCAAACTGAGCACAGTATTAGAGCCTTTGCACAAGCTGCTCAGGAAAGGAAACAACTGGGTGTGGGATGAACTTCAAGACAGAGCCTTTGAGAAGGCTAGAAATCTGTTGTATTCCCACAAGCTACTGGTACTGTATGACCCATGCAAGCATCTAGTTTTGACCTGTGATGCGTTGTCCTATGGGGTCGGCTGCGTACTCCAGCAAGCCAATGAGTCAGGCAAACTACAACCAGTTGCATACGCGGCTCGAAGCCTGTCCAAGGCAGAAAGAGCCTACGCATGGTAGAGAAAGAGGCTTTAGCATGTGTTTATGGGGTAAAAAAATGCACCAGTACCTGTTTGGGCTTCGCTTCGAGCTGGAAACCGATCACAAGCCGCTTATATCGTTGTTCTCGGAACATAAAGGTGTCAATACCAACACGTCGTCCCGCATCTAGAGGTGGGCGTTGACATTATTTGCCTATAATTATGTCATTCGCCATAGACCAGGCACCGACAACTGCGCTGATGCATTGAGCCGGTTACCGTTGACAACACCGGAGGTGGAAACGCCAATGCCCGCAGAGCTACTCATGGTCATGGATGCCTTTGAGGCTGAAGGGTCACCTGTCACTGCTCAACAAGTTAAGACCTGGACCAACCAGGATCCAACCCTATCGGTTGCAAAACATTCTGTTCTAATGGGGACTGGTCGACCAACCCCAAGGAAATGGGTGAGGAAACTAAATCATACAGCCATCGCAAAGATGAGCTTTCCATCCAGTCCGACTGTTTACTGTGGGGTAATCGTGTTGCAATGCCCAAAAAAGGCAGGGCGAGATTTGTACGGGAGTTATATAGTACGCATCCCGGTATTGTCATTATGAAGGCCATCGCCAGGTCCCATGTTTGGTGGCCTGGCATTGACTCGGACTTAGAGTCATGCGTGCATCAGTGCAGCACTTGCATGCAGTTAAGCAATGCCCCAAAGGAAGCTCCGCTCAGTCTGTGGTCATGGCCATCCAAACCGTGGTCTAGAATCCACATCGACTTTGCGGGCCCCTTCCTCGGTAAAAGGATTTTTGTGGTGGTGGATGCATACTCCAAATGGATAGAATGTGTGATCATGTCATCCAGCACTTCCACTGCTACCATTGAGAACCTGAGAGCCATGTTTGCCACACATGGTCTGCCAGACATTGTCAGCGACAACGGACCGTGTTTCACGAGCCTGGCGTTTCAAGAGTTCATGAAACACAATGGCATTAAACACGTGAGGTCAGCCCCATTCAAACCCGCATCCAATGGTCAAGCGGAGCGGGCAGTTCAAGCCATCAAGCAGAGCCTGAAACACGTAACTCACGGTTCCTTGCAGACACGCCTGTCACGCATATTGCTCAGTTACAGGACTAGGCCACACACGCTCACCGGGGTCCCGCCTGTGGAACTATTGATGAAGAGAGGCCTAAAAACCAGGATCTGTCTGGTCCATCCTGACCTTAACGATGATGTCGAAACCCGACGTCAACGCCAGCAGTGGTATCACGACCGTGCTGCAGTGTCATGCGCCATATCTGTAAATGACCCAGTGTATGTACTTAATCATGGTCAAGGGCCCAAGTGGCTCCCGGGCAATGTTACGGATAAGGAGGGTAACCGGGTGTATATGGTTAAGCTCAAGAATGGGCAGATATGCAGGAAACACATTGATCAAATCAAGCTAAGACACACTGACGAACCGGAACAGTTGGAAGAAGATACCGTGAGCTTAGATGACCAACCAACTCATGTCCAGCCATCAGAAGAACCCATTGTGGTCAACACCCAGCTCCAAGTCATGAAAGACTCAGAAAGCACTGGGATTGTACTGAGACGGTCAACCAGGGAGTGAAGGGCTCTAGACTGTCTGAACTTGTAATATGGACTTGTGCCAAGAACTGGGGGTGGGGGAATGATGTAATAAGATCTGCCCATCACCAGGGGGCACTACCGTCGGAGCTCCTAGGGTCATGGGTACGCTCATACTGGGCCCGGTATATAACCTGAACTTCACCTTTGTATCTTCACTTCTGGAAGCCATTAAAGATTGACCAGGTTACACCTAGTCACTGGCTCACAGTATGGAGTTCATTGTATCATTTTATGCACAACACTTCCCTTGTTATCTTATCCCACCCTGTAAGCCCCTTGACATCCAGGGTGCTCTAGGTTTTGGAGTCACACCCTTTTTCTTAATGAAAGGTTGATACATTTAGTGAGGTAGATACTGTCATGTATGTACTTTTGGGATCACTAGCCACTAGATGGCATCACTGTTGGAGGCCATTGGGCTGCACGCACGTGTATGCAGCCCAAGTATAAAAGGCCAGCCATTTTGTATATTTGGGCCTTAATAAACAAGCGCCAAGGTCATGCCTCTTGGAGTTAAACAGTACTCAGTCTAACAGTTATTGCATACACAACAGATACGTTTAGTGAAGTAGATACATTTACTTACAATATCACAGACAGTGGAGAAGTACAACTCAGCAATAGCTTCCCGACAGTCTCCAGACTCGACTATTCCAATGTTCTCCTAGCCAGTCTCCCATCTTCCACCCTCTGTAAGCCTCTGTATCCAAAGCTCTGATACCCTCAAAGCCTCCCTGATAAAATGCAACATCCCCACCGACACCTGGGAGTCCCTGGCCAAAGACCGCCCTAAGTAAAGGAAGTGCATCCGGGAGGGCGCTGAGCACCTTGAATCTCATCGCCGAGAGCTGCAGAAATCAAGCGTAGGTAGCTGAAGGAGCGTATGGCAAGCCAGACTCCCCACCCACCTTTCCTCCAACGTCCTACCTGTGACAAAGACTGTAATTCTAGTATTGGACTGTTCAGTCACCTAAGAACTCACTTTTAGAGTGTAAGCAAGTCTTCCTTGATTTCGAGGGACAGCCTTTGATGATGATGACCTCACACTAAGTCCCGTTCATCCATCACCCCCGTGCTCGCTGATCTACATCGGCTCCTGGTGTAGCAATGTCTCAAATTTAAAATTCTCATCTTTGTGTTCAGATCCCTATGTGGCCTTGACCCTCCCTATCACTGTTCCCTCTTTTTTTTTGGGGGGGGGGGGTTACGACTCCTTTAAGGGGCTGCCGCACATTCAAAATACTGCACATGGAAAAGCCAGCGAGCCAGCTGCACAGGAGATGCCGAGAACCTTGGGATATTGCACTGTGTTAAAGGTGCTATATAAATGCAAGCGGCTGTTGTTGTTACGTGGTGTTCCTCTCATGGCGGAATATTCAGAGCAGTTTACCACAATACCGAAATGGAAGTGGAGGCATGGAAGGTTTGGGGGAGTCTTCCCCCTAAGCTGTGTGGGTGCACGGCCATTCAGCTCAAAGGGAACATCGCTCCTCTATGTAACCTTCTCCAGCCCTACAACCCTCCAAGATCTCTACGCTCCTCCACTTCTAGTCTCTTCAGCATCCCCAGATTCCTTCGCCCCTCCATTGCTGATCGCGCCTTCAACGAGTAATCTCAGGAATTCCCTCCCTAAACCTCTCTGCCCCGCCACCTCGCCCTCTTCCTTAAAGACACTCCTTAGGACCTACCTCTTTCAACAAGCTTTTAGTCACCTGTCCTAATATCTCCCCTGTGGCTCTGTCAAATTTTGTCTGATATTGTTCCTGTGAAGAGCCTTGGCATGTCTCATTAAGTTAAAAGTGCTATCTAAATGCAGGTTGTTATGCGGAACGTTCAGAGCAGTTCACAACAATACCGAAATGGAAGCTTTGGGGGCCTAAGCTGCGCGGGTGTATGGCCATGCAGCGACCGGGAGGCTAGCTGTTCCGCTGGAAAAGATACCGTGCAGCTGCGCAGCAAGTTTAAAGGGACCGCGCACCTAAAATAAATATTAGAGGGAGGATTGGTTTCGGAATGATGAAGAAATAATCATTGTAATGTATGCACCTGTGAGCATGCTCACGGGTTCGTAGAGCTGTTGAGTTGTGAGTGGCTTAGCCAGTCATGTGATGTTCACAAGACTCAATAAAATCCCAGGCAGCGGGCGGTCGAGGGTGTTGTTCAGCCCGACTGCTTGCCTCTCTTCCGCACTTACATCCGAGCCAGGGTGTCCCTAGAGATGGAGCACGCGGTGTCCACCGGTACGCTCGCGGCCTTCCGTGAGAGATGGGCGCCGGAGGGACTGGAGTGCATCATTACCCCCGGCAACCAAATTTTAATTTGATTTTATATGTTTTAAAGTTTAATTTGTTTTATTGCCGGTTTTAGTGTCCCCCTCCCCTTTTATAGGAGGCACTTGTATATATTCATGTTTTAACTGCCCAAAAAACCCCACAAAAAACTCCCCCAAAAAAGACAAAAAAAAACACAAAAAAAGGGCATTGATAAGTGGTTGGAGTGTCCCCCAAATTAGGGGGCACTTGATTTAATGTTTAATTATGTTTTTCTACAAAATAGTTGTAGAGCTGTTGAGTTGGGAGTGGCTTAGCCAGTCATGTGATGTTCACAAGACTCAATAAAATCCCAGGCAGCGGGCGGTCGAGGGGGTTGTTCAGCCCGACTGCTTGCCTCTCTTCTGCGCTTACATCCGAGCCAGGGTGTCCCTGGAAATGGAGCACGCCGTGTCCACCGGTACGCTCGCGGCCTTCCGCGAGTGGTGGGCGCCGGAGGGACTCATCGCTCTCAGCAACCAAATTTTAATTTGATTTAAGGTTTTCGTTAAAGTTTAAATTATTAATTTGTGGGTTCTGTTGCCCTTGCCAAAAAGGGGCATGTGATTTACGTTTTTACTAAAATAGTTGTCAAGCTGTTGAGTTGGGAGTGGCTTAGCCAGTTACATGATGTTCACAAGACTCAATAAAACCCCAGCCAGTTGGGTTCGGGGGATCCACGATAAGGCTGGTGAATGAACTGGTAATGTGTAGTGTGATTGTTAAACCTTTTGCTAATAAACCAACTAGTTCTTAACTGCAATGTGTTGCTATGAATTCTTAAGCAAAGAACCCATGAAGCAAATACAGTACAGTTGTAGAGATGGATTCCTAACCAAAAGAACTCTCCCGAGATTTGCCTCCTCCTTTAACGCTCAGGATGTCGGAGGAGCGACACTGCCATTAGATTGTTCATCGAGCAACACAGTGCTTCAGAGGAGCTGACGGGGAGCTGAGTGATATGTGGTGTCACACCTTCCAACCCTTCCTGTAGAGGAGCATCATTGCGTCAGTGGCACCAATCATGTCATTGAGGTCTGGAGTTAAAAACTCTGGGCCTAACACTCCGGTGGAACGCAGCCCCCGACCTTCAACCTCCGAGAAAGGACTAATTAGCAATCTTGTGCGAGGCCCCTTGGGGAAAAGTGACCATAATATGGTAGAATTCTTCATTAAGATGGAGAGTGACACAGTTAATTCAGAGACTAGGGTCCTGAACTTAAGGAAAGGTAACTTCGATGGTATGAGACGTGAATTGGCTAGAATAGACTGGCGAACGATACTTAAAGGGTTGACGATGGATAGGCAATGGCAAACATTTAAAGATCACATGGATGAACTTCAACAATTGTACATCCCTGTCTGGAGTAAAAATAAAACAGGGAAGGTGGCTCAACCGTGGCAAACATTGAAAATAGAGATAGTGTTAAATCCAAGGAAAAGGCATATAAATTGGCCAGAAAAAGCACAAAGCTGAGGACTGGGAGAAATTTAGAATTCAGCAGAGGAGGACAAAGGGTCTAATTAGGAGGGGGAAAATAGAGTATGAGAGGAAGCTTGCTGGGAACATAAAAACTGACTGCAAAAGCTTATATAGATATGTGAAGAGAAAAAGATTAGTGAAGACAAATGTAGGTCCCTTGCAGTCAGAATCAGGTGAATTTATAATGGGGAACAAAGAAATGGCAGACCAACTGAACAAATACTTTGGTTCTGTCTTCATGAAGGAAGACATAAATAACCTTCTGGAAAAACTAGGGGACCCAGGGTCTATAGAAGGAGGAACTGAAGGAAATTCTTATTAGTCAGGAAATTGTGTTAGGGAAAGTGATGGGATTGAAGGCCGATAAATCCTCAGGGCCTGATAGTCTACATCCCAGAGTACTTAAGGAAGTGGCCCTAAAATAGTGGATGCATTGGTGATCATTTTCCAACAGTCTATCGACTCTGGATCAGTTCCTATGGACTGGAGAGTAGCTAATGTAACACCACTTTTTAAAAAAGGAGGGAGAGAGAAAATGGGTAATTATAGACCGGTTAGCCTGACATCAGTAGTGGGGAAAATGTTGGAATCAATTATTAAAGATGAAATAGCACATTTGGAAAGCAGTGACAGATTCAGTCCAAGTCAGCATGGATTTATGAAAGGGAAATCAAGCTTGACAAATCTTCTAGAATTTTTGGAGGATGTAACTAGTAGAGTGGACAAGGGAGAACCAGTGGATGTGGTGTATTTGGACTTTCAAAAGGCTTTCGACAAGGTCCCACACAAGAGGTTGGTGTGCAAAATTAAAGCACATGGTATTGGGGGTAATGTATTGACGTGGATAGAGAACTGGTTGGTAGACAGGAAGCAGAGAGTCCAGATAAACGGGTCCTTTTCAGAATGGCAGGCAGTGACTAGTGGGGTGCCGCAGGGCTCAATGCTGGGACCACAGCTATTTACAATATACATCAATGATTTAGATGAAGGAATTGAGAGTAATATCTCCAAGTTTGCAGATGACACTAAACTGGGTGGCGGTGTGAGCTGTGAGGAGGCTGCTAAGAGGCTGCAGGGTGACTTGGACAGGTTAGGTGAATGGGCAAATGCATGGCAGATGCAGTATAATGTGGATAAATTTGAGGTTATCCACTTTGCTGCCAAAAACACGAAGGCAGAATATTATCTGAATGGCGGCAGATTAGGAAAAGGGGAGGTGCAACGAGACCTGGGTGTCATGGTACATCAGTCATTGAAGGTTGGCATGCAGTTGCAGCAGGCGGTGAAGAAGGCAAATGGCATGTTGGCCTTCATAGCTAGGGTATTTGAGTATAGGAGCAGGGAGGTCTTACTGCAGTTGTACAGGGCCTTGGTGAGGCCTCACCTGGAATACTGTGTTCAGTTTTGGTCTCCTAATCTGAGGAAGGACGTTCTTGCTATTGATGGAGTGCAGCGAAGGTTCACCAGACTGATTCCCGGGATGGCAGGACTGACATGAGGAGAGAGTGGATCAACTGGGCCTGTATTCACTAGAGTTTAGAAAAATGAGAGGAGATCTCATAGAAACATATAAAATTCTGACATGACTTGACAGGTTAGATGCAGGAAGAATGTTCCCGATGTTGGGGAAGTCCAGAACCAGGGGTAAGCCATTTACGACTGAGATGAGGTGGAACTTCTTCACTTAGAGAGTTGTTAACCTGTAGAATTCTCTTCCGCAGAGAGTTGTTGATGCCAGTTCGTTAGATATATTTAAGAGGGAATTGGATATGACTCTTACGGCTAAAGGGATCAAGGGGTACGGAGAGAAAGCAGGAAAGGGGTACTGAGGTGAATGATCAGCCTTGATCTTATTGAATGGTGGTGCAGGCTCGAATGGCCGAATGGCCTACTACTCCACCTATTTTCTATGTTTCTATGTTTCAACCCCATGACCCCGGCCTACTGTCCTCCAACCCCTGGCCCCAGCACACCCGCCCCCTAGCTCCCACACCACCGCCCCCCCCCCCCCCACAGCCCACAATCTCCAACCCCTCACTGCCCCCAATCCCAGGCCCCCATTCTTTCTGGCCCCCTGGCTCCCAGTTCCCTCCATCCTATCCTGCCCGGCTCCCAGGCCCCCTTGCCCCCAGATTCCCTGTCCCCCCAACCTCCAGACCCCCATCCTCCCCGACTCACCGACTCCCCACCTTCCCTGGCCTCCTGGCTACACAGATCTCACCACTTCATTAAAACCACCCCCTGTGTTTCCAGAATTGCCTGTATTTGTGTCACGACATGTTAAAGCCCCAGACTATTGGCTGGTAATTTCTCTTATGTCCGGAGACAAATGTCCTCTGTCCATGTCCAGCTCTAAAGCTCCAGTCAAACCATCGCAAGATAATTAGGGATGAGGAAGGCCATTCGGCCCATCTGAATTCACCCACCCAGAGAGATCATTAAGTCTCTCCACTGCAGCAACCAATTGCTTCCCACATTGTTGCCTTCACTAATCTATCTGGAAGTTTATTCCACACGTTGATCCCTCTGTTGATCCGCCACTGTCAGCAGTGGCTCATTGGGCAGCTCTCTCGTCTGAGTCCGCAGGTTGTGGGTTCATGTCCCAGAGACTGTGTGCAGTTTTGGTTTCCATATTTACGAAAGGATATACTTGCATTGGAAGCAGTTCAGAGAAGCTTCACTAGGTTGATTCCGGAGATGAGGAGGCTGACTTATGAGGAAAGGTTGAGCAGGTTGGGCCTCTACTTATTGGAATTCAGAAGAATGAGAGGTGATCTTATCGAAACATATAAGATTATGAGGGGGCTTGGCAAGGTGGATGCAGAGAGGATGTTTCCACTGATAGGGGAGACTAGAACTAGAGGGCACGATCTTTAGAATAAGGGGCCGCCCATTTAAAACTGAGATGAGGAGGAATTTTTTGTCTCAGAGGGTTGTGAATCTGTGGAATTCGCTGCCTCAGAGAGCTGTGGAAGCTGGGACATTGAATAAATTTAAGACAGAACTAGACAGTTTCTTAAATGATAAGGGAATAAAGGATTATGGGGAGCGGATGGGGAAGTGACCTGAGTCCTTGATCGGATCAGCCATGATCGTATTAAATGGCGGAGCAGGCTCGAGGGGCTGTTTGAACTACTCCTGCTCCTATTTCTTATTTTCTTATGTTCTTATATTATGTAGACTTGAGCACATAATCCAGGCTCACGTTTTAGTGCACTGCTGCATTGTCGGAGGTGACGTCTTTTGGATGAGACGTTAAATTGAGGCCCGCCTGCTCTCTCGGGTGGATATAAAAGATCCCACGGCACTATTTCGAAGAAGAGCAGAGGAGTTATCTACCAGCGTCCTGGCCAATATTTATCCCTCAACGAACAGCAGTAAAAAACAGATGATTTGATCATTGTCACACTGCTGTTTGTAGGAGCTTGCTGTGCGCAAATTGGCTGCTGCGTTTCCTGCATTACAACAGTGACTATACTTTAAAAATACTCCATTGCCTGTAATGTGCTTTGGGACATCCTGAGATGGTGAAAGGTATTACAGAACTATAAGTTTTTTCTCTCTGGCGGTAATTTTGACTTTGGGCAGCCTGTTAAACAGGCGTTACCTGATCAGCTGCTCTCTCGATTTTCAGTTCCAGACTCGATGGGCTGAATGACCTCCTTCTGTGCAGTATGATTCTGCAATGAGTCCATGGAAATGAATGTCGGGAGAGGCATGGAACGGAGGCATTGGTCCGACATCGCCCAAAATCAAAAGTTACCCACTCTGTGCGCAGAAACTCATCCTGATATCTGTCCCAAAATGACCTTTCATCTGTCTGACCTTCAGTGCCTGAGAGTGGGTGCTTATTAAGGCGGGGATTTTGAAAAACCACGGAGTGTTGAAAGCCTTTGATGGACAGGGGCCTCTCCGCGCTGCTTTGCGTTGACTCGAAAACACAACATCGGCAGGACTCGAAGGGTTAAGACACGTCTGTGGGAAAGTTGGAGCAGTTTGGTGGCTCCGCCCCAGAGGTGTGACAACCCTGCCGTGTTCCACTGACTACATCAGCAGCCTCTGTCAGCGAGAAGGTGCAACTAGCTGCAGGCACACAGCTGAGGTCAGCGTTGGAAAAGATTCTATCTCTATGCCCACTGACGATCAGCAAAGAAAGATCTTTCTTTGCTAAACCTGAACGCCGTTTTATTTTGATAGATCAGTTGGAAGGCCATTGCTGTAAAAGCTCCCTCTCGCTTTGGTGCTGGAGAGAGTCTGTGTGTGGAGTCCGTGAGCAAAAATGGCAGCACTCCTGTGGGAAGGCTGGAGGCTGAGATTCCTCGACTGGGTACGGGGGCTGGTCGCGGATCCGCAGGCGGAGGAGGGGTCGGGACCACAGGTTTACGAGCTGCACGTGCGTCAGCGAAAGAGGTGAGCGCGGCGTGTGAGGGGTGGGGCGACGGGGATCACAAACCATGCGGGTGAGCGAGGCAGCCCCTCCGTGTTGGGCGAAACCACTTTCTGTACCCTGGGGCACGGCCGCTTGGCCAATCGCCGCGTGCCATGAGATGGAGCGCCATCGAGGCTGTCCCAAACGCATCGATGGATCAGAGCGAAATGGGGGGGAAAGAAACCAGGGGAAAAGGTTGAGGGGAAGAAAAAACAAGCGTGTACGGGTAAATCCTCCGAAGCGAGGTACAGGGGAAGCACCGACAGGATAATCAGGCGCAAAGAATTGCCGCTCTCCCGGTTTTCTGGTGATCCCAAGAGTGGAGCTTTGCAACGCTTGGAGCCTGGAAGTTAGGCTGCGTGATATTATCAGGTGGGGAATTAATGGGATGGTGGCACATTCTTCCGTCTGCTAACTTAACCGAGGCACTAGCCCATTTCTTTTAACAAAGCAAGAATGGTGTGCATCGGAATCCGTGCCATGGCCCCAACCTCTGGAATTCCATCCCTGACCCTCTCCGCCTCTCTACCTTTCTCCTTCAAGATCCACCTTAAAACCTACCCCTTTGGTCACCTGTCCTAATATCTCTTTATGCGGCTCGCAGTATTCCCGCTAAGCTGCACGACCGCGCATGCACGAAAATGTGAATGGGTCGCGTGCCCAGTTAAAGGGGCCGCGTGCCCAGTTAAAGGGACCGCGTGCCCAGTTAAAGGGACCGGACACCCAGTTAAAGGGACCGCGCACCCAGTTAAAGGGACCGGACACCCAGTTAAAGGGACCGCGCACCCAGTTAAAGGGACCGCGTACCCAGTTAAAGGGACCGGACACCCAGTTAAAGGGACCGCGCACCCAGTTAAAGGGACCGGACACCCAGTTAAAGGGACCGCGCACCCAGTTAAAGGGACCGCGCAGTAAAATAAATTAGGAGGAACAGTGGTGGCTTGGTATCCAATTTTTGTCCGATAACGCTCCCGTGAAGCCCCTTGGGAGGTTTTACTGTGTTAAAGGTGCCATATAAATGTAAGTTGTTATTGATACGAATGTTTTCGACCTTCGTACCATAATATCGCCCAGTTTAATGGGCGCCCTGACATTACTGTCATTTCTGTCGGCTTTGCGGTTAGCTCCTCGTTATTTCATGGCGGGCTCGGACACACATCAAGCAGCCGTCACCACAGACGCATCGGTGCCCCCTCTGTGCCCACCTACGCAGTGGCATCGGTTGATTGATGGAATCTGGGTACTCAATTTTCACTCAGTCTGCCGCCAGCCCCCCTCCCCTCCCCCTGCACCCTTAGAGTCTGGTGGATAACAACTGCCATGCAGAAAGAGCTGGAAGGTTCCATGCCGGTCGTATCTTCTGGACCTTTGGTCTGCGAGCAGTGAGCTTGGGGCGATGTGCTGAGTGTACGTCCAGTCCGCTGAAAGCTGGCAAACTATATTTTGTGTGAGTGTACTGAGTGTGTGTGAGTGTACTGAGTGTGTATGTTTGTGTACTGTGTGTGAGTGTACTGAGTGTGTATGTTTGTGTACTGTGTGTGTGTGTACTGTGTGTGTGTGTACTGAGACTGAGTGTGTATGTGTGTACTGTGTGTGTGTACTGCGACTGACTGTGTGTGTGCACTGTGTACTGAGACTGAATGTGCGTGTGTGTGTACTGAGTCTGAGTGTGTGTGTGGATATTCTGTGTGTGTGCATTGTGTGTGTGTTGTGTGTACGTGTACCCTACCCTTTCTCTTGCAGACCCTGATAGACCTACCGTGCATTTCCAGCCTTTGCTGTGGTTTTTTAGTCTATAGTTCATGGAAGATTGTAGAGTTATTTTCTCGTGTGCTTTTTCTCGGTCGCTATCATACCATCAAACTTATTAATCCCACGGCCCCTCCCCTAATCCTCGATGGTTATGTTTAGCACACCAGCTTTTGGTGCTGATCGAGCAGAGGGCTGTCAGTGCTGGGGATTGGCACTGTTCCATGGTTGTCACTAGGTGTCAGCACTGAGAACTCTGAGCTCAGGAGTAACAAAGGCTGCAATCGAAGCAGCACATCCTGGAAAGACAATCAGATTTCAATCAACATCCGATTTGAGGAATTAAACTCTTATTTCCCACTACAGAAGCAGCCTGGACTGCTGCATATGTCCAGTCTTTTCTATTTATTTTTACTTTTTATACAGGGTAAAGCTCCCTCTACATTGTCCCACCAAACACTCTCAGGGCAGGTACAGCACGGGTTAGATACAGAGTAAAGCTCCCTCTACACTGTCCCATCAAACACTCCTAGGGCAGGTACAGCACGGGTTAAATACAGTGTAAAGCTCCCTCTACACTGTCCCATCAAACACTCCTAGGGCAGGTACAGCACGGGTTAAATACAGTGTAAAGCTCCCTCTACACTGCCCCATCAAACACTCCCAGGGCAGGTACAGCACGGGTTAATTATGGGGCAAAGTTGCTCGACACTGTCTCAACCACCAACCTCATAGTAGCGCCCTCTACTGCACCAGTGTGGTATTTCCATCGCCCGCACCCTTTCACCTTGTGGCCCTTCTGACTGGTGACATACTTCAATTTCTCTGTTTTCCTATTGTGATGTCCCTCCAGGATGATTCTGCACTATGGCCCGGTTGGAATAAGGCCAGGTCGGAATAGCCACACTCCTATTCCTGGCCCCCTGTTCAGCACTGCTCCGTGGCAATGTTTGAGTGTGGCAGCTCGCTGTCTCGGACAAAGCCACTTCCTGTACTGCAGGGCACAGCCACTTGCCCAATTGCTGCACAGTTGCATGTGTGAGACTGCGCTCAGGAACTTGATTGAGACCATCCCAAACTCATTCCATGTGAGATCCTAACCTGCTCAGCCTGCAGAGAGGGGAGACCTTCACCCTGTCGATCTGGGCTGGATTGGAACTCTGCTCCGAAGAGGTGAAAGGGCAATATCTAGCGCAGTGTACCAATCACATCCGATGAGCATTCAATCTTACTGTGAGATGGAGCAGATGTTTGTCAGACATGAATTGATGTTATTTCCAGATCATTGGGGACTGCCCACATCCATCATTCCTGTTTGATCCCACAAGACTGATTGAGCTGAGTACGTGGCTGGTTTTAATTTAAGGCCAGAATTGAGCAGTTAAATTTTTTTTTTAATTAGGAACACAGAATAAGAGAACATAAGAATTAGGAGCAGCAGTAGGCCATACGGCCCCTCGAGCCTGGTCCCCGATTCAATGTCCATGGCTGATCTTTGACCTCAACTCCACTTTCCTGCCGTTGATTCCTCGAGTCCAAAAATCTATCTGTCTCAGCCTTGAATACACTTAATGACTGAGCATCTACAGCCCTCTGAGGCAGAGAATTCCAGAGATCCACCACCCTCTGAGTGAAGAAATTTCTCCTCATCTCAGTCCTAAATGGCCTATCCCTTATCCTGAGACTATGCCCACTAGTTCTAGACTCTCCAGCCAGGGGAAACAACCTCTCAGCATCTACCCTGTCAATCCCCCTCAGAATTTTACAATTTGCAGTGAGATCACCCCCTCATCCTTCCAAACTCAGACAGTATAAGCCCAATCTCTCCTCAAAGGAATCCAGAGAAGTCATGACAATCCTCATACTGGTTTTTGTCAGAATAAATTTATTTTGGGTAGAGTCAGTTTTTTGATGGGTATGGCAGTGTGGTGGTTGGGGCGAGGGAGTAGCGAGGTTGGGGCGAAGGAGAGGTGAGAGATCGTGGAGCGATGTGATCGGGGCCCAGGAGAGGCGCGAGTTCGGGGCCCAGAAGAGACGAGAGCCCAGGGGCAACACGGGCCAGCCCACACTGCGATATGTGTGCACATTAGGTCCGTGCAGCAGAGCTGGTCTCCAGTCATCTTGGACCAAGACCTAGCTCTGTCAAGCCCGTGTGGTGGCTGGTGTGCAATGGCCACCACACATTAAAAAAATCCACGCACAGGCATCTTCTACCCTTCAACATGTAGTTCGGGACCTGGAATATTAGGTCCTTCATTGAAATACCTGTGAACTTTTTAGCGTGGAAGCAAGTCATCCTCGATTCGAGGGACTGCCTATGAAGAAGATGATGGTTATGTTACTGGATTAGTAATCCAAAGCCCTGGACTAATGATCCAGAGAACTTAAGCTCATAATACTACCATGGAAGTTTGAGAATTTGAATTCGGTTTAAAATATCTGGAAATAAAAAGCTGGTATCAATAACAATAACCACAAAGCTGTTAGATTGTTTGGGTGACTGCATGTTTGAGTTTTGCTCAGCAAGCACCCAGCTCTGGGGTGATTTTGTTGGAGAGCTTCATGCTCATTGGTGCTGTCTGTCACCAGTTTGTCTCCTATAGGTTGGCTCAGTGGGTAGCACTCTCGTCGCTCAGTTAGTAGGCTGTGGGTTCACGTCCCACTCATCAGCTGGGCTGACACTCCAGTACAGTACTGAGGGAGCGCTGCATTGTCCGAGGTGCCATCTTTTGAATGAGATGTTGAACCAAATCCCTGTCTGCCCTCTCAGGTGGGCTAAAAGACCCCAAGGCAGTAAAGAAAGGAAGACTTGCAGTTATATAGCGTCTTCTGGAGTTCAGAAGAATGAGAGGTGATCTTATTAAAATAATGAGGCGGCTTGACAAGGTGGATGCAGAGAGGATATTTCCACTCATAGGGGAAACTAAAACTAGGGGACATAGACTCAGAATAAGGGGCCGCCCAATTTAAAACTCAGATGAGGAGGAATTTCTTCTCTTAGAGGGTTGTAAATCCATGGAATTCTCTGCCCCAGAGAGCTGTGGAGGTTGGGTCATTGAATATATGTAAGGTGGAGATAGACAGGTTTTTGAGTGATAAGGGAATAAAGGATTATGGGGAGCAGGCAGGGAAGTGGAGCTGAGTCCATGACCAGATCAGCCATGATCTTATTAAATGGTGGAGCAGGCTCGAGGGGCCAGGTGGCCGACTTCTGCTCCTTTTCTTATGTTCTTTCACGACCACCGGACATCTCAAAGCTCTTTACAGCCAATGAAGTACTTTTGGAGTGTAGTCACTGTTGTACTATTCAAAGAAGAGCATGTGAGTTCTCTAGTGTCCTGGCCAACATTCCTCTCTCAGGCACCACCACCAAAACAGATTATCTGTTCATTTATCTCATTGCTGTTTGTGGGACCTTGCTGTGCACAATTTGGCCATTACTTTTCCTACATTACAACAGTGACCACATTTCAAAAGTACTTCATTGGTTGTGTTTTTAAATTTATACTCAGGTTATGGCCATTGATGGCAAGGCCGGCATTTATTGCCAATCCCTAGTTGCCCTTGAGAAGGTGGTGGTGAGCCGCCTTCTTGAACCGCTGCAGTCCGTGTGGTGAAGGTGCTCCCACAGTGCTGTTAGGGAGGGAGTTCCAGGATTTTGACCCAGTGACGATGAAGGAGCAACGATATGTGTCCAAGTCAGGATGGTGTGTGATCTGATTGAGAAGCACTCGGGAATGTCATGACATCATAAAAGGCGTTATTTCACTACAAGTTTATTTATTCTTTCTTTCTTAACAGGATCAATGATTCACCTCTACTTTTTGCTGCCAAAGAAAATAAAGATCAGGATATTAATAAGCTCGCTCAGTGTCCATCAGTTGACCTTTTTGAAACAGGTGAGAAGGGTTTTTTTTAATCTAGTCTGCGCGCGCACCTCTTGTCGAAAATTTTATTGTCACGATTTTTGGTCACGTTTTTGTTTAACATTGGAACTGCCAATGTGACGATCCAGGGTGGAAACCCACTATGTAAACAGTTGCCTGTAACAATGTAGTTGCAGGCACTGTCCAACATATGGCGCTGTGGAGCATGTTTCTGAGATTTCTCTGCCAACTCTGTTCCCAGCTTGTGTACAGAGACATGTATGTTCATCAGCTACATCAGAGCCAAGTTACTAGACTGTCACAATCTTGCTTCATTTAAACTTTGTTTTCTGGGCTCTGTAATGGCACTGGGGCTAAAGTGGACGTGGTATTCAGCACACTGACCCAACAGGGCCGCAGGTATAATCCCTGCTCTGTGCTGCAATTACTCTCACAGCCCCCTGGGTTGGTGGTAAGGGGAGAAAATAATTTATGTGAAGCTATCTTCACAGTGCAATGTCTATGGCCTTGAAATTCATCCTTCTCCAATGCCTTTAGATCAGCCTGCCGCTTCCCTCTGTGCCTCTCTTGGCATTCTCCAAAGGACCCACCGTGGCACTTGTCGCTGTCTCCTCCCAAGCAACAACCCCAACTGTCCCATCCTACTCTCTCACCGACCTTGCCACCCAGGTGGTTAACCCTCCAACCAAGGAGGGCTAACCTTGCAAATTTCCTCCCCGTCCAACACATCCCTCCAAGCAATGACCATGTGTATTCTGGCAGTAAATCAGCCATCATGGATCCTCTCAAAATCTCCTTACAGAATGTCCGTTCACTTGCAAACAAGGCCCTTGCCATCATGACTTTATCGTGGATGACTGCATTGACATCATGACACTAATGGAAACTTACTGAGGGATAATAACACACTACCTTTAATGGAAGCCTCACCTCCCAGCTATACCTTCCACCACTTGCCCCGCCCAGACTGTCATGGTGACAGTATAGCTCTCATCACCAAATCACACCTTGGTCTGCCCCCACCCCCCACTCCTCCAGCACTTTCTCATCTTTTGAACTTCTCACCTTATTCCACCCCTCTCACCTCTCATTCAAAATTCTCGTTCTCTACCTTCCACCCAAATACGATAAAAACTTTATCACGGATATATCCTCACTACTTTCCTCTCTCAGCTTCTGCACTGAGCGACTTCTCATCCTCGGTGACTTCAACCTCCATCTCAATTCATCATGCTCTCTCTCCTCCGAGTTCACTACCCTCCTGTCCTCCCGTAATTTCTCCCCTCCATGTGAATTCCTCAAACAATATTCACAGCCACCCCCTTGGCCTTGCCATCTCTTGTGGCCTCGCTATTCCGACCGGGTCACTTACAGATAAGGCCATCTCTGACCATTTCTTTGTAATGCTCTCCACCCACACCCCCCTTCCCCCACCCAACCCTACTTCCTTTTGCATCCACCCCTGGAAATAACCATCTCCAAACTCTCTCATAACTGCACTTATCAACTCAAAACTGTTCAACCTCTTTTAACAATGACATTTCTGCAGCCACCGATCTACTCAACCACACCCTCACCACCACCTTTGATGCCCTAGTCCCTATTAAAAAGATTATTCTCTCCCACGCTGGCCATTCCCCCTGGTACAGCCCTCATCTTTGCTCCCTCAAGTCAAAAGGGCGCAGACTTGAACAGATGTGGCGGACAACTGGTTTAGCCATTCAACGTCAGATTTGGCTCGAATACAGAAAACATTATCGGTTCCTACTCTTGTCTACAAAAACTGCTCACTATTCCAGGATCATTCTGGATTGCAAAAATAACCCAAGGCTACTATTCTCTAATGCTAACCGTCTCCTTAAACCCCTGTCCCCTGTCTCCACCACAATCACCTCCAACAACAAGGGTGAGGAGCTCAGGGACTTCTTTGTCTCAAAGATTGAGACCATGCGATCAGCTGCCTCTGCGAGATCCCTTCCTTCCCACAGCGCCAAACTTCATCTGACACTCCCCCCTGCCCTAGCCTTAAATGCACATCTTTCTCTAGTTTCTCTATGATCTCCCCTCTTGATCTCTCCAAGCTCACCTTGTCCATGAGACTCACTTCCTGCTCCCTTGACCCTATTTTCACTAAACTGCTGACCACGCAACTTCCTTTTCTGGCTCCCATGTTAGCCGACATTGTTAACGGTTCTCTCCTCAGATACTGTTCCCCTCGCCTTCAAATCTGCGGTCATCACCCCTCTCCTCAAAAAAACAACCCTTGACCCCATTTTGCTTGCTAGTTATCGCCCAACTCCAACCTCCCTTTCCTGCCCAAAGTACTTGAACGTGTTGTTGCCTCCCAAATCCATGACCATCTTTCCATGAATTCAATGTTTGAATCCCTTCGATCTGGTTTCCGTCCCCGCCACAGTACCGAAACAGCTCTCATCAAAGTCACAAATGACATCCTTTGTGACTGCGACAAAGGTAAACTATCCTTCCTCGTCCTTCTGGACCTGTCTGCAGCCTTTGACACAGTTGACCACTCCATCCTCCTCCAACGCCTCGCCACCATTGTCCAGCTGGTTGGGACTGCACTCGCCTGGTTCCATTCTTATCTAATTATCTTATCTTATCTTATTCTAATCGGAGCCAGAAAATCTCCAGCAATAGCTTCTCTTCCCACTCCTGCATCGTTACCTCTGGTGTCCCCCAAGGATCTGTCCTTGGCTCCCTCTTATTTCTCATCTATATGATGCCCCTTGGCGATATCATCGGAAAACACGGAGTCAGTTTTCATATGTACACCCATGATACCCAGCTCTACCTCTCCACCAATTCTCTCGACCCCTGCTTGGTATCTAAATTGTCAGATTGCTTGTCTGACATCCAGTACTGGATGAGCAGAAATTTTTGCCAATTAAATATTGGGATGACCGAAGCCATTATCTTTGGTCCCCACCACAAACTGCGTTCCCTAACCACTGACTCCATCCTCTCCCTAGCATCAATCTGAGGGGAACAAGACTGCTCACAACCTAGATGTCATATTTGACCCTGAAATGAGTTTCCAGCCACATATCCGCGGCATAACTAAAACCGCCTTTTTCCACCTCCGTAACATTGCCCACCTCTGCCCCTGCCTCAGCTCTTCTGCTGCTGAAACCCTCTGTTACCTCTAGACTTGACTACTCCAACTCACTCCTGGCCGGCCTCCCACATTCTACACTACGTAAACTTGAAGTCATCCAAAACTCAGCAGCCCGTGTCCTAACTTGCACCAAGTCACGATTACCCATCATCCCTGTGCTTTCTGACCTGCATTGGCTCCCGGTTAAACAGCGCCTCGATTTCAAAATTCTCATCCTTGTTTACAAATCACTCCATGGCCTCGCCCCTCCCTATCTTTGTAATCTCCTTCAGTTTCACAACCTCACAAGATGTCTGCGCTCCTCTAATTCTGCCCTCTTGATCTCTGATTATAATCGCTCAACTATTGGTGGCTGTGCCTTCTGTTACCTGGGCCCAAGCTCTGGAACTCCCTCCTTAAACCTCTCCGCCTCTCTACCTCTCTTTCCTCGCTTATGACGCTCCTTAAAACCTACCTCTTTGACCAAACTTTTGGTCATCTGCGCTGATTTCTTCTTTTATGGCTCGGTGTCAAATGTATCTATTTTGTCTTGTAACACTGCTGTGAAGCGCCTTGGGATGTTTTACCATGTTAAAGGTGCTATATAAATTAAAATGATTATTAATAATGTTATCAACATCATTGAGGGGATAAGACAGGATTTGTGAGAACACAGTTGAAACCAATTCGGTCTGCATTACTGTTCTGCCTTTGTTAGTAATAAATGTAATGTAAAAACATGTATTTATTCTTATACTCTTGCCTAACACGAGATGTACCAAAAGAGTAGTCCTGCGAGAGAGTACCTTCTAAGTCAGGGCAAATTCCTCCAAGGACCATCTCCCTTCCTGGAGTAGCTGTCTGAACAGGTCACTCCCCCTCCCCGCTCCCCCCCCACCCCCTCCCCGCTACCCCTCACCCCATCCCCGCTCCCCCTCAGCCCCCCATGGCGGAAAGCTACAATTACCTGTCAGTGGAACCTCGGGAGCACTCTTTTGGAAGCAGCGTTATGTCGGTTGTACTGTAACTGTGCTCCGACCCTCCCTCCCCAAGATGGGCGCAATGAATCTCTGGATTTCTCCCCAAATTCCGTAATGCCTCTTCGATATCTTTCCCTTTGGGCTTTCACCGCCAGACAACTTTACTGAATCCTATCGCAGACCTTTCTCGCTCGCTCTCTCTGCAGGCACAATGGGGGAGACGGCACTGCACGTAGCCACCATGTACAACAACAACAGGGCGGCGATCGCACTCCTCGAGGTGGCGCCTGAACTCATGAGCATACCAATCACGGGCAAGCTGTACGCAGGTACCAGCTGCATTTGCACAGGCTTTTCTCCATCAATCTGAGGGAGGGTCAGCACAGGGGGAGCGGGGTGGGGTGGGGGGAGGGGACCCAAGTAAAGGCACTGCATGCCCCTACACAATGCACAGTACAGTGGATAGGTAGTGAATGGGGAATGGGGGAGGAGCAGTGGGGGATGGGAGTGGGCAGTGAGTGGGGGAGGGGCAGTGGGGGATGGGGGTAGGCAGTGAGTGGGGAATGGGGAGTGAGTGGGGGATGGGGTTAGGCAGTGAGTGGGGGAGGAGCAGTGGGGGATGGGGGAGGGGCAGTGAGTGGGGAATGGGGGGGGAGTGGGGGATGGGGGTGGGCAGTGAGTGGGGAATGGGGGATGGGGGTGGGCAGTGAGTGGGGGAGGAGCAGTGGGGGATGGGGCAGTGAGTGGGGGATGGGGGTGGCAGGGAATGGGGAGTGAGTGAGATTTTGGGAATAGTATAGCTATTGATGTTTCCATGAATGGATGCTGATCAATTCGGAAATGACTTGCGACCATTTTGCCAAATAGGGGAAACAGCCCTTCACATCGCTGTGGCAAATGAGAATGTGAGTCTGGTGAAAGAGCTGATCAGCCGGGGAGCTGATGTGGTATCTCTTCGAGCGACTGGGGCCTTCTTCAGGCAAAGCAGAAGTAGCATCATATATTATGGTGAGTGCACAATGTGTTCAGGCCTAGATTTGGTATTCAGTGTCAATGGGTCGAGCTTTACCCACTGCACTGCTTGGGAAATCACGACCCTTTGACGGGCGGTCCCAGCAGGCGGAGCTCAATGCTGGAACGCCCAAGAGAAAAATGTAAGCTTCCAATTCAACCACAACATCTTGCATTTATACAGCGCCTTAAAGCCGGCAAAATGTCCCAGGGCGCTTCACAGGAGCGTAATCAGACCGAGATTGACGCCGAGCCATATAAGGAGATATTGGACAGGAGATTCAGGCGAATATTAGGACAGCAACTTTTGGTCGCTTTGCCCTCTGCTGCAGGTGTAGGATGGGCACCCTGATGCCCATTGGGGGTACTGGTGCTCCTTCGCAGCTGTGTAGGTGACCCTGTCTCCTCAATTTGGGATGGGGAATCTATGATTTCAGGTGTAGGTGCACTTAAAACCTGCCCTGCTGCACTTTCACCAATGGGGTGGGCCGATGGGAATATCAACCCTGAAACCTTTCTGGAGCTTCTGAATTTTGACCCAAAACCTTAAGGGGTGCACAGCTCAGACCATTCCCATTAGGAGTTTCTCTCTCCATAAGCTTGAGCTCATCCAATAGTCTCCTGCCTGTGTCCTAATTGGCACCAAGTAATGTTCACCCATCTCTCCTGTGCTCGTTGATCTACATTGGCTCCCGGTTAAGCAAGGTCTCGAATTTTAAATTCTCATCCTTGTGTTCAATTCCCCCCCAATGGCCTTGCCCCTCCCTATCTCTGTAATCTCCTCCAGTCCTCCAACGCTCCGGGGTCCCTGCGTTCATCCAACTTTGGCCTCTTGCGCATCCCCAATTTCCTTCGCCCCACCATTGGCGGCTGTGCCTTCAGCTGCTTGTTCCTAAACTCTGGAATTCACTCCGTACACCTCTCAGCCCCACCACCTCCTTCTCAACCAGTGTCTGCTGTGGCTCAGTGAGTAGCACACTCGCCTTGTGTTTTTTAATGACTCAGCAGCTTTTTGCTGCTTTGCTAATTATAGCAATTCAACTATTCTCAGGGTTTATAGTTAATTCAAACTAGGAGATTCTTGTTCAGATTATAACAAATGCTTTTAATACAGGCATATTGAATTAAAACGACAGAGATTTATCAAGTAAATTACGTTCTGTTACAAAAACTATTACTTAACAAATTATAGTCACAGCCTGATTCCCAATAGCATCCTCTCGAGCGACCGTGGTTCTGACTCCTTATCCTCTTTTCCTGCTGAAGATTCTTTCTTCCTGTTTTGATTCGCACTGCCTTCCCAGTAGAAGAGTTGCTTTCTTTATACCCTTTTTGTGCCAATGTGACAAGTTAGCAAAATGAGTCCTGGTGTATCTCATGTTTTCAATGTCCGAGCTTTGAAACCTTGAAAAGGGTCTGCTCTATCTCCTAAGCAGTCCCGTTAATCTCTGTACCTCCCACCAGCCTAAACATTCTCAAGATATACTGCCTTTCTACTGATAAGGTATGTCACGCTAAGCAGAACCTGATGGTCTTGTTATTCTGTACTAAGTTCAACACATTGCTTTGGTTACTTAGGATGGTTCATTTACCATCAAGCTTTGCTTCTCAGCTTTCTCCAGTTTAAAACCCATTTTATGCTATACGGCCATTTTCTATAATTTGTATCATTTATAAGCGAGTTTTACATACAATCAATGCATATAAAGGAAGTTACATACATAAAGGTTATTCATTAATCAAAGATGTGTAAAATAAGCTTCTTAATTCTAATTTCTAATATCTGTCAATAGGCGATATCTTACAGCCTCTGGGTCAGAAGGTTGTGGTTTCAAGTCCCACTCCAGGGACTTGAGCACATTAATCTAGGCTGACACTCCAGTGCAGTGCGGAGGGAGTGCTGCACTGTCGGAGGTGCTGTCTTTTGGATTGGATGTTTAACCGAGACCCTGTCTGCCCTCTCAGGTGGACGTAAATGATCCCACAGCATTATTCGAAGAAGAGCAGGGGAGTTATCCCCAGTGTCCTGGCCAATATTTATCCCTCAATCTACATAACAAAAACAGATTATCTGGTCATTGTCACATTGCTGTTTGTGGGAGCTTGCTGTGCACAGATTGGCTGCCGTGTTTCCCACATTACAACAGTGACTACATTTCAAAACGTACTTTAATGGCTGTAAAGCGCTTTGAGATGTCCGGTGGTCGTGAAAGGCGCTATAGAAATGCAAGACTTTCTTTCTTTTTAAGAGCTATCTTGAAACCCACCTCTTTGACCAAGCTTTTAGTCACCCCTCCGAATATCTCCTTCTTTGGCTCAGTGTTTGTTTACGGATCTATGTTTTTCTGTGGTAAAGGTGCTATTTAAATGCAAGTTGTTGTTATTGACAACAAATATAACCAAACACTTCAACTCAAATTTACTGTCATATTTTACACTCCAAAAAACAAACACAAGAGGGTCAGAGAAAAGAGAAACAGATAAACATTCTGTTCTGTACTGTGAGTCAAATCAAATCACCTCAGGCTTATCCCAAGGAGGTTGAATTTCTCGAGCAGCGCATTGCTTAACATGTTCCTGGAAAAGTTCTGTCGCTGTCGTAACACAACCATGTAGTTATGTACATGGTTGTGTAGTAGCTATGATGACTTTTGTAGAACTTTTAACTGTGACATTAAAGTGGGACCTCATCAGTCTGTTCTCATGGCTCAAGTGGAAGTTAAAGCTCCCTTGGCACTGTTCCAAGAGCTGGGAGTTGCCCTGATGTCCTGACAAATATTCTTCCAGAAACCAACACCCTCAAAACCCACTAGTGAGTCATTCACCTCTTGCTCGCTGTGGGATCTTGCTATGCGCCAAGTGTCTGCCGGATTTGCCTGTAGAACAGCAGCAGCTGCACTTCAAAACGTAATGAATTGGCTGTGAAGGGTATTGGGACCTCCTGAGAATGCGATAAGATATATTATGAATGCAAGTTCTTCCTTCCTCTCTATGGAGCATTAGGAACAGGAGGAGGTCACAGCCTCCCCAGGCCTGCTCTGCCATTCAACTACAACAGGACTGATCTGTAACTCAGCTCCATTTACCCGCCTTAGCTCCATATCCCTCGATACACTTAACCAACAAAAATCTATCGATCTCAGCCTTGAAAGTTCCAATTGACCCCCATCATCTACTGCCTTTTGTGGGGAAGGGGGGGGGAGGGGGGGAGAGTTCCGGATTTCCGGCCATCTGTGTGAAGAAATGCTTCCTGATTTCATTCCCGAATGGTCTGGCTCTAAATTTTAAGATGATGCCACCTTGGTTTAACACATTCCTAGAAATTGCCTAGCCGGAGAAATTTCCAACTGAATTCATTTAATTTTCTTCGGTTTTCGTTTCTGGCTGTGTTTCTTTTCTCAGGTGAGCACGTGTTGTCTTTTGCTGCTTGTGTTGGGAACGAAGAGATCGTCCGGATTCTGATTGAAAATGGAGCAGACATTACAGCACAGGATTACCTGGGTAAGAGTCAGAAAAAGGCGCCCTCCAGTTTGATTTCATAGCTAAGCTGTTGGAATCATGAAAGGATATCATCATAGGTAGTCCCTCGAATTGAGGATAACTTGCTTCCACGTCAAAAAGTTCACCGGTGTTTCAATGAAGGATCTAAAATTCCAGATCCCAAACTAAATCTTGAAGGGTGGAAGATGCCTTTTTTAACGTGTGTTGGCCGTTGCACATCAGCCACCAGACGGGCTTTACAGAGCTAGGTCTTGGTCCAGTGGGAAGGGTTACCCAAGACAACTGGAGACCAGCTCTGCTGCATGGTCCTAGTGTGCACACATATCGCAGTGTGGGCTAGCCCGTGCTGCCCCTGGGCCCTCGCCTCTTCTGGGCCCTGAACTCACGACTCTCTTGAGCCCCGATCACATTCCTCTACAATCTCTCGCCGCTCCTTCGCCCCGACCTTGCCGCTCCTACTGTACCTGCCCACACTCCAATCACTGACCTGAATCTTGGTGAAAGGATAATACCCCACGTAATTGTACCTTGGAGTGAAGAGCCAGGACCTACAGGGATGTTGTACACCGTTCATTGAATTCGCTGGCAGGCAATTGTACTAGAAAGGCCTCTGTTATGCTCAAATATCGTTAGCCTAAGTTGCATTCTGATCTGGTCATAATAATTGTTTAACTGTGCATTGGAACACTGAAAGTGAACCTGGTCATCACCGGCAGCACAGAGTGGGCTTATAATGAATCATTAGGAATAGGAGCAGGAGTAGGCCATTTGGCCCCTCGAACCTGCTCCGCCATTCAATAAGTTCATGGCTGATCTGATCCTGGCCTCAACTCCACTTCCCTGCCTGCTCCCCATAACCCTTGACTCCCTTATCATTCAAAAATCGGTCTACCTCCACCTTAAATACATTCAGTGACCCAGCCCACACAGCTCTCTGGGGCAGGGAATTCCACAGGTTCACGACCCTCTGAGAGAAGAAATTCCTCCTCATTTCCATTTTAAATGGGTGACTCCTTATTCTAAAACTATGCCCTCTAGTTCTAGATTCCCCCACGAGGGGAAACATCTACCCTGTCAAGCCCCCTCAGAATCTTATATGTTTCAATAAGATCATCTCTGTCTTCTAAACTCCAATGAGTACAGGCCCAACCTGCTCAACCTTTCTTCATAAGTCAACCCCTTCATCTCAGGAATCAACCTCATGAACCTTCTTTAAACTGCCCCCAATGCAAATATATCCCTCCTTAAATAAGGAGACCAAAACTGTACGCAGTACTACAGGTGTGGTCTCACCAATACCCTGTACAGTTGGAGCAGGACTTCCCTACTTTTATACTCTATCCCCTTTGCAATAAAGGCCAACATTCCATTTGCCTTCCTGATTACTTGCTGTACCTGCAAGCTAACTTTTTGTGTTTCATGTATAAGGACCCCCAGGTCCCTCTGTAACGCAGCATTTAAATAGTAATTTGCTTTTTTATTTTTTCTACCAAAGTGGATAACTTCACATTATCCCACATTATATTCCATCTGCCAAATTTTTGCCCACTTACTTAGCCTATCTATATCCCTTTGCAGATTCTTTGCGTCCTCCTCACAACTTGCTTTCCCACCTATCTTTGTATCAGCAAATTCGGCAGTCCACATTACACCACGCCCAATTATCTTTTCCATTTACTTCAGCCCATTTCACCATTCTGTCGAAAACCAATTCACCCCCACTCTGTCTGTGGCCAATATCCTCAGCAGTGACTACAACTATTTTGAGTTGTAAACTTTAATCAAGTGCCCCCTGATTAAAGGGGGGTGGGGGGGCACACTCCAAAAAACTTTTCAAATGCCCTCTTGTTTTTTTTTTGAGGGCACTGAAACACAACTTATACAAGTGCCCCTAGCTAAAAGGGGGCGGGAGGGCACTAAAATCGACAACTTAAACAAATTAAGCTTTAGACATTAAAATCAAATTAAAATTTGGTTGCCGGGGGTCAGCAGTGACTACAGCCTTCCCAGGCCTGGAATACTTCGAAAATCTGACGCACCGACCAGCAATCTGTCCTCGATCTCACTCACCCAGTTCCTTACTTTCCTAGGTGCTGGACTTTAGATTTGGATTCAAGGGTTTCCCCCCACCTGCCTCCCCCGCCGCAATTCAAACTTTCCGAACCTCCAACCTCCCTCCTGTCCTGGCCCTCCACCCCCCCCCCCCCCACCCACGCCCCCACTCTTGCAACCCCACCCCATCCACACCCACACCATTACATGACTCCACTCACATACTCTTACCGAGTCGATAAAGTAGGTAACAATCACACTTCCATGATCAATACGGGGTGGGGACATATTTAAATTTGATGACCGCCATCTCACCTACTTTGGCCGCCACTTATGCCGGGATCGACAGCCTGGGGACTTTCGATTTCATCTGTGATCAGAACAAGCTCAGTAGGTTCCATCCGTGGCTCAGTGGGCAGCACTCTTACCTGTAAGTCAAAAGATTGTGGCTTCAAGTCCCACTCCAGAGATGTGAGGACATAATCTAGGGTGACACTCCATTGCAGAACTCCGCTGCACAGTAAGAGATGTCGTCTTTCAGGTGAGACATTGGATCGAAAATTGCGGCCTCTCCAGGTGCATACGATGTGCGCACACCCCCGAAGAGGCCTCACCAATGTCAGTTCTCGATGCATATGAGCTGAGAACCGGCTTTTGCGATCTATCAAAATCGCACGCATCCGCGTGAGAACGACAATCGAGGGCGGAGATTTGCCCAGCAAATATCCTTCAAACTCTTAAGCCTGGAAAAGCAGGTGTATAGCTTACTTTTACCAGCTTTAAAACATAGAAAAATTAAATGTTACTACTTAGTTTTATAGTAAAAACTCTGTCTATGAAGGTAAGTTTATTTCTAACACTATTAAAACATTTATTTTTAAATTTCAAAAAAGTACATTTTTCTCTAACACATTTAATTTAAAAGAAAAAGAAAGACTTGCATTTATATAGCACCTTTCACAACCACCGGACGTCTCAAAGCGCTTTACAGCCAATGACGTGCTTTTGGAGTGTAGTCACTATTGTAATGTGGGAAACACGGCAGCCAATATGCGCACAGCAAGCTCCCACAAACAGCAATGTGATAATGACCAGCTAATCTGTTTTTGTTATGTTGATTGAGGGATAAATATTGGCCAGGACATTGGGGATAACTCCCCTGCTCTTCTTCAAAATAGTGCCATAGGATTTCTATTAATTAAAAAGAAGTGGTGTTTTTTTAAATTTATGTGTGTGTTTTATTTGATTTTAGGGGTATTCTCATTGACAGTAATGGGAGTTCGGAGCTCGGGGCTCCCATTACTATGAATAAGAATACTACATTGTGATTGGTGATCCTGGCCCATGGGATCCCAGGATAGGCATACAATCCTGGAAGACATGTATCCGTACACTGGACTGCAAAACTAGGCCTCCGACCGCAATCCTACGTTCCTCCGGGACAACCAGGTATTTTCGTTAAAAAAATTTGGTTGGAGGTGTTCGCCCAACCGCAATTTTCCCTCCATTAAATGAAGGCTTCATCTGCCCTCTCAGCTGGAGGTAAAAAAATCCCATGCCACTATTTTGAAGAAGAGCAAGGGAGTTCTCCCCAGTATCCTGG
This sequence comes from Pristiophorus japonicus, assembly GCF_044704955.1. Lineage (NCBI taxonomy): Eukaryota > Metazoa > Chordata > Chondrichthyes > Pristiophoridae > Pristiophorus > Pristiophorus japonicus. Next base: position 79,126,267 of record NC_091992.1, read on the forward strand.
CCATTATTTATCCCTCAACCAACATCACTAAAACTGATGATCTGGGCATTACCGTGTCGCTGGTTGTGGGAGCTTGCTGTGCACAAATTGGCTGCCCCGTTTCCCACATTACAACAGTGACTACACTCCAAAAATAATTTATTGGCTGTAAAATGCTTTGGGACATCCTGAGGTCGTGCAAGATGCGTCCTCTCTTGGGCAGTCCCTCGGAGTCGAGGATGACTTGCTTCCACACTAAAAATGATTTCCACGAATTTTGGAATCTTACAGTCCCCCATTTGACAGTCTTCACCTAAATAAACAAAATTCCTGATTCCCGAGAGCCAATCTTCCCGTGTAATTTACCTAGCTAAACCCAAACCTACATTCCCCTTTGAAATGTATTGCTGTTAACAGGTAAATTCAGTCACAAGTTACATTACAGCGTAGTGGGGGTCCAACGCCCCTCCATTACTCCAGTTTCACAAAAATACACAGTAAAACACACACAGTACAAACTTTTTAACACTTGACCTCTGCGTTTTTACAGCAGGTGGAATCTAAACCGGACCTCACCGGGTGACTGCGATATTTCTGCAGTGTTTTATCATATTTTGTGTTTCCCTCCCTGATACAATCCTTAAGTTCAGCTCGGGCTCGTTCAGCACCCTCTGGGACTGACAACCTCTGCCTCTCACCCTGCAGATAGTACACCATAGATGGCAGACAATTAAAACGTGGGAAGCTATTCTGATCCCGGCAGGGACTTCTATGTTTCCGAAAATGTCCCACCAGGATGGAACTATGATCTCCGAAATCTCGCCCCTTATCTCAATCGTTTTTTGTTCCAAAGTATAGAAATGTTTCTGTGATACTTCTGCAGCTTTCAGTCGGGCGGTAAGATGTTCGGGGAGAGGGGGGATTTCGTAACCAAAATGTGCAACATAACCTTGCAGGTTTGTGATGTTGTCACTTACAGTGAGGTGAACAGTGGAGGGTTCAGAAATGGGGACAATCTGTTCCGGGGCCACTTGAACTTCTGCCTCGGGTTGAAAACAGAAACTGCTGTCACTTACCAAACACCAGATGTGCTGTCCATGCTGGTAGTGGGGCGCACTTGTGGTACACAATATGTCCCAACCCCTATGTATGCTACCTGTGGAGGAACATGGACTTGTGCCATTACCTGCATGGTACAGTTGAGAGGCTGTACGCCAGCAGCTTTAAACTCGCACTGTGGTTTGGAATAGGCGTTCAAGTGTTGGGGGCAGAGTATTATGTGTGCACCTCGGCTCCGGCACCTGGAGAGGACAGTACCTGTCATAGCGTGCTCCCACTTTATGACATAAGGTGCGACCGCTGTGAAACGAACATGTGCACCCCCTTGAATGACCCCAATGTTCTCCATCCTGTATACCGGTGCGGGTCTGGCTGTCCCACCCATGACCGGCATCCTCACCACTATTCCCATGAGAGTGCGATTGGAACGCCCGCAATCCACTGGGACAGGGTAGGCTTCAGAAGCTAGAAGGAGCTGACATGGGCTTAGCGAATTACTAAACGGGTGGAGGGCTGCGAGGTGCTTGTTGCTGATCCAGGAGGGGACTAAACCTTGCTTTAAATGCTTCGGGTTGTTACAGCCTTCGCCCAACAACCATGCCCCGTACAGCACACACATCTCATTCCTCGCAGCCTGGTCCAAGACATTTCTTTTCAATGGACCGCCATAGCCTGGTCCTCGTGTAGCTCTGAGCCTACCACTGTGTTCTCTTCCCTTAGGATCTTCCGTAGTTGGTTATTTAGACCATTTATTTGCGTTTGCAGTTCTATATCGTCCATGCTATTTATCACAGAGGATCCTGTATTATATGCAGTAAAAATGTCATTCCAGGTTCCCCTCCCCGTGCCCATAGTGTTCCCAGCGTATAGGGTGTATAAATCTGCTTTGTCTACATTACCGAAATCTAACTCCTAAAATTTCTTGAACATTTCTCTGAGTAGGGCCTGGTATAGCTTCTCCGTCTCCTTCGGGCACCATGCAGGTAAGTGTACTTCTGTAAGGTTTAAGATGACTGAAGCTACTGCATTCCTCGATGTCACCTCTGTGCCCCGTACTCACCCCCATTAGGGCAAGCAGGAGCAAGGCCCCTCTCATCATTCGGTTCCTTCCCTGAAGGGACACAAAATAGATAGCCTTTCCCTCGAGAAAAACAGTTCTCTGGCTTGGCAAAGGTGATCCAGTTCTACAATCTTAAACTTACTTCTAAAATAATTAAATTCTAAAACTGAAACTACCAAAAATCTTAAAGCACACTTAAAGCATCAGAAATACTATGTACATCCGCCGCCCGTCTCTGGGTGGCCAGGCTAATTCCTGTTCGGCCTCTGCCTTGTGCGGCCTCTGGACAGCTTTTACGCCTGGGTGTAAGGTGGCCTGTACCACAGGACCCGGAGAGTTCTTCTTAATGAAACTGGGGGTTTCCCTGAGTCCCAGATGATCGGGGGAATGGCCCCTCCTGTACTACAGTTCACCACCCCTTGCTGTAGGGCCGGTGAGTCCGCTACTTCTTCTGTGGGTTCCGCACAGCCGGAAGCTGTGAGACCCTCATTTGATGGCTGGCCCACCACTACCTCCCCTTGCTGTATAGCTGCTGAGTCTATGTCCTGCCCTGTGGGTTCTGCACAACCTGAGGCCGCAGGCTGGGGACCTTTGTCGTTCTCTTGGCCGATCCCTACCTCTCCTGTGAGTCCCTCATCGTTGAAGGCTGCAGGCTGTGGACCCTTGTCCCTAGAATGATCCTTGACCCTGGGCATTCTTTTACGGGCTGCAACCCTCCCGGGGCTGAACCACTGAAACTGGGGTACTGGTGACCACGTCTTTGGCTGTGACGTACTGGGAGTCCTTCTTAGGGCTCCAGCTACTGTGGGTGCGTCTGAGTTCCAAACAATTAGTGGGATAGCCCCTCCAGTAAAACAATTCACCGCCCCGATCTGTATGGTTTGTAAGTCTGCAACGTCCCCTGTGGGCCTTCCACTGTCGGAGGCTGCTGGCTGAGGATACCTGTCCTGAGGACGGTTCACTGCCCCCAAAGGTAGTGGGATGGAGAACGACCCAGCCTGTTCGTTCCCTGTCAAACCCACTAGACTATACGGGACCCCGTTAGATAGAGGTGAGGTGGCTGGGTTATCTACGTATACAATGGTGCTTGAAGCTCCATTATCTAGCAGATAGGTCCCTGTCACCTTCTCCACCTCCATCTTAATGCACGGTCTCTTGTGTGCATCATATTCTAGGGGACACAGGTACACAGGTTGCGCCGGTTCTAGTCATGGGTCGGGATTTAGCGGGGCGGATGGGGTTTCCCTCCCGATGGCCGTAGCTACCTTCCTTGGGCCACCCAATATGGACCAGAGCACGGCCACGAACTCCTCGAAGGAAGAGGGAGAGTTCTGCGCTCCAGGTCCTGGTCCGGCCTTTTGGGGAGGTGCTGGTGGTTCCTTAGCCACGTTATCCTTCCAAGGGTTCCTACAATCCTTTCTCCACTGCCCACTTTTCCCGCACCCAAAGCAGTTATGCTTAGTGTCGGAAGTGATACCCCCGTCCTGGTGCCACTCCCTCTTTGCTTGGTGGGACCTTAACTCATGTACCTTCCCCTTGGGTGGGTTCTCCTCCGTCCCTCGGCTGTTCCTAAAAGCCAGGGTTATTTGCCTAATCACTGACTCTTCGGTGGCGTTGGGATCCCTAGGATCGAACCACAGCTCGGCTTTGGCCTTCACCCGTGGCAAACTGTTTGCCACCAGGCTCCGGAAGCAGTGGGCCCTCTCAAGTGATCCCGGTCAAGAGTCCCACTGCAGGAATTCTCGTAGACGGGTCACAGACTGTCTGCAAAAGCTTGTGGGGTTTCTCCTGCCTGTTGCATCGTCTTCTCCACTAGGGAGAAGGGACTTCCGTCATTTAGGCCCATAACTTCCAAGACTTCTTCCTTGACAGTAGCGTATGTACTCTGCCCCCTCTTGATTTCCGCAGAGAGAGACTGGTATACTCTACTGTCTCGGGATAATAGGAGCATTTTTCCCATTTCGGATTCGTCGCACCCATTGATGCCTGCCTCTTGGTCTACTTCCATAAAGTGAACTGAAGGGTCCCCCTTTATGGCTGAGTTTGTCCGGGTGGGCTACCATGGTTCTAAGCAGTTGGGTGCCGTGGGGAACCACAAAGCGAATTTTGAGGGGCCCCTGGCCCCCACCACTGTTGGGCGGGCCAAACTTTTGCTGCCGAGGCATCACCTGGAATATTGTGTTCAGTTTTGGTCTCCTAATCTGAGGAAGGACGTTCTTGCTATTGAGGGAGTGCAGCGAAGGTTCACCGGACTGATTCCCGGGATGGCAGGACTGACATATGAGGAGAGACTGGATCGACTGGGCCTTTATTCACTGGAGTTTAGAAGGATGAGAGGGGATCTCATAGAAACATATAAAATTCTGACGGGACTGGACAGGTTAGATGCAGGAAGAATGTTCCCGAAGTTTGGGAAGTCCAGAACCAGAGGACACAGTCTAAGGATAAGGAGTAAGCCATTTAGGACTAAGATGAGGAGAAACTTCTTCACTCAGAGAGTTGTTAACCTGTGGAATTCCCTACCGCAGAGAGTTGTTGATGCCAGTTCATTGGATATATTCAAGAGGGAGTTAGATATGGCCCTTATGGCTAAAGGGATCAAGGGGTATGGAGAGAAAGCAGGAAAGGGATAGTGAGGTGAATGTTCAGCCATGATCTTATTGAATGGTGGTGCAGGCTCGAAGGGCCGAATGGCCTACTCCTGCACCTATTTTCTATGTTTCTATGTTTCTATGTTTCTATGCCGGATCGGGCACATCGGCCCCAGTCCAGGCCCTTCTCGCATTGGCTCACCCACCTCCCCCTGCTGCCAAACCGAGCTAAAACCCGGTGCCACAGGTGGTGGTGGTCCGCAATCCCTGCCCGCCTCACAAATCGTTCGCCCCTCCCTGCTGCCGAACCGTCCAACCCCGGCACCACAGGTCGTGGTCGAAAGTCTCTCCCCGTTCGCCCCTCCCTGCTGCCGAACCGTCCAACCCCGGCACCACAGGTCGTGGTCGAAAGTCTCTCCCCGCTCGCCCCTCCTGCTGCCCAACCCGGTCGTTCCCCGGCGCCACCGGTGGCAACCGAACAGTTTCCCCCTGATCTTCCAGGTCCACCCGGGCCGCACCCGGGCTTATTAGGCATACCATGCCTTTAGCCTTGGACAGAGCAGGGTTCAGACTATTTATTTGTTGCTAGCAGGGGCCATGGTCAAACCCTCTGCTGCTTGCTACCTTATAAGCAGCCTGTACATCCCTTAACTTCTCCTCCTGCTCTTTAATTATCCTGGTGAGGTGGGCATTTTCTTCCCGCAACACCAGTTCTTGACCCTTTGCTTCAGTGATCTGGCACTGAAGGTAATCCTGGGAGGCCGGGGTTCCACGAATTTTAGAATCAAACACTACCAATGGATTTGCAGGATCTTGCGGAGGCAACGTTGGTAATACTTCTCCAGAGCTTTGAGGTGCCTGCTGTAGATGGTCCATGTCGCTGAGCCGTATAGGAGGTTTGGTATTGTTATGTCTGTAATGTACCTATGAATGACTCCACGAGGCAATAGAAACATAGAAACATCGAAAATAGGTGCAGGAGTAGGCCATTCGTCCCTTCGAGCCTGTACCACCATTTGCTAAGATCATAGCTGGTCATTCCCTCAGTACCCCTTTCCTGCTTTCTCTCTATACCCCTTGATCCCTTCAGCTGTAAGGACCATATCTAACTCCCTCTTGAATATATCCAATGAACTGGCATCAACAACTCTCTGCGGCAGGGAATTCCACAAGTTAACAACTCTCTGAGTGAAGAAGTTTCTCCTCATCTCAGTCCTAAATGGCTTACACCTTATCCTTAGACTATGTCCCCTGGTTCTGGACTTCCCCAACATCGGGAACATTCTTCCTGCATCTAACCTGTCTAGTCCCATCAGAATTTTATATGTTTCTATGAGATCCCCTCTCATCCTTCTAAACTCCAGTGAATACAGGCCCAGTCGATCCAGTCTCTCCTCATATGTCAGTCGTGCCATCCCGGGAATCAGTCTGGTGAACCTTCGCTGTACTCCCTCAATAACAAGAACGTCCTTCCTCAGATTAGGAGACCAAAACTGAACACAATATTCCAGGTGAGGCCTCACCAAGGCCCTGTACAACTGCAGTAAGACCTCCCTGCTCCTATACTCAAATCCCCTAGTTATGAAGGCCAACATACCATTTGCCTTCTTCACCGCCTGCTATACCTGTATGCCAACTTTCAATGACTGATGAACCATGACACCCAGGTCTCATTGCACCTTCCCTTTTCCTAATCTGCCGCCATTCAGATAATATTCTGTCTTCGCATTTTTGCCCCCAAAGTGGATAACCTCACATTTATCCACATTATACTGCATCTGCCATGCATTTGCCCATTCACCTAACCAGTCCAAGTCACTCTGCAGCCTCCTAGCGTCCCCCTCACAGCTCACACCGCCACCTAGTTTAGTGTCATCTGCAAACTTGGAGATATTACACTCAATTCCTTCATCCAGATCATTGATGTATATTGTAAAGAGCTGGGGTCCCAGCACTGAGCCCTGCGGCACTCCACTAGTCACTGCCTGCCATTTTGAAAAGGGGCCGTTTATCCCGACTCTCTGCTTCCTGTCTGCCAACCAGTTCTCTATCCACATCAGTATATTACCCCCAATCTCTTGTGTGGGACCTTGTCAAAAGCCTTTTAAAAGTCCAAATACACCAAATCCACTGGTTCTCCCTTGTCCACTCTACCAGTTACATCCTCAAAAAATTCCAGAAGATTTGTCAAGCATGATTTCCCCTTCATAAATCCATGCTGACTTGGACCGATCCTGTCACTGCTTTCCAAATGTGCTGCTATTTCATCCTTAATAATTGATTCCAACATTTTCACCACTACTGATGTCAGGCTAACCAGTCTACAATTACCCGCTTTCTCTCTCCCTCCTTTTTTAAAAAGTGGTGTTACATTAGCTACCCTCCAGTCCATAGGAACTGATCCAGATTCGATGGATTGTTGGAAAATGATCACCAATGCATCCACTATTTCTAGGGCCACTTCCTTAAGTACTCTGGGATGCAGACTATCAGGCCGATGGGATTTATCGGCCTTCAATCCCATCAATTTCCCTAACACAATTTCCTGCCTAATAAGGATATCCTTCAGTTCCTCCTTCTCACTAGACCCTCGGTCCCCTAGTACTTCCAGAAGGTTATTTGTGTCTTCCTTCGTGAAGACAGAACCAAAGTATTTGTTCAATTGGTCTGCCATTTCTTTGTTCGCCATTATAAGTTCACCTGAATCTGACTGCAAGGGACCTACATTTGTCTTCACTAATCTTTTTCTCTTCACATATCTATAGAAGCTTTTGCAGTCAGTTTTTATGTTCCCGGCAAGCTTCTTCTCGTACTCTATTTTCCCCCTCTTAATTAAACCCTTTGTCCTCCTCTGCTGAATTCTAAATTTCTCCCAGTGCTCAATTTTTCTGGCCAATTTATATGCCTCTTCCTTGGATTTAACACTATCCTTAATTTCTCTTGTTAGCCACGGTTGAGCCACCTTCCCCGTTTTATTTTTACTTCAGACAGGGAAGTACAATTGCTGAAGTTCATCCATGTGATCTTTAAATGTTTGCCATTGCCTATCCACCGTCAACGCTTTAAGTATCATTAGCCAGTCTATTCTCGCCAATTCACGCCTCAAACCATTGAAGTTACCTTTCCTTAAGTTCAGGACCCTAGTTTCTGAATTAACTGTGTCACTCTCCATCTTAATAAAGAATTCTACCATGTTATGGTCACTTTCCCCCAAGGGGCCTCGCACAACAAGATTGCTAATTAGTCCTTTCTCATTGCACATCACCCAGTCCAGGATGGCCAGCTTCCTAGTTGGTTCCTCGACATATTGGTCTAGAAAACCATCCCTAATACACTCCAGGAAATCCTCCTCCACCGCATTGCTACCAGTTTGGTTTGCCCAATCAATATGTAGATTAAAGTCACCCATGATAACTGCTGTACCTTTATTGCATGCATCCCTAATTTCTTGTTTGATTCTGTCCCCAACCTTACTACTACTGTTTGGTGGACTGTACACAACTCCCACTAGCGTTTTCTGCCCCTTGGTATTCCGTAGCTCCACCCATACCGATTCCACATCATCCAAGCTAATGTCCTTTCTTACTATTGCATTAATTTCCTCTTTAACCAGCAATGCCACCCCGCCTCTTGGCCTCTCTGCCTATCCTTCCTAAATGTTGAATACCCCTGGATGTTGAGTTCCCAGCCTTGGTCACCCTGAAGCCATGTCTCCGTGATGCCAGTTACATCATACCCGTTCACTGCTATCTGCGCAGTTAATTCGTCCACCTTATTCTGTATACTCCTCTCATTGAGGCACAGAGCCTTCAGGCTTGACTTTCTAACATACTTCGCCCTTTTAGAATTTTGGTGTAATGTGGCCCTTTTTGCTTTTTGTGTTGTACTCAAACTGTAATGACCTTGGTCCTTTATTCGTAACTCCAGAGTGAGGCAGCCATATATATGGTGGCTATCCTTTTATACAATCCCTGCCACCAGGGCAGGAAACCCCGGTCTCCACCAGTTGCACCCTCTAGTGGTGCCAGCATAGTATATACACAGTGTAAACCTTATTGATAGTACATCAGGTAAACAAGTCTGCATCTTATGCAACTATACAGTGACTACACAGAGAGTATTTCTATAGTCTGCATATATAACATCACTCTCCCCCAAGTCCTTTGTGCCAATGACCTTTGCACTATGTGTTCTGGCTTAACTCTCCCCAGACTTAATTGCCAATAGCCCTTGCACCTTGGCTGTGCTTTGGCTTAGCTCTCTCCCTGTTAACCCCCAAGTCCTTTTGCCATAACACTGGGTCGTGGTTACCAGTTTGGATGGTTCGATGATGCAGTGGAGATTCCAGTGGGTTCTAGGTGTGATCCATGTGTGTGCCCATGGCTACATACATCCATTCCTTCCCCCGCCCCCACGAGATCATGCAGCTGGCCCTTTACATTAACATACAGGATCAGACAACAGTGCAAGTACAAAGAAAGGAAGAAAAAATGTTTGTGTCGTGACACCTTGGTTCAGTGACTTACATTTGTTACGTTTTATGGTCGTGTGTCAGGATTGCTCAGATTGCATTAATGATTCAGTCATGGTCAGTACGGAGGTAGCAGTAAAGGTATGCGAGGACGCTGGTTCCAGAGCAACCAGAGCTAGTCGTCTGATGGCAGCGCCACGCCCCATGCTAGCGGGGTGGGCTTGGTTCACTCAACTTGCCAGGACTCAGGGCCTTTGCCGTTGCCTAGTGGTGGGCAGAGCCACAGATGTGTGTGGCCTCCCTGTCCTCCTTTGAGGGCTGCAGATTCTTCTGCCTGCTCTCTAGCGGTGTTGGGAACCTGGCTGTACCAGGTCCCGTTTGTGGAACTCGTTGGTTCTGACCTTTCGCTCCCGGACATGGCCAAGTTAGCAACTGGGTCTGGGGGCTGCGCCGTCTCCACCCGGGTGGTGCGCAGCATAGAAAAAACATAGAAACCTAGAAACATAGAAAATAGGTGCAGGAGTAGGCCATTCGGCCCTTCGAGCCTGCACCGCCATTCAACAAGATCATGGCTGATCACCCACCCCAGTACCTCCCCCCCCATGCCCCCTCCACGCACCCCGACCCCCCAGCCGCAAGGACCACATTCAACTCCCTCCCGAACACATCCAATGAACTGGCATCAACAACTCTCCGCGGCATGGAACCCCACATGCCAACAACTCCCCGAGTGAAGAAGTCTCTCCCCATCCCAGCCCCAAACAGCCCACCCACCATCCCAAGAGCATGCCCCCCTCCGGCTCCGGACCCACCCAACACCGGGAACACTCCCCCCGCATCCAACCCGCCCTGTCCCGTCAGAATCCTTCCCAAATGCCCAACACCCCCGAATGTTGAGCTCCCAGCCCCGGCCATCCCGGAGCCACGCCCCCGCGATGCCAACCACACCACATCCACCAACCGCCATCTGCGCAGTCAACCCGTCCACCCCACTCCGAACACTCCCCGCACCGAGGCACAGAGTCCCCAGGCCCGCCCCTCCAACACACTTCGCCCCCTCAGACCTCTGCTGCAATGGGGCCCCTCCTGTCCCCCACCCTGGGTTTCTCCACCCCCCACCTCCACCACTCTTCCCTCCATCCCCCGCCCCCGTCTCCCCTCAACTTCCCTCTGCCTCCCCGCACAGGCTCCCATCTTGGGGGCGGTAACCTTCTGGGGCAGGGAATTTTAGCCCCCAGCATGGAAGTCCTGCTCCCGCCGCAGAATTGGCCTTACCACCCCTCAATGGAAGCGGAGTGCAATTTCCCACACGCCACTTCCTTTGGGGGCAGTTCCCGGGGCACGACTGGATGCTCCTGTGACAGTTTGAACTGGTGCTCACCATTCTCCCGTCCTGTGACAATTTAAACTGGTGCTCTCCACTCTCTGTCCTGTGACAGTTGGAACTGGTGCTCTCCACTCTCTGTCCTGTGACAGTTGGAACTGGTGCTCTCCACTCTCTGAGCGGCAGCCGAATGCGCGTATTGGCGCCGTTTTTGTTTCCAGGCCCGTGACGAATAGTGCCATCGGATGCCTGCAGCGTGGGATAAACCTGGGGCAGGGTATTAGGATCAGCATCTTTACCCTCCAGAATTCGCTCACTTGCTACTCTTGGGGACACTCTATTCCCGACATCTCGCAACAACATTTTGTTCTTTACGTTAGGAATAGTACCGACATCTCACAACAACATTTTGTTCACAATCTTAATCGGTTCGTTACATTGATTGCCATGCATGCAATGTCTCTTTAAGTTCAGTAGGTTGCAGGTTTCCTTTAAGAGAACCCTGCTGGCTTTACCCCAATCAAATTCTTTGTTAGACACCACGTGTTGGTCCCTCAGCGTTGCACCTTGTGGCATGCCGCGGCCATCTTTTTTTTCATCCACGCTGCACCTCGCTGCAGAGGGATGCCATCTTGCCTCTGTCCTCGAGGTCGACTGCCTTGATCCTTCTCTCCCGTGATTCTGCCACAAAAGCTGGAAGAGTGCCTGTAAATTCGATCTTCCTCCCCAGGAGTCCTGCCACTTGAGCCGGGAAGGTGCTTTTAGGTCGTTCCAGTCGGATCATTGCCACGCAGTCGAGATAGACGGTCTGTGCCTCAGGTGCTGCGCTGGTCTGTTCTCTGGTGCCTGGCCCAAGTGAAGGTGAGGTTTTGCTCTGCCACTAAGCACGGGGACATCGATTGTTGGAGTGAAGATGTCTTCTCATTTCCACTGGATCTTCTCCATCCACCTTCTTCCGAGTAGCGTTGGACCATCACCTGCAACAATCCAGAGAGGTAACTTGTGCACCATGCCATTATGGATTACACTTACATCCGCCCTACCAAGGACTGGGATCAGCTCCTTGGTGTAGGTACGCAACGTTTCCTGTACTGAATCTAGCTCGGGTCGTTTATCATTCCATAGCCTCTCAAAGGCATCCTGGCTCATCACTGACTGACTCGCTCCTATGTCCACTTCCATGAAGACTGGAACGCCATTTATCTCGACTTCCATCTTCACTGGAGGACAATCGGTGGTGCAGGTATACACTCCATTTCATCTGCCAGTTCTTTTGCCACGAAATATTGCTCGAGCCTTTCCATGAAGGCATCCCAGTCAACACCCTCTGCGAAGTCTTTTAGTGTGCCAAAGCTAGCCATGATCACGTGAAAATCCGTATTTTCATCGCCAGTTGTTATGTCTGTAATGTACCTATGAATGACTCCACAAGGCAATGTGTTGTACTCAAACTGTAGTGATCTTGGTCCTTTATTCGTAACTCCAGAATGAGGCAGTCGCATGATGGTTACCCTTTTATACAGCCCCTGCCACCAGGGCAGGAAACCTCGGTCTCCACCAGTTGCATCCTCTAGTGGTGCCAGCATAGTATATACACAGTGTAAACCTGATTGATAGTACATCAGGTAAACAAGTCTGCATCTTATGCAACTATAGTGACTACACAGAGAGTGTATCTATAGCCTGCATATATAACAGGTATCACCACTGCTCTGTAGACCATGAGCTTGGTGCCAGATTTGAGGTCCTGCTCTTCAAACACTCTCTTCAGCAGGGCGAGCGAAGGCTGCACTGGCACACTGAAGGCAGTGTTGGACCTCGTCGTCGACTTCTGCCCTTGTTGACAATAGGCTCCCAAGGTATGAAAAATGGTCCATGTTGTCCAAGGCCTCGTCATGGATTTTGATAATGGGGGAGCAGTGCTGTGTGGCGGGGGTAGGTTGGTAGAGGAACTTTATCTTTCTGATGTTTAGTGTAAGGCCCATGCTCTTGAATGCTTCGGTGAAGGTGTTGACAATGGTTTGGAGTTCGGCCTCCGAGTGTACGCAGACGCGAGTGTCGTCTGCATACTATAATTCAATGATAGAGGATAGGTCGACTTTGGATCTGACCTGGAGCCGGCGGAGTTTGAACAGTTTCCCGTTTGCTCTGTAGATTACCTCCACTCCAGCGGGGAGTTTACTGAGGGTGAGATGGAGCATTGCAGCAAGGAAGATTGAGAAAAGCATTGGTGTGATGATACAGCCTTGCTTGACCCTGGTCCGAACGTGAATTGGGTCTGTGGTGGATCCGTTGGTCAGGATCGCGGCTTGCATGTCATCGTGAAGCAGACGAGGATGGTGACAAACTTTTGAGGGCAGCCGAATTTGAGGAGGACGCTCCATAGCCCCTCACTGTGTCGAAGGCCATGTACAGGGGTTGGTGCTGTTCCCTGCATTTCTCGATTTGATGCACGGTGAAGATCATGTCTATTGTGCCCCTTAGTGGGAGAAATCTGCAATGCGGCTCTGGGAGGAGCTCTTCAACAACAGGGAGAAGGCAATTGAGGAGGATTCTTGTGATGACTTTCCTTGTGGCAGACAGCAGGGAACCGCCTCTGTTATTACCGCAATCGGACTTATCGCCTTTCTTGAAGATGGTCACGATTATGGCATCTCTTGAGATCCCCTGGCATGCTCTCCTCCTTCCAAATAAGAGAAATGAGATCATGTATTCGCGCCAATAGTTCTTCTCCGCCATGTTTTAGTGCCTCGGTGGGGATTTCATCTGCTCCTGAGGCCTTGTTGTTCTTCAGTTGTCAGATGGCCTTTTCAACCTCGTGCCGGGCTGGGGTTGTGCTGAGATGGTGGCGGGTAGCATGCTGTGGGATGGAATTGAGGACAACCACGTTGAAGACAGAGACTTGGTTAAGGAGATCTTCAAAGTGCTCCTTCCATCAGGCACTGACTGCCTCCCTGTCCTTGATTAGTACCTCTCCATTCTTGGCCAGTAGTGGGGCAGGGCCTTGGGTGCTTGGACCATAGGTGGTCTTGATTGCGCTAAAGAATCCTCTCACGTCATGGTTGTCGAATAGTTGCTGGATCTCCTGCGCTTTCTCCACCCACCATCTGTTCTTTAGGTCGCGAGTTTTTTGTTGGACCTCGGCCTTCAGTTGTCTGTAGAGCTGCTTTCTCGAATTGTGTTGCTGTTTCCAGTTCAAGAATGCCTTGCGTTTGCGGTTTATTAGCTCTTGGATCTCCCGGTCGTTCTCGTCGAACCAGTCTTGGTGTTTCCTGGCCGAGTGACCGAGCGTCTCTTCACAGGTGCTAATTATGGAGGCCTTGAGGGCAGACCAGGCGCCGTGAACACCCTGCATCTCTGGGTCACTGGGTTGGTTGGCAGTGTGGCACTGGCTGAATATGGCTTTCTTAGAAGGATCTTTGCATGCTCCAGCGTTGATTTTCCTGCGGCATTGTTTCTGTTGCCGTCGCTGTTTTGGGGCTACGTTGTTGGTGATGTCGGAGCAGATTAGGCAGTGGTCCGTCCAGCAGTCATCAGCTCCTGTCATGGCGCGAGTGATGTGCACGTCCTTGCGGTCCCTCGCTCGGACGATGACGTAGTTGAGCAGATGCCAATGCTTGGAGCGAAGGTGTTGCTATGAAGCCTAACTTAAATGCAAGGTCTTTGTTTCTTTCTTTGCTGAGCATCCATGATTAGGTTAAAGGGAACCCGTCATTGTCTTGTTAGTTCTTTTGATGAGATGTTAAACTTATGTCTGATCTGCCATCTCCAGTAGTGCAGGCAGACATTAACGATCTATTGAACTATTTGGCAAAGAACAGGGGATTCTCCTCGCGTACTGGCTAGCATTCCTCCTCCACGTAAAACCGGTTAATTGATCATTAAGCTGTTTGCTGTTTATGAGTTATTACTGTGTACAAAATGGCTGCCATATTTTGTATCTAACAATAGTCACTGCACTCCACAAGGAATTCCTTGCATGCAATTCTGAGGGAGATGATAAATCCCTATACATATTAAAAAAAAGACTTATATTTATGTAGCACCTTCAATACGTCTAACTGCAATTATATCAGGCCCTGGTGAGGCCGCACCTGGAGTACTGTGTACAGTTTTGGTCTCCTTACCAAAAGGTGGATATATTTGCCATAGACTGGGTGCAATGAAGGTTCACCAGACTGACTAGGATGAGGGGATTGTCCTATGAGAAGAGGTTGAGTAGACTAGGCCTATATTCTCTAGAGTTTAGAGGAATGAGAGGTGATCTCATTGAAACATATAAAATTCTTACAGTGCTTGACAGGGTAGTTGCTGGGAGGATGTTTCCCCTGGCTGGGAAGTCTCGAACCAGGGGTCAGAGACTCAGAATACGGGGTCGGCCATTTAGGACTGAGATGAGGAGAAATTTCTTCATTCAGGGGATGGTGAATCTTTGGAATTCTCTACCCCAGAGGGCTGTGAATGCTCAGTCGTTGAATATATTCAAGACAGAGATAGATTTTTGGATATTAAGGGAATCAAGGGATATGGGGACAGTGCTGGAAAATGGAGTTGAGGTAAAAGATCAGCCATAATCTCATTGAATGGTGGAGTAGGCTCGAGGGGCCAAATGGCCGATTCTTATATTCCTAATTCTTATATTCTCCTGTTCTTATGACCTCCGAATCTCCCAAAGCACTTTACAGCCAAATGAGTGCTTTTGAAGTATAGTCACTGTTTTAATGTAGGAAACGCAACCGCCTATTTGCACACAGCAAGCTCCCACAAACAGCAATGTGACAACGACCGGATAATTCATTTTAGTGAAGTTGGCTGAGGGATAAATATTGACCAGGACACCAAGGAGAACTCCCTTGCTCTTTTTAAATAGTGCCGTGGGATCTTTTACATCTACCCGAGAGGGCTGACGAGGCCTCGGTTTAATGTCTTATCTGAAATACAGCCCCTATGACAGTGCAGCACTCCCTCAGCACTGAACTGAAGTGTCAGCTTAGATTTTGTGCTCCATGTTTTGGAGTGCGACTTAAACTCACAACTTCTGACTCAGAGGCGAGAGTGCTACACTGAGCCACAGCTGACACATAATATTGGGCTGGATTTTTGGCTTTGCTGATTTCGGGGCGGTAATGGCGGCGGGGCGGTAAAGTTTGTGCCCGGGAACAGTTTGCGCCTCAGTCAGCAAAGTTGAGCACCTAGGCCCTGAGTCAGGGGGCGCAGCGCTAAGCGCTCCCGGCCCGGCTCCTTAGCTCGGGAGTTTCCCATGGTAACGCCCCGAGGCGTTGTACACCTCCCTCGGGGCGTTACCATGGGAAACTCCCGAGCTAAAGAGCTGGGCCGGGAGCGCTCCGAGAGATGTTTGGGGAGGAAAAAAACAACCTAAGAAAACCCACAAAAACATTCCCAAAACATAGCCCACGCCACCACAACATAAATCGCAAAAATTATTAAAAGAGAAAACAGTCACACTTACCTTAGGACGGCATTACTTACCTTTTGCAGTCGGTAAAGGTTGGGCCACCCGTATTTACAGGTCAGGAGGGAGTCAAAACGCATGCCGTTGTCGTAACCAGCGATGCTGCTCCGCGCAGCCGCAAAACCAGCCCCGGCAAACCCCCCGCGGGGCACTGGTGGCTGCCGCCTGCCCAGAAGACCTCACCGCCGCCATTGCCACCGCTCCGGGTGAAAAACGGGGTGCAAAGCCACCCCCTAATCTTCTATTGGGAGGTGGAGGTGGTTGTGTAAACGACTGAGCAGCCAGTGCCTGGTGGGTGGTAATGATCGGAGGAGTGAGGGATGAGAGGGAGATCCGTTCCCATTCAGTTGAACGCGCTAAATCCTGATGTGTCCTTTTCTCAGGTAACACGGTTCTACATGTTCTGATGCTGCAACCAAAGAGCCCCCTCGCACCTCAGATGTACGATTTAATTCTGTCCTACGACAAGCCAGAGAATGAGATTGCAGCTGACATGATCGTCAACAGGGACGGACTGTCACCCATCAAACTTGCAGCGGTTGAAGGAAATGTTCAGGTAAGGAACTTTTGTTTTAAATTGCCTCCGTTCCCTTTTGTCTCCTATTCACAGAATCATAGAAATTTACAGCCCGGAAGGAGGCCATTCGACCCATCGTGTCTGTGCCGGCCGACAAAGAGCTATCCAGCCTAATTCTACTTTCCAGCTCTTGGACTGTAGCCCTGTAGGTTACGGTATTTCAAGTGCACATCCAGATACTTTTTAAATGTGGTGAGGGTTTCTGCCTCTATCACCCTTTCAGGCAGCAAGTTCCAGACCCCCACCACCCTCAGGGTGAAGAAATTTCCCCCCAAATCCCCTCTAATCCTCCTACCAATTACTTTAAATCTACGCCCTCTGATTGTTGACTCTGCTAAGGGTAATAGTTCTGTCCTATTCACTCTATCTAGGCCCCTCATAATTTTATACACCTTAATAAAGTCTCCCCTCAGCCTTCTCTGTTCCAAAGAAAACAAAACTCAGCCTATCCAATCTTTCCTCATAGCTAAAATTCTCCAGTCCAGGCAACATCCTCGTAAATCTGCTCTGTACCCTCTCTAGTGCAATCACATCTTTCCTGTAATGTGGTGACCAGAACTGCATGCAGTACTCTAGCTGTGGCCTAATTAGTGTTTTATACAGTTCAAGCATAACCTCTCCGCTCTTGTATTCTATGCCTCGGCTAATAAAGGCAAGTATTCCGTATGCCTTCTTAACCACCTTATCTACTAGTCCTGCTACCTTCAGGGATCTGTGGACCTGCACTCCAAGGTCCCTGTGTTCCTCTACACTTATCATTGTCCTACCATTTAATGTGTATTCCCTTGTTTTGTTAGCCCTCCCCAAATGCATTATCTCACACTTCTCCGGATTGAATTCTGTTTGTTACTGTTCTGCCCACCTGACCAGTTTCTCTCCTCTTCTTCCATCGCTTTGCCTTAAGTGACTGCTCTTCGTATTTGAACTGAAAGAGTGAGCGTTGAGAGGGTATTCAACTGTGCAGGCATCACTGCCAAGCTTGACCCTGTCCTCACCCGAAATCCACACCCAACCACATCCCAGGAGGGTGGAAATCCTAAGATAATGATCAGGACTGGGGACAGTGACAGTTTTTTTTTACCCTTTTCTAGAATAATAGAATTGAAAAACAGAGAAGTTATGATCAACTTGTATCGCACCTTGGTTAGACCACATTTGGAGTACTGTGCACAGTTCTGGCCCCCATATTATAAAAAAGATATAGAGGGACTGGAGACGGTGATTTACAAGGATGATACCGACCTTAGAGGTTATAACCAGCAGAAAAAACTGAACAGACTGGGACACTTTACTCTAGGAAAGAGAAATCTGAGGGGTGGCCTGATAGCAGTCTTTAAAATTATGAAAGGGTTTGACGGAATAAGCACAGAGAAAATGTTTCCACTTGTGGTGGAGTCCAAAACTAGGGGGCAGAAATAGAAGAGAATCACTAATAAATCCAATCGGGAACTAAGGAGAAAATCTTTACCCAGAGAGTAGTTAGAATGTGGAACTCGCCACCACAAGGAGTGGTTGAGGCGAATAGCATTGGTGCATTTAAGGGAAGGACATGAGGGAGAAAAGAATAGAAGGTTATGCTGATAGGGTGAGATGAAGAGGGGTGAGAGGAGGCTCGTGTGGAGCATCAACACCGGCATGGACAGTTGGGCTGAATGGCCTGTTTCTACAACAACAACAACTTGCATTTATATAGCGTCTTTAACAGAGAAAAACGTCCCAAAGTGCTTCACAGGAGCGTTTTAAGACAAAACAATGGCCCAGAAATCCCGATCGAGGTCTTCCCATGGGCAAACTACTGAAAAAAGAAAAAAAAATGCGCACTTACCTGAAGGTGCTGCGCCCGTTTGAACTTCCGATCCTGTGGCCTTCACTCCCTACGCATCGGAGCGCATGCACGTTGGAACGTCCGTATGCTGAAGCTGGAGTCACATGGCTCTGGGCAGCCAATCAAGGTACAGTATTTTCTCATTCATAATAATGGGAACTCCATAAGTTGGAGTTCCCATTATTATGATTGAGAAACCCCCCCAAACACACAAAACATTAATAAAAAATAGAAAAATACACTACATATTTAAGATTCATTTAAATTAAAGTTCTTATAAAAAAAATATTTTCTCAGCTTTTTTAAAAAGTTTTTTAAATTATGCCTTAAAATAAACTTACCGTAGTGGGGAGGATTTTTAAACAATAAAATATGTTTTTATATGTGTTTATTTCATTTAATTTTAATGTTTATGTGTGTTTTTAAACACTTACGCCTGTAAAAGTAAGCTATACGCCTGCTTTTTCAGGCGCAAGATTTTTGAGGACATTTGCTGGGCAAGATATGCGTAAATATCGGAAATCTTTTCCTGCAAGTGTCCTCGCTCCCGATATCCGTTGGATCTGTCAAGCCAGAAACCTGACAGATTGGAAATGCCGGTTTTCAGTGCATGCACATTGCGTGCTGAAAACCGGCTTTTCTGATGCCTTCCCGGGTCCGTAGAAACTTTGTACAGACCCGGGACATCGGAATTTCAGGCTCAATAAATTTGACACCGAGCCACATAAGAAGAAATTATGGCAGATGACCAAAAGCTTGGTCAAAGAGGTAGGTTTAAGGAGTGTCTTAAAGGAGGAAAGAGAGGCAGAGAGGTTTAGAGAGGGTGTTCCAGAGCTTGGGGCCCAGGCAGCTGAAGGCACGGCCACCGATGGTTGAGCAATTATAATCAGGGATGCTCATGAGGGCAGAATTTGAGGAGTGCAAACATCTCGCGGGGTTGTGAGGCTGGAGAAGATTACAGAGATAGGGAGGGGCGAGGCCATGGAGGGATTTGAAAATAAGGATGAGAATTTTGAAATCGAGGCGTTACTTAACCGGGAGCCAAGTAGGTCAGTGAGCACAGGGGTGATGGGTAAGTGGGACTTGGTGCGAGTTAGGACACGGGCTGCCGAGTTTTGGATGAACTCAAGTTTACGTAGGGTAGAATGTGGGAGGCCAGCCAGGAGTGCATTGGAGTAGTCAAGTCTAGAGGTAACAAAGGCATGGATGAGGGTTTTAGCAGTGGATGAGCTGAGGCGAGGGCAGAGACGGGTAAGGTTACAGAGGTGGAAATAGGCGGTTTTAGTTATACCGCGGATTTGTGGCCGCAAGCTCATTTCAGGGTCAAGTATGATGCCTAGGTTGCGAACAGTCTGGTTCAGCCTCAGACAGTTGCCAGGGAGGAGGATGGGGTCAGTGGCTGGGGAATGCAGTTTGTGGCTGGGAACGAAGGCAATAGCTTTGGCCTTCCTGATATTTAATTGGAGAAAATTTCTGCGGATCCAGAACTGGATGCTGTAAAATCTATGTAATTCTTCAACCAGAGCACTGATGCCAATCGCAACCCCGCCTCTGAAATTAACTACTTGGGCACAGACTGAGGATCAATGTTGGCACCTTCCTGGTTGGTTTGGTTCAGTCCACACCGAGCTGTGCTCTTGACCGCTGCGTCTGCTTCTGCTGGGCGTTTGTGTTCATCAAGGTGACGGGCAATAGTGAGGAAGGAATGACAATCTGTTCCACTTGGGGATCAGATTAAAGTCCGAGGAAGGAATTGGCATATATTTAGCACTTTATCGCATGCCAAAAGGGTTTCACAGCCAAACAATGAGGGAGAGAGGAAGTGTTCAGACCTGTTGCTACGGCCATCATGAGTATGAGGCAGACTTGATGGACCAGTTGGTCCTTTCCTGCCCGTCAATGTTGTAGGTTCGCCACTGTAATGTATTTGCTTCATGGGTTCTTTGCTTAAGAATTCATAGCAACACATTGCTTTTAAGAACTAGTCGGTTTATTAGCAAAAAGTTTAACAATCACATTACACATTACCAGTTCATCCACCAGGCTCACAGCCACCTGCCTCATCTTGGATTTCCCGAACCCAACTGGCTGGGGTCTTATTGAGTCTTGTGAACATCACATAAGTGGCTAAGCCACTCCCAACTCAACAGCTCGACAACTATTTTAGTAGAAACGTAAATCACGTGTCCCCTTTTGGCAAGGGCATTAGAACCCACAAATTAATAATTTAAACTTTAACGAAAACCTTAAATCAAATTAAAATTTGGTTGCCGAGGTAATGATGCACTTGAGTCTCTCAGGTGCCCATCTCTCGCAGAAGGCCGCGAGCGTACCGGTGGACACCGCGTGCTCCATCTCCAGGGACACCCTGGCTCGGATGTAAGCACGGAAGAGAGGCAGCTTCCTCACAGGTGCATATATTACAGCATGTTTGTGCGACAATGTGACAAGGACAATAGCGAGACGTTTTACATCTCCCCACCCCCCACCATTTCTATTTCCATCAAAGTCATCGTCTTTCGGTTGACCTTTGACCCTCTTGCTCCTCGGCAGATGTTTCAGCACCTGTTGCAACGGAAGGAACAGGTTGTTCAGCGGCCCTACGGTCCTGTCTCCAGCACCTACTACAACCTCTCCGAGATCGACTCGTGGGGGGACGACCACTCCGTTCTGCAGCTGGTGATCTCCAGCAAAGCAAAGGAGGTAAATGGCAGAGTCCCTGGGGAGTGGGGGCTATGGGAGAGGCAAAGCAAACAGCCGCTGACAGTGTCCACTCTCCTGTCTCCCTGCACAGGCCCTGAAGATCCTCCGCCTTTCCCCCGTGAGGGAGCTGGTCCACTTGAAGTGGAGCAACTATGGGATGTATTACTTCCGGGTCCTGGCTTTCCTCTACCTTGTCTACATCACCATCTTCACGTTCTGCTGTGCCTATCGCCCGATTAAACCCAGGCCCGACAATGCCACCAGTGAGAGAGACTCCATGTTATACGTTGAGAGAAAGCTGCAGGTTAGTACAGTCCACCGCGTCCCCACCCCACCCAACAACCCCACCCCGCCCAACACCCCCATCCCGCCCAACACCCCCGCCCTCCCCAACACCCCCACCCCGCCCAACACCCCCACCCCGCCCAACACCCCCACTCCGCCCAACAACCCCACGCCACCCAACACCCCCACCCCGCCCAACACCACCACCCCGCCCAACACACCCACTCCTCCCAACACACCCACTCCGCCCAACAACCCCACGCCACCCAACACCCCCACCCCGCCCAACAATCCCACCCCGCCCAACACCCCCACCCCGCCCAACACACCCACTCCGCCCAACACACCCACTCCGTCCAACACCCCCACCCCGCCCAACACTCCCACCCCGCCCAACACTCCCACCCTCCCCAACACCCCCACCCCGCCCAACACACCCACTCCGCCCAACAACCCCACCCCACACAACACCCCCACCCCGCCCAACAACCCCACGCCGCCCAACACCGCCACCCCGCCCGACAATCCCACCCCACCCAACACCTTCACGCCACCAACACCCCCACCTCCCCAACACCCCCACCCCGCCCAACACACCCACTCCGCCCAACAACTCCACCCCACACAACACCCCCACCCCGCCCAACAACCCCACGCCACCCAACACCGCCACCCCGCCCGACAATCCCACCCCACCCAACACCTTCACGCCACCAACACCCCCACCTCCCCAACACCCCCACCCCGCCCAACAACCCCACCCCACCCAACACCCCCAACCTGCCCAACACCCCAACCCCACCCAACACCCCCACCCTGCCCAACACCCCCACCCCACCTAACACCCCCACCCCGCCCAACACACCCACTCCGCCCAACAACGCCACCCCACCCAACACCCCCACCCCGCCCAACAACCCCACCCCACCCAACGCCCCCACCCCACCCAACACCTTCAGGCCACCAACATCCCCACCCTCCCCAACACCCCCACCCCGCCCAACACCCCCACCCCGCCCAACACCCCCACCCTCCCCAACACCCCCACCCTCCCCAACACCCCCACCCCGCCCATCACCCCCACCCCACCCAACACCTCACCCAACACCCTCACTCCACCCAACACCCCCACCCCACCCAACAACCCCACCCCACCCAGCACCCCCACCCCGCCCAACACCCCCACCCCGCCCAACAACCCCACCCAACACCCCCACCCCACCCAACACCCCCACCCCGACCAACACCTCACCCTCCCCAACACCCCCACCCTCCCCACCCTCCCCAACACCCCCACCCCGCCCAACACCTCACCCAACACCCTCACTCCACCCAACACCCCCACCCTCCCCAACACCCCATCCCGCCCAACACCCCCACCCCACCCAACAACCCCACCCCAACCAACACCCCCACCCTGCCCAACACCCCCACCCCACCCAACACCTCCAACCCACTCAACACCCCCACCCCACCCAACATTTCACCCAACACCCTCACTCCACCCAACACCCCCACCCCACCAAAAACCGCCACCCCACCAACACCTCACCCAACACCCCCACCCTCCCCAACACCCCCACCCCACCCAACACCCCACCCCACCCAACACCACCACCCTCTACAACACCCCCACTCCACCCAACACCCCCACCCTCCCCAACACCCCCACCCTCCCCAACACCCCCACCCTCCCCAACATCCCCACCCCGCCCAACACCCCACCCTCCCCAACACCCCCACCCCGTCCAACACCCCCACCCTCCCCAACTACCCACCCCACCTAACACTCCCACCCCACCTAACACCTCACCCCGCCCAACACCCCCACCCTCCCCAACACCCCCACCCTCCCCAACACCCCCACCCCGCCCAACACCCCCACCCTCCCCAACACCCCCACCCTCCCCAACACCCCCACCCCACCCAACACCCCCACCCTCCCCAACACCCCCACCCCACCCAACACCCCCACCCCACCCAACACCCCCACCCTCCCCAACACCCCCACCCCACCCAACACCCCCACTCCACTCAACCAGCTTTCCTGCAGCACTGCAATACTCTCTGATTAATTGTAATCTATCAATGGCCCCTTGCTCCAAGTGGCTCAAGTTTGTGATGGCATCGATTGATTAGAAGGACCATATAAAATCTGTGAACTTAGGGGATCATACAGGAAAGGGCATAAAGGGCAACACTCTGATAACAGAAGTGGCAGAACTCTGATAGAGGCTACATACTGGGGAACAGTGGAATAAATGGACAGTATACACTGTGGAACAGTGAGATATATAGAGGGTACACACTGGGGAACGGGGATATATACAGGGTACACACTGGGGAACGGGGATATATAGAGGGTACACACTGGGGAAAGGGGATATAAACAGGGTACACACTGGGAACAGGGATATATAGAGGGGACACACTGGGGAAAGGGGATATATAGAGGGGACACACTGGGGAAAGGGGATATATAGAGGGGACACACTGGGGAACGGGGATATATACAGGGTATACAAAGGCGAACATTTGAATTATAAAAGTAGATTGATGTTAATGGCTTTCTTGATACCAGAGGTCAATGAGATGTTGCTGGAGCAACAAAATCCAGAAAAGCTTTGTTGAATGGTTGAAGGTGCCTGTTAAACTGCTTGCTTTGAATCATGGTTGACTTGTCTTTAAGTTGAAAAGCCCTTTTGCCCAGATGTGTAACTGGGTCCCAGTGGAGGTTGATTCTGAAACAATTTTATAAAAGCACAACCTCCATACCAGACTGAGCCATACAGAGCAGGAAGATATTGGGTTCTAACAACCATCGCACACCAACCCCCACCCTCTGTGCCGAAATTGTTAGAGTCAACTGCAACAGCAATAATTACACAACCCATTGGCCTCACCCCCACTACCCTCCTGTCCAGACTTCGGAGGGGATTGATGACCAGGGTCTTCACTCATGATTGCTATCCAGTAACCGTGTCCACGTGAGTGGACATTAAATGAGAAAGGATTAGTTTGGTCATGATGGTCTAAATGGTAAAACAGCTGTCTAGGCTTCCACATGTACCATGACCAATTCACGAGATACTAGGTATGGTGTATGAAATGATACAATGAACTCCGTACTGTGAGCCAGTGACTAGGTGTAACCTGGTCAGTCTTTAATGGCTTCCACAAGTGAAAATACAAAGGTGAAGTTCAGCTTATATACCGGGCCCAGCACGAGTGTACCTATGACCCTAGGACCTCCGACCGTAGTGCCCTCTGGTGGTGGGCAGACCTTATGTACATACATTACACTAGGGACCCAAAATTCACTATCCCCGAAGGAATGACTACCGCGGGGTTTGGGCAGTCAATGGAATAAATCGATAGGCCGCCGTCGGGTACTTTTCCCTCCCCGAGCCATATTCAGCTCGGGGAGGATTTGAGCGGTGTTCACTTCTGCCAGAAATGGCGCAGTGAAGCCGCTGTAAAGGAAGGTTTCCAGTGGAGAGGGAAGCAGCGCGCAGGCGGTTGGAAAGGGACTACCACAGTGACATTCACCGAGGGAAAGATAGGACTTTTCCCGGCAGTTTCCCCGCGAGGTTTTCGATGTGGTGCTCGAACGCAACACCGCTGTGACCCTTTGGTAGATAAAAAGTTTTATTACTTATTATTGTTTTTATTTCATTTTCCATCCTGCACCACAGTATTTATCTTTTGTTATAGTTTTATTCATTATTAGCGTTTTTATATCATTTTCCAACATCGCCAGTATTTATCTTTTCATATAATTTTATTAATTGTTTTGGCTCCATTAAACCTGCTGAGTGCTGCTCAGAGGTTTGCACATACCCCTGTACCTTTGTACAACTTTCAGGTCTGACTCTTTAGTGGAGTCCTGTGGGCTGCAGTGACCTGCTGGGCAGGGTTCACCATGAGGATGGGAGGAGTGTTGTGAGGGTGACACCTGGTCAGGAGCAGGGTGGCACGCAGGAGAAGGTGTCGCCATCAGCACCGTGCAGACAGGCAGCGGGCAAGGGAGGCAGCAGCCATGATTCGTTCATTCTGCGCCAGACCACTGTGCCCGCCGTCTTCACCGGCCCGAATCAGGATTGCGATTGGCTGCTTGGGGACAAGGGCTATCCCCTGTCCACTTGGCTGCTCACTCCTCTGCGGAACCCCAGGACAGTGTCAGAGCATGCATACAATGATGCTCATTGTGCCCCCAGGTGCATCATCGAGCAGTGCACAGGCATCCTAAAACAGAGGTTCCAGTGCCTGGACCGCTCTGGTGGCACCTTGCAGTACTCTCCTCAATGGGTCTCCATAATCGTCGTGGTCTGCTGCATGCTGCACAACCTGGCCATCATGAGGGGACAGCCGCTGGAGGTCGAGCCAGCAGTACCACCTGAGGAGGAGGAGGAGGAGGATCCCCGTCGCCCCAGAGCTAGGAGGCGTCGACCCATCGCCACCCTGGAAGGGCCGGGTGCAGACTGGCCAGCACCCACCTAGGAGGGTACGTCCTCACATATATGGAGGTGCCTAACACCTCCCCTGCAATCTCCCTCCATGCATTATGTACTGGCGGTCTGCCAGGTCTCCCCACGTCAGGAAACAGTATTGTTCTTCTGTCCTCCACACTGTCCATCAGTGTCTCCAGCTCCATATCAGTGAACCTGTTGGCTCTCCTTGCACCTCTTACACCAGCCATCCTTCCAACCTCCTTCCCCGCTCAGGGCCTGGCTGAAAACGCTGCCCTTTAAACAGGGCCCGGGAGCAGCTGGCTCATTGGAAACCCTTACCTGCATGCTGAATTTCTCAGTGGTGATAACGCTCCAATTAAGACAACCACACTGCTGAAAAACCCACTTTGAATGGGC
Source organism: Pristiophorus japonicus (assembly GCF_044704955.1). Lineage (NCBI taxonomy): Eukaryota > Metazoa > Chordata > Chondrichthyes > Pristiophoridae > Pristiophorus > Pristiophorus japonicus. Next base: position 79,152,482 of record NC_091992.1, read on the forward strand.
ACTGGAACCCATTTGTTCACTTTTGGAGCTGAATATGGGGTGGCCCAGCCACGAAATGACGCTAATGATCCCAAAACGGTGGGGGGAGCACCAGCTTTCCAAACGGGACTGAATTTCGGGCCCTCGAGGTTTGCCACTGCCTGTGGAACCGTTCTCTATCAAGAGTCAGTCCCTTGAGCAGCAGGGGGTGGGGGGGGGGAGAATTGGAGGGAAACCCCACTCCCCCCCTCCCCCCCATATGGTGTGCCTGTACATGATTGGTGTACACGGTCATTTTCATTTCCCTGTGTAACTCTGACCCAGCTTGTGAATCTACAACTATTATCTCAATGAAAATAGCTTTGAGCAAAGAGAATCTTCGCTGGGTAAACAACCTTTACCACTTTTGATCATTTTGACAGGAAAGCTACGTAACCCGTGAAGACCATGTGCGATTGGTGGGTGAGATTATCAGCGTGTTTGGAGCAGTTGCCATCCTTCTGTTGGAGGTGAGGAGCAGTCACACCTTACCCTGACTCACTGACCCAATATAGGAGCTGAGGACTGAGTCACTTCTCTTGGTCATCTGATGGGCCAGATTTTCCTGTCAAAGTAATGGTGAGGCTAATGGCCTCCTCCATTATTTATGCGTAAATGTTACAACAACTTCAGGCAAGTGTACGATGCATGGTTAAACTCAAATATGCAGAAGTTGCTGGTCCGAGTTGCGCTGATCCGTCATTAGCTTCAGGAAATGGCATCTCCCTGTCTGGCTCACCATTGAAATGCAGCGAATGGTAAGAGGTTGCTGCATTGGCGCGATGTTGTCAGACTGCTTGTCCGACATCCATTGCTAGATGAGCAGAAATTTTCTCCAAATGAATATTGGGAAGACATTGTTTTCAGTTCCTTACCCACTGACTCCATCCCTCTCCCCAACTCCTCTCTGAGACTGAACCAGACTGTTCGCCACCTTGGTGTCATATTTGACCCTGAAATTAGCTTTTGACCACATATCTAAGCATAACTAAGACTGCCTAGTTCCACCTCTGTATTATCGCCCGTCTCCGCCCTTGGCTCAGCTTATTCGTTGCTGAAGCCCTCATCCATGCCTTTGTTACCTCTAGACTTGACTATTCCAACACACTCCTGGCTGGCCTCCCACATTCTACCCTACGTAACGTAGCAGCGATCCAAAACTCGGCTGCCCGTGTCCTAACTCGCACCCAGTCCGGTTCATCCATCACCCCTATGCTCGCTGACCTGCATTGGCTCCTGGTTAAGCAACGCCTCGATTTAAAATTGTCATCCTTATTTTCAAATCCTTTCATGGCTTCGCCCCTCCTACCTTTGTAATCTCCTCCAGCCCCACAACCCCCCGAGATGTCTTTGCTCCTCTAATTCTGCCCTCATGAGCATTCCTGATTGAATTCACTCAACCATTGGTGGCCGTGCCTTCTGTTGCTTAGGCCCCAAGCTCTGGAACTCCCTGCCTAAACCTCTCCGCCTCTCTATCTCTATTTCCTCCTTCAAGACGCTCCTTAAAACATACCTCTTTGACCATCATCAGAGGCAGTCCCTCGAAATCAAGGAAGACTTGCTTCCACTCTATAGGTGAGTTCTCAGGTGACTGTACAGTTCAATATGGGAATTACAGTCTCTGTCCCAGGTGGGGCAGACAGTCGTTGAAGGAAAGGGTGGGTGGGACAGGTTTGCCGCACGCTCCTTCCGCTGCCTGTGCTTGTTTTCTGCATTCTCTCAGCGACGAGACTCAAGATGCTCAGCGCCCTTCCAGATGCTCTTCCTCCACTTAGGGCGGTCTTTGGACAGGGACTCCCAGGTGTCGGTGGGGATGTTGCATTTTATCAAGGAGACTTTGAGGGTGTCCTTGAAACATTTCCTCTGCCCACCTGGGGATCGCCTGTCATGTAGGAGTTCCGAGTAGAGGGACTATGGAGCGTCTTTCACCAAGCTTTTGGTCACCTGCGCTAATTTCTACATGCGGCTCAGTGTCAAATTTTTATCACGTAATACTCCTGTGAAGCGCCTTGGGACGTTTCACTACGTTAGAGCCGCTATATAAATGCAAGTTGCTGTTATTGTTATTGTTAATAGATACCATCTAAACTCGCCACAGAAAGTTACGTTTTGCCCATTTCACTCTAAGTACCCTTTTAACAACATGATAAGTGTTAATTCCTTCCAGTCAACCACTCTGGGACTGAAAATTAACGATTACAAATGTGGCCTTTAAGCTGCGGCAGCGGTTCACGGGTTTTGTGCAGCCGGCTAGCCGGCTTTTCAATGGAAAAACCATGCATGCGCAGCCCGTTGAAGGGGCTGTGGGGGCTGCGTCATTGAATATGTTTAAGGTAGAGATCCCGGTAGTGTCTGATGCCGGATCCCGGGAAGTGGCCCAATCCCAGGGGGTGGGGCTTGTGTGTGGGGTCTAATGGCGGGGTAGCCTGGGGGGATGGGCAGAAGCACTCTTGCTCCTCCTGCCCCACAAGGAGTATTCCCCGAGGCTGTCCTTGTCTCACTGCAGCTTCCAGGATTCCTGAGGCCCAGGAACCTTGGGCGGCCAGAGTTAAATCCGAGGCTTGCAGCCTCATTATCATATTTAAAGAGCCATCCCACCTCCTAGTAGTGGGTTGGCTACAAGTCACTTGTCCCACCTCAGGGAAATTCACGAAGTTGGCGGGTTGGAGTCGGCTTTCTGACTCGCTTCCAATTTTTCCCCATTTAACCCCCCTCCCACCCCCACCAACACCCACTCCCACCTGCTCGCCTATATTAAACTTCCCCCTCCAAGGTGTTTGAATTTTACCCTATTAGTATTTGATTGGAGCTCTCTTATTGTTGAACTGGTTGTTCTTTCTTCATGGTAGATTCACGACATATTGAGACATGGACCCAAGAAATACTTTGGGAAAACAGCCTTGGGTGGGCCTTTTCATGTCATCAAGTGAGTTTGACGGGTGATTACCATTTGCAGCTTTGTTTTGTGTTGTTGAAACTCCCACTGAATGGGCAGAGAGTCAGTGAGCAGTCGTGAAGTGTGGACTGTGGTTGTGTGTCTGTATGTGGGGTGTGTGTATGGGGAGAGAGGAGGGGTGGATATCTTTGTGTGTGTGTGTGGGTGTGGGGATGTGTGGTGTGTGAGGATAGTCCGGTCGATATATGTAAACTTGCACGCATGGAGGGTGAGGCCAGATACATGGATGTGTGTGAGAAGGTACGGGCAGTCGTGGAAGTATTTCTGGGCATGTAAATCTTGTTAACGGTGTGAGGAATGCTCGTGTGTCACCCTGGCACCAGCTCAGTGTCCGATTATACTGGGTTATTCTCCAGAGGTGGTGTCAGAGCTGACATGGTCCCATATTGCCTCAGGACTCTCACTGCGGTGATACTAAGCTAGTCAGTATGTGTTAACTGTGACATTTTATCACACCGATGGCTCTATCACTGAGTGAATGACAACTTCTTTGTTGTGTAAATCATAGCTTTTAAATATCACATCGGTTTGGAATGTTTTGTTGAATTTATCCTGTTTGTGTGCTACCCTAAGTCTCTTTGCTCTCCCTCTGTCTTTGTGTCTATCTACCCTCTCTATTCTTGACTGCCTTTTCTCTCCATCTCTTCACATTCTTATTTTTCAATCATTCGCTTTACTTTGTATTTTCCGTCCTGCTCTCTGTTTATCACACATTCTGTTTGGTTTTCCTCTTTCACTTTCCCTTTCCCTCGCTTGTTCCTCACCCTCGGTCACCCCTTTAACTCTCGAACTATTTTTAATGTTCTTCCTCCTTTCTCCTCCTCTCACTATCTTTCAATTACTCACTCAACCGTATCATTCTGCCTGTTTTCAACGGGCCGTAAATTGCGGCCTCTCCGGGAGCGTACAATGTGCGCACACACCTGAAGAGGTCTCGCAAATGCAGGTTCTCGACACGCGATGTGCATGTGCCAAGAACCAGCTTTTGCATTCTGTCAAAATCGCAGGCATCCGTGGGAGAAGGACATCCGTGGGGCAAAGATTGGGCTATTTGCCCAACTCTTGCCCAGCGAATGTCCTTCAAACTCTTACGCCTGGTAAAAGCAGCCGTATAGCCTACTTTTACCAGCATAAGAGTTTTAAAACCTAGAAACATTCAATTTAATCACTACTTTTTATATTAAAAACCCTGTCCATTAAGGTAAACTTATTTTTAACCCTATTAAAACATATTAAAAAAAAGCCTAAAAATATTTTCTTTTCTAAAACATTTAATTACATTTAATTTCAATTAATTAAATATGTGAGGTGTTTTTTTTTTAATTTATTGTGTTGTGTTTCGCTGTTTTAGGTTTTTTTCTGATTGATAGTAATGAGAACCCATACAAACAGAGTTCCCATTTTAATCAATGAGAATACTAGATAGTGATTGATGGTCCAGGCCCACGTGATCTCAGGATACGGAAACGTACCTGGAAGACATGTTCTTGTACGCTGGACTGTGAAAATAGGCCTCCGACCGCAATCCTACGTTTCTCCGGGACCACCAGGTATTTTCGTAAAAAATTTTCAGGGTGGAGGCGTTCGCCTGAAGGAAGCCTCCGACCGCAATTCCCTCCCCCCCCCATTGTGTCTCTCATTCTCCTTTGGTGTGTCTTTTGCCTACTGTCACCCCCTCCTCTCTCTTCCATCCTCTCTATTCCGCCTTTGTTCTAAGTCTCTCTCTTGTTCCCTTGTCCTTTCCTTCCCTCCTGCAGCATCTGCTATGGAGTCCTGGTGTTGGCCGTGTTGGTGTTGCGACTGATGTCCATTCCTGGTGAGACAATCCCCATGTCCTTCGCCCTCATCCTTGCCTGGTGTAACCTCATGTACTTCGCTCGAGGCTTCCGCTTGCTCGGACCATTCACCATTATGATCCAGAAGGTAAATGTTTGATGGCCAGATTGATGGTTGTACAAATCAGATAAATGGTTTACACAGAAATAAATCCAAAAGCTGATTCTATCAAGAGAGCCACGTAGAATCAATATATAACTGGGCTGATCAATGATTTGAAACAAACCAAATAGAACATAAAATAAGAAATAGGAGCAGGAGTAGGCCATTTGGCCCCTCGAGCCTGTAAGATCATAACTGATCTGATCTTGGCCTCAACTCCACTTTCCTGCCCGCTCCCCATAACCCTTGACTCCCATATCGTTCAAAAATCTGTCTATCTCCACCTTAAATATATTCAATGACCCAGCCTCCACAGCTCTCTGGGGCAGAGAATTCCACAGATTCACGACCCTCTGAGAGAAGAAATTGCTCCTCACTCCCGTTTTAAATGGGTGGCCCCTTATTCTGAGACTATGCCCCCTAGGCCATTAGTTAATGAACAAGTCAATCAAAGCATTGTTTGGCATGGAGCTGTCGCAGGTTATTGCCCAGAAGGAGACCATTCATCCCATTGTGCGTGTGCTAACTCTTAGCTTGAGCAATCCAAAACAAATCCCACAGCATCACCCTCCCCGCATTATCCTGTATCTTCCTCAGCTTTCAATATTTGTACGCTCTTCCTTTAACAGACATGATGGTCTCTGCCTCAACCATTGCCGGTGGCAAATCTGTAGCAACCTTCTGAGTAAAGTTCTATCCCCTCGCTTCACTCCCTCTTCATTCCCTCAGTAACAATGTTAAATTGATGAGCTGGGAAAAAGATTCTGGGGCAACTTTGTTCTGGGATTTTTACCCCAGTCAGTGCTGGACTTGACTCATCCGCCTGAGAGAAAAGCATCAGAGAAACACACGCAAGGGCACAGTACATGCAGAAGACACAATATCCATGTCAGATCACAAAGGGATCATATATTTACATCCTGGGGTTACACCTTCGCGTAATTAGATATTGGGCAGTACATAAAAGAAAGAACATAAAATAAATACTTGGATTTATATAGCGCCTTTCACAACCACTGGATGTCACAAAGCACTTTACAGCCAATGAAGTACTTTTGCAGTGCAGTCACTGTTGTAATGTGAGAAACACAGTAGCCAACTTGCGCATGGCAAGCTCCCACAAACAGCAATGTGATAATGACCAGATAATCCATTTTTTTGTTATGTTGATTGAGGGATAAATATTGGCCCCAAGACACCAGGGAGAACTCCCCTGCTCTTCCTCAAAATAGTGCCATGGGATCTTTTATATCCACTTGATAGAGCAGGTAGAGCCTCAGTTTAACGTCTCATCCAAAAGACAGTGCAGCACTCCACTGGAGTGTCACCCTACATTTTTTGCATTCAAATCCCTGGAGTGGGACTTGAACCCCAAACTTTCTGACTTAGAGGCAAGTGCTTTATCCACTGAGCCACAGCTGACTTTGTGAAGCTCAGACCACTTATGGGAATGACTAACACCACTGTACTCGAGAGAATATCGAAGGCAAGTTCCAAAACTTGCAACACCATCTACCACTCTATCTATCTTTCTCTATAACTGTATATATGTATGTATCTATCTAGCAGTTTACCGACTTTACTGGCAGAGCAAATGATGGAAAATCTGGTGGGGAGGGTGGGACGCAGGTACTCGGACCCAACCGATATTGAATGGGCATTGAACAGTAATTGGGCATTAGACACAAAAAAACTTCCAGCATCTCAGTCTGAAGCTCAGTCCCACCTCCAACAATGATATGCTAAGCATTGGCCATCAGTGGCGGTCGGGGAGGAGAGAGACCAGCCTATATAAATTGTGAGCAATGCTGCAGGAATTCAATCAGTTTGAATTACATTTTTATCGACATGTTTCTCGTTTTTCCACAGATAATATTTGAAATAGTATTGCCGTACCTGGTGCTGATGCTCATTGTACTCCTGGCATTCACATGCAGTAAGCATCCAGTGATGATTCCTACATAACAACAGTCTGTTCCTCAGAGTATTCATTATAGCTCAAGCACTTCAAGATGTTTCTGAGAGCCATGATAAAGCTCTGCAATTCATTCATAGAAACATAGAAACATAGAAAATAGGTGCAGGAGTAGGCCATTCGGCCCTTCGAGCCTGCACCACCATTCAATATGATCATGACTGATCATGCAACTTCAGTACCACATTCCTGCTTTCTCTTCATACCCCTTGATCCCTTTAGCCGTAAGGGCCACATCTAACTCCCTTTTGAATATATCTAATAAACTGGCCTCAACAACTTTCTGTGGTAGAGAATTTCACAGGTTTACAATTCTCTGAGTGAAGAAGTTTCTCCTCATCTCGGTCCTATATGGCTTACCCCTTATCCTTAGACTGTGACCCCTGGTTCTGGACTCACCCAACATCGGGAACATTCTTCCTGCATCTAACCTGTCCAATCCCATCAGAATTTTATATGTTTCTATGAGATCCCCTATGATTCTTCTAAATTCCAGTGAATATAAGCCTAGTCGATCCAGTCTTTCTTCATATGTCAGTCCTGCCATCCCGGGAATCAGTCTGGTGAACCTTCGCTGCACTCCCTCAATAGCAAGAATGTCCTTCCTCAGATTAGGAGACCAAAACTGTACACAATATTCAAGGTGTGGCCTCACCAAGGCCCTGTACAACTGCAGTAAGACCTCCCTGCTCCTATACAGAAATCCTCTTGCTATGAAGGCCAACATGCCATTTGCTTTCTTTACCGCCTGCTGTACCTGCATGCCAACTTTCAATGACTGATGTACCATGACACCCAGGTCACGTTGCACCTCCCCTTTTCCTAATCTGTCACCATTCAGATAATATTCTGCCTTCCTGTTTTTGCCACCAAAGTGCATAACCTCACATTTATCCACTTTACACTGCTTCTGCCATGCATTTGCCCACTCACCTAACCTGTCCAAAGTCACCCTGCAGCCTCTTAGTATCCTCCTAACAGCTCACATTGGCACCCAGCTTAGTACCATCTGCAAACTTGGAGATATTACATTCAATTCCTTCATCCAAATCATTAATGTATATTGTAAATAGCTGGGGTCCCAGCACTAAACCTTGCGGTACCCCACTAGTCACTGCCTGCTATTCTGAAAAGAAACTGTTTATTCCTACTCTTTGCTTCCTGTCTGCCAACCAGTTCTCTATCAACGTCAGTACATTACTCCCAATACCATGTGCTTTAATTTTGCACACCAATCTCTTGTGTGGGACCTTGTCAAAAGCCTTTTGAAAGTCCAAATACACCACATCCACTGGCTCTCCCTTGTCCACTTTACTAGTTACATCCTCAAAAAATTCTAGAAGATTTGTCAAGCATGATTTCCCTTTCATAAATCCACGCTGACTTGGACCGATCCTGTCACTGCTTTCCAAATGCACTGCTATTTCATCTTTAATAATTGATTCCAATATTTTCCCACTACTGGTGTCAGGCTAACCGGGCTATAATTCCCTGTTTTCTCTCTCCCTCCTTTTTTAAAAAGTGGGGTTACATTAGCTAACCTCCAATCCATAGGAATTGATCAAAATTCTATAGAATGTTGGAAAATGACCACCAATGCATCCACTATTTCTAGGGCCATTTCCTTAAGTACTCTGGGATGCAGACTGTCAGGCCCTGGGGATTTATCAGCCTTCAATCCCATCAATTTCCTGAACACAATTTCCTGACTAATAAGGATTTCCTTCAGTTCCTCCTTTTCGCTAGACCCTCGGTCCCCGACTATTTCCAGAAGGTTATTTGTGTCTTCCTTAGTGAAGATAGAACCAAAGTATTTGTTCAATTGGTCTGCCATTTCTTTGTTCCCCATTATAAATTCACCTGATTCTGACTGCAAGGGACCTACATTTGTCTTCACTAATCTTTTTCTCTTCACATATCTATAGAAGCTTTTGCAGTCAGTTTTTATGTTCCCTGCAAGCTTACTCTCATACTCTATTTTCACCCTCCTAATTAAACCCTTTGTTCTCCTCTGTTGAATTCTAAATTTCTCCCAGTCCTCAGGTTTGTTGCTTTTTCTGGCCAATTTATATGCCTCTTCCTTGGATTTAACACTATCCCTAATTTCCCTTGTTAGCCACGGTTGAGCCACCTTCCCCGTTTTATTTTTACGGCATACAAGGATGTACAATTGTTGAAGTTCATCCATGTGATCTTTAAATGTCTGCCATTGCCTATCCACCGCAACCCTTTAAGTATCATTCGCCAGTCTATCCTAGCCAATTCATGTCTCATATCATCAAAGTTACCTTTCTTTAAGTTCAGGACCCTAGTCTCTGAATTAACTGTGTCACTCTCCATCTTAATGAAAAATTCTACCATATTACGGTCATTCTTTCCCAAGGGGCCTTGCACAACAAGATTGCTAATTAATCCTCTCTCATTGCACAACACCCAGTCTGGGAGGGCCAACCCTCTAGTTGGTTCCTCGACATATTGATCTAGAAAACCATCCCTTATACACTCCAAGAAATCCTCCTCCACCGTATTGCTACCAGTTTGGTTAGCCCAATCTATATGTAGATTAAAGTCACCTATGATAACTGCTGTACAGTTATTGCACGCATCCCTAATTTCCTGTTTGATGCCATCCCCAACCTCACTACTACTGTTTGATGGTCTGTACACAATTCCCACTAGCGTTTTCTGCCCTTTGGTGTTCCGCAGCTCTACCCATACAGATTCCACATCATCAAGTCCTTCCTTACTATTGCGTTAATTTCCTCTTTAACCAGCAATGCTACCCCACCTCCTTTTCCTTTCTGTCTATCCTTTCTGAATATTGAATACCCCTGGATGTTGAGTTCCCAGCCTTGGTCACCCTGGAGCCATGTCTCTATAATCCCAATTACATCATATCCGTTAACAGCTATCTGCACAGTTAATTCATCCACCTTATTACGAATGTTCCTCTCATTGAGACACAGAGCCTTCAGGCTTGTTTTTTTAACACTCTTTGTCCTTTCAGAATTATGTTGTAATGTGGCCCGTTTTGATTTTTGTTTTTGATTTCTCTGCCCTCCACTTTTCCTTATCTCCTTTCTACCTTTTGCTCTGCCCCCATTTTACTTCCCTCTGTCTCCCTGCATAGGTTCCCATCCTCCTGCCCTATTAGTTTAAACCCTTCCCAACAACTCCTTTCTTCTTTGTTTCTTTTTTCCAAATCCTCCCTTTCTTTCTCTCTCTATTTCTCTTTATCTTTCTCTTTTTCTTTCTCTCCCTATCTCTCCAGTTCACATTGAGGTAGAAGTTCTGCACGGGTTCCCAGATCTCCCACTGTCACTTCGGCACAAATCCCAGACAAACGGTGGGAATGGATGTTTCTCCAAGATGTGCACTGATCTCCCATCAAAGTTAAAGCAGGAGATTGGGAAACCTCTGTGAACATTATTGCCGTCAATCACTTTCTCTTCATATTTATTTCCCCTCTCTTTTTTTAAATTTCCCTTCCTTCTTCCTCTACTTATGCCTCTCCCCTTGTCTCTCATTCTCTATCTCTTTCCTTCCATCACCTTCTATCGCTCTCACTTTCTTTATCTATCCACTTTACTTTCTATCTTTCTTTCTCCTGGGGTTTCTGAATTTGTCAGTTTGGTTGAGGAGGCCCATTGACTGGAGATCTTTGCATCTGTCCATCTTTATTGCATTCTCTTTGCATCTATTTCTCTTACCTCTCCTTCTCTCTCTTTGGGGGTAATTTTAACATTTATTTTCAGCTGAAAATCAGGGCCAGGTGTAAATCAGGGCCAGGTGTATATCGGGGCCAGGGGGTATATATCAGGGCCAGGTATATATCGGGGCCAGGTATATATCGGGGCCAGGTGTAAATCGGGCCAGGTGTAAATCAGGTCAGGTGTAAATCGGGCCAGGTTTAAATTGGGCCAGGTGTAAGTGGGGGCCAGGTGTGTAAATCGGGAACAGGTGTAAATAAGGCCAGGTGTAAATCAGACCAGGTGTAAATCGGGCCAGGTGTAAATCGGGAACAGGTGTAAATAAGGCCAGGTATAAATTGGGTCAGGTGTAAATTGGGCCAGGTGTAAATCAGGCCAGGTGTAAGTTGAGGCCAGGTGTAAATCGGGAACAGGTATAAATAAGGCCAGGTGTAAATCGGGAACAGGTGTAAATCAGGGCCAGGTGTAAATCAGGGCCAGGTGTATATCGGAGCCAGATATAAATCGGACCAGGTGTAAATCGGACCAGGTGTAAATCGGGCCAGGTGTAAATTGGACCAGGTGTAAATGGGGGCCAGATGTAAGTGGGGGCCAGGTGTAAGTGGGGACCAGCTGTAAATCGGGAACAGGTGTAAATAAGGCCAGGTGTAAGTCGGGCCAGAGGGGCCAGGTGTAAGTGGGGGCCAGGTGTAAGTGGGGGCCAGGTGTAAATCTGGACCAGGTGTAAATAAGACCAGGTGTAAATAAGGCCAGGTGTAAATCAGGCCAGGTGTAAATCGGGCCAGGTGTAAGTTGGGGCTAGGTGTAAATCTGGAACAGGTGTAAATAAGGCCAGGTGTAAATAAGGTCAGATGTAAATCGGGAACGGATGCAAATAAGACCAGGTGTAAATCAGGGCCAGGTGTATATCGGGGCCAGATGTAAATTGGCACCAGGTGTAAATCGGGTACAGGTGTAAATTGGGCCAGGTGTAAATTGGGGCCAGGTGTAAATTGGATACAGGTGTAAATTGGGGCCAGGTGTTAATCGGGCCAGGTGTAAATCGGGGCCAGGTGTAAATTGGGGCCAGGTGTTAATCGGGCCAGGTGTAAATCGGGCCAGGTGTAAATCGGGGTTGCCGATTCACTATCATTTATTTTTCACTCTTGAAACCTCTCTACTCTTCTCTTTCCCTGTCTCTGTCCATCTGTCGACATTGCACCCCTCCTTTCCAATTCGCTTTTGTGCTCTGTCCTCCCCGCTTCTCTTGTCCTGTGCAGGTAATGTGCAATGTTTGACCATTCCCTTTGCCTTCTCCAGGTACCCATCTGTCGTTCCAAGTCTTGGACCCTGCAAAGTGGGAGCGTTTTGTGGATTTCAGCACCGTTCTCTTCACCATGTACCTCCTCTTCTATGGGCTGGTCAACATGCCGCTCAATTGGGAGGTGATCCAGCCTGACATGGCACGGTTCCTGTATGCCATGTACACCTTGCTTGCTTTTGCCATCATGGTTTTCCTCGTAATCCACATGATGAGTGAATTGATGCGGCGGGTGGCAAAGGAACGAGATGACATCTGGAGAGCACAGGTGCATATTTATAATGTTTCCTTCGTTGGTTAAGTAAAGGAGGGATATACTTGCATTGGAGGCAGTTCAGAAAAGGTTCACCAGATTGATTCCTGAGATGAAGGGGTTGTCTTATGAGGAAAGGTTGAGCAGGTTGGGCCTATACTCATTGGAGTTTAGAAGAATGAGAGGTGATCTTATTGAAATGTATAAGATGCTGAGGGGGCTTGACAGGGTAGATGCAGAAAGAATGTTTCCCCTCGTGGGGGAATCTAGAACTAGGGGGCATAGTTTCAGAATAAGGGCCGTCCATTTAAAATGGAAATGAGGAGGAACAATTTCTCTCAGAGGGTCGTGAATCTTTAAAATTCTCTACCCTAGAGAGCTGTGGAGGCTGGGTCATTGAATATATTTAAGATGGCGATAGACAGAGTTTTAAAAGATGAGGGAGTCAAGGTTATGGGGATCGGGAAGGAAAGTTCAGTTGAAGCCAAGATCAGATCAGCCATGATCTTATTGAATGGTGGATCAGGCTCGAGAGGTCAAATGGCCAACTCCTGCTCCTATTTCTTATGTTCTTATGACACCTGAGATCAGTGATGGTCTAGCAACTTGGTTTCTGCAGCCAGTATTAGCAAGATGTAGGGGAGGGGAGAAACAGCCAGGGTTCCTATGCCTCATTGCTATCCAGTGACCCTTGCTGCTTATGTGCATGGACATTGGGTAGGAACAGGTTGACGGTCAACTGTGATGTCCCTCAAATTTGAATCACTTACCAACATTCACTGAAGAATGGCCAGTGAGCGAGGTACCAGTAGGCCATTGGTAGTCAAGGGTCCAATTCACATCAAGGAATCAATACCATCAGGAGAGGAGGAGAAGAGAATATTAGTAGTAAAAAGGAGTGCAAAATGTACATCATTCCTTGTGGTTGAGAGTCAATCTGATTGTTTTATCTGGGGTACTGATCCAAATAGTCATTGGACTACAGCCAGGAGATCACAAGGCTCCGGTTGGAATGGTGTGTAGAATGTTTCAGTGTAAGGGGTGTCACAGTTGTGTGGGGCGGACTGGTTGGGCTGGATGCTCTTTACCTTTCCACCATTGTTCATAGGTTTATATGTAACCTTCAGGGCTGCTGACTGAGGGCCGTGCGGCTCTTTGTCATCCGGCACGGACACGATGGACCGAAATGGCCTCCTTCTGCGCTGTAAACTTCTATGTTTCTATATGGCTCTTTCATATTTTTAGTCTGGTGTAGTGGTTATGGTCCGGGATTAGTAAGTCAGAGAGCGTGAATTCAAAACCCACCATGACCTGGTTATGAAAATTAATTTAATAAGTTTGATGCAATTACAATAAGTGAATTGAATTCCTTTTTGTTCCTACGGACATTGGGACATATTGGGTGGGAGGGGGGAAATTAGCTCAGTATGTCTATGGATCCAGCATGGGCAGCTGTGGTCTTCTGGAGGTGGCTGCATTTCCGCTGGTTGGTGAGTCATTCACTAGTGTCTATAAATTTATGATGAAAATCAAAAGAACATTGGGAATGATTAGGAGAATTTTGTTTACATAGAATTTTTTTAGGACTTGGAATGCTCCACCAGAAACAGCGGAGGAAACAGAATTCGGAAAAACTTTTAAAGGGGAAATAAGAACATAAGAACATAAGAAATTAAGATCTAGGAGCAGGAGTAGGCCATACGACCCCTCGAGCCTGCTCCGCCATTTAATAAGATCATGGCTGATCCGATCATGGACTCAGGTCCACTTCCCTGCCTGCTCCCCATAACACCTTAATCCCTTATTGGTTAAGAAACTGTCTATCTCTGCCTTTAATTTCCACAGCTCTCTGAGGCAGCGAATTCAACAGATTTACAACCCTCTGAGAGAAGAAATTCCTCCTCATCTCAGTTTTAAATGGGCGGCCCCTTATTCTAAGATCATGCCTTCTAGTTTTAGTCTCCCCCATCAGTGAAAACGTCCTCTCTGCATCCACCTTGTCAAGCCCCCTCATAATCTTATATGTTTCGGTAAGATCACATTCTTCTGAATTCCAATGAGTAGAGGCCCAACCTACTCAACCTTTCCTCGTAAGTCAACCCCCTCATCCCCGGAATCAACCTAGTGAACCTTCTCTGAACTGCCTTCAAAACAAGTATATCCTTTCGTAAATATGGAAACCAAAACGGCACGCAGTATTCCAAGTGTGGCCTCACCAATACCCTGTATAACTGTAGCAAGACTTCTGTGCTTTTATACTCCATCCCCTTTGCAATATTTCAAAACAAACATTTTTAAAGGGTCTGGAGAAATGACAGGGGAATGGGACTAAGTGGACAGCTCTTTCAGAGCCGGCATAGGCACAATGGACCAAATGAGGAAAGACCAAGGGATTGGGACTAAATGGTGAAAAGCTAGAAACTGTGGAAGTCCCAAGAGACTTGAAGGTCCATGTCCATAGATCATTAAAATGTCATGGACAGGTCCAGAAAATAATCATAAAGGCTAATGGGATGCTGGCTTTTGTATCTAGAGGACTAGAACACAAGGGGGTATAAGTTATGCTGCAGCTGTACAAAGCCCGGGTTAGACCACACCTGGAGCACTGTGAGCAGTTCTGGGTACCACACCTTAGGAAGGATATATTGGCCCTGGAGGGAATGCAGCGTAGATTTAGCAGAATGATACCCGGACTCCAAAGGTTACATTATGAGATTACACAAACTATGGTTATAGTCCCTGGAATTTAGAAGGTTAAGGGGTGATTTAATCAAAGTTTTCAGGATATTATAGGGAACTGATAAGTTAGATAGAGAGAAACTATTTCCGCTGGTTGGGGAGTCTAGGACTCGGGGGCATAGTCTAACAATTAGAGCCAGACCTTTCAGTTAAGTTAAGAAACACTTGTTCACACAAAGGGTAGTAGAAGTTTGGAACTCTCTTCCGCAAACGGCAATTGATGCAAGGTCATTTTTTAATTTTAACTCTGAATTTAATAGGTTTTTGTCAACCAAAGTTATTAAGAGATATGGGGCAAAGGCGGGTGTATGGTCAGAAATCAGCCATGATCTCATTGAATGGCAGAATAGGCTTGAGGGGCTAAGTGGCCTACTCCTGTTCCTATGATAGCTTTTTCAAATTGTCAGTACAGATTCAGTGAGTGAAATGGGGGAATGGCAGGGAAATGAACCTAAGTGGATAGTCCTAACAGGGCCAGCTGAAACACGGTGAGCAGGGGAATGGGACTAAGGAGAAAGCTCTTTCCAGAGAGAAATGTGTCAAAAGATCTTCTTCTGTGCTGTAACAATCTATCATTATATGGAAGGGGATTCCCAGATCCTTTCTGAAACTGGCCAGTTTTTACTCTGTATTTTTGCCTCCCTCGGATGTCAGCATTACCCGAGGTTGGGGAGGGTGGGGAATGAGGCTGCTCTGATACTGGAAGGGGTGAGAACTGAGGGCCTGGGTAGTCTTTAACCACTTATTTTGTTTGTTCATATGAATTAAAGTCTTTCGAACGAAAAAACTAAAATTGTGCAATGTTACTTCTTACCACGTTCTCTGTGTGCTATTTTAATGGTGGTGTTAACCCATTTATTTGACATGAGTTACCACCTCTGTTAAAATAGTCTTCAAGGATAGTTGATGTGAACATATTAAGGGGTTTGTGCAATAATATGTCACAAAGTAATTTCAGGCTTCAGTCAATACCTCACAGGGCATCAGTGACCTTATTATTCCAGCTCTGTGCACTGCATTGATGGACATAATTCCCCAGGATGTGGTCGCAGTGGTTATGCAGGATCATACCTACTGATGCTCTCCAACACTGACCCCAGTGGAATAGGAGGGCATCCAATTTACATGGGTCAGGCGGATGCAAACACAACTATGGGTGCGTCTCTGGTGCTCGCCTGCCCCATGTGGCTAGAAATTCTGGGGCCCACTCAGCATTGGGTGATGGGAGTTGGCCGGGCGTCCGCCCCCTAGCCCCCTCATCCCCCAACCCTGGCCATGACCCCTCGACCCACTACACAAAGAGCTGATCAACAAAAACATTTTTTATTATGGTCCCTCTCTTCAGGTGGTCAGACTACTTCCCTGACCTGGTCTCCACAGGTGGGGCCCACTTTCACCCATCTGAAGACCATCAGGGTCCACCAGGCTAATGGGAACTTCCAGAGCAGAGAGTCCCTACTCCAGGCTCTACCCCAATGATATTTGCCTAATAGGTACTAGAAGGGTTGAAGATCCCCTCTGTCTGCTGGGTGCTAGAGGTGATGATGTGGCATCACCTCTGATGGGGCAGGGAAGTGGACCTGAGTCCACGATCGGATCAGCCATGATCGTATTAAATCCGTATGGCCTTCTGCTTCTATTTCTTATGTTCTTATGTTATTCTCTGTTTGAAAGAAAAGACCTTCAGTCATGTATCTGGACTGAGTTGAAACCCAGGTACCAAAAGTTGCAGTAGTAGCCGTATTTTAATGATACTTTGACCTTCACTGTAAAACTATTTGCTGAAATCAAAGGTTGTCGCAACAACTCTCCTGCTCGAGCGTCGACTCCCTAGATGTCTGTTTCCTCGTTTGGGAATCTGTGGAAAGAAATACGGACTTGGAGACAACTGGTATATCCGGTGAGTTCAAAGGAAAATATTCATCTTGAAGAACATTTACAGGGAGATTGTCCCAAAATTCAACACATTAAGGATTAAGTGGTTAACCACTCGGCTAATCCCTTCCATTTAAAGTCATCCATTGACCTGAAGAGGAGATTTAACTCGTCACCCAACTCTCCCCCCAGCCAAACTAAGAATTCTAAGGCCCCTGAATAGCAAGAACATTCAGACCCCTCTGCACAACCCCAACCCCCCCACCCATCTCCCCAACCCCCCCCACCATCTCCCCAACCCCCCCCACCCATCTCCCCAACCCCCCACCCATCTCCCCAACCCCCCCACACCCATCTCCCCAGCCCCCCCACCCATCTCCCCAGCCCCCCCACCCATCTCCCCAGCCCCCCCACCCATCTCCCCAACCCCGCCACCCATCTCCCCAACCCCCCCCCACGCATCTCCCCAACCCCCCCCACCCATCTCCCCAACCCCCCCACCTATCTCCCCAACCCCCCCACCTATCTCCCCAAACCCCCACCCATCTCCCCAAACCCCCACCCATCTCCCCAACCCCCCCACCCATTGCCCCAACCCCCCCCCCCACCCATCTCCACAACCCCCCACCCATCTCCCTAACCTACCACAATGGAAAAGGTTAGGTTGCTCCTCTCTGACACTGGGACATGCAGACAATGATGGGCAGCTTCTTGTTCCAAAGGGATCAGGGACTGGGAGGCTGACCTCCTCAGGTTGTAACAGGCGGACTGCCTATTGGACACAGCTCCCCCTCCGCCCCCCTGGCAGGGGGCCCCATATTTTACTCGGGCCCCACAGGCCCGTGTGTTCTCAAGTCTCCAAGTCTCCCCATTTACCCACTGGCCCTCATGTACACAGCGGACAATATTGGTCTCTTCACTCACTTCCTTTCAATAAGCATTCGTCCACAGCACAGAAGATTAATTGCCCCCTCATCAACAACACTGAGATAAAGAAAAGACTTGCATTTATATAGCGCCTTTCACGACCACCGGATGTCTCAAAGCACTTTACAGCCAATGAAGTACTTTTGGAACGTAGTCACTGTTGTAATGTGGGCAACGCGACAGCCAACTTGTGCACACCAAGCTCCCACAAACAGCAATGCGATAATCACCAGATAATCTGTTTTGGTTATGTTGATTGAGGGATAAATATTGGCCAGGACACCGGGGATAACTCTCCTGCTCTTCTTTGAAATAGTGTCATGGGATGTTTTACGTCCACCTGAGAGAGCAGACAGGGCCTGCGGTTTAATGTCTCATCCAAAAGACGGCATCTCCGACAGTGCAGCGCTCCCTCGGTACTGCACTGGAGTGTCAACCTAGATTAATGTGCTCAAATTGCCTGGAGTGGGACTTGAACCCACAACCTACTGACTCAGAGGCAAGTGTGCTCCCCACTGAGCCACAGCTGATGCCAAATGCTCTTCCCAGAGCTGTCAGAAAGTTAACCCCTGCATTTTCACTTCCTGGAGTCAGCCAAAAACACAACTTCAAACTTTTGCCCTGTCATTCAGATGAGGTCAAACTTTACTAACCTATCTTCTGATTGGCTGAAAAATAGACTTTGAACCCTATTTTTAATCAATCAGGTATGGATGTTAACAGGTCTCCAGAGACAAGCAGATAAATTTAATAGATAGGTACCCCAAAAAAACATAAAAAATAAAATAACAAAATCATACATTTTTATAGAAACGGCTTACTCTTCATTTCCTGCTCCCTTCGCATTGAAGCAAAGAGGGGCGATGCTGAGATGGAGGTCTTCAGGGAGGAAGTTCCAGAGGACAGGAATAGAGGAGCAAGTAACGAGGAGTAAATCAGTGTCCAAGGAGCAGCGGGTGCTGGGAGTTAGGGGGATAGGCCAGTGGTGCCACCCACGTATCATGGACATCTTCCAGCTGTTGCCAACTCTAGCATTCCGACAACCACAGTGACCAAACCATGCGCCATCAACAGGCTGAATAAACCACCTTCTGGAGCGATCTGACTGTTTTGCTGCACTATATGAAGACTGGTGTACTATCTATCGCCAATTTCGGACAGTGGGTGAAGCAACACGTCAACAAGAGTGAAAGATCAGCATTATTGAACATCACTGGTG